>NC_029772.3:26583842-26591200 GCF_000817695.3 Arachis duranensis | reverse complement strand
TTTATTATAAATATAATTTTTATATTAAAAGAATGATAATTTAATCACAATTAAATAACTAAAATAAATTAACTATTAATTTATTAGAAAACCATCTCAATGGAAATAAATACATCACATGCTTAAAAAGAATTTGAATTAATCCTATTAATTCACAAACTTTAAGAAAATAGGAATAAAAATTAAAAAAAAAAAGGCAAAGCTCTGATACCAATGAAGGATTACCATGTGTTCACAACACGCAGCGGAAGAAAAGAAAGTAATCCTTAAGATCTATTTTGTGCTTAAATTTTATTCCAATAATGTAATTTATAGTAGATAGTAGATCAAATCTAAATACCTTTAGACGCTTTAGTAAAAACTTTCTTCTTCAATTGTACGAAGACTCTATGCGTATCCACACCGACCAACCTTTGTTGTCAACTCCTTGACCAATGGACATCTGATCTAAATTGAGAAACCTCTTGCAACTCTTTGCATGCCATAAAATTTTTCTCCAAGAATCAGGCTCACATACGTTTATGTGTGTAGAGGTAAAGGAATAAAATTTGTGTGTTTTACTCTCACGCTTTTCTCTACTCTTAGCATACATATATATAGTATGAGATTTGTTATTGATTTTAAATTTGATTCTCTATTCAAATTTAAATCATATCTTGAAATTCTAAATCTAAATCCTTCAAATTTATGAATCATATCATAACTCAATTTGAAAAAGAATCAGTTAGGATCTCATCCAAATTTATAGAATAACTAATTATTCTCAAATCTCATTTAATATTCTCAATATCATATAATTATTATATTTTTGGTGCTAGCAAAGAATATAATAATATTCCATTTGAATTAATATAATTATTTATTTGATCAAATCAAAATAATAATTAAATAATTCTATAGCAAAGATTGGAACACTCGTTAGTGTGTGACCCCATAGGTTCAATACTAAGCGGGTAGTAAATTAGTCAGACTAAATTTACTAATCAAGGTTGGCGTCTAGCAACACTCCTCAACAACCCGATAGTATAAAGTAATATATTTTTACGAAGAACCTTAGAAGAACAAAGTATAATTCCTTCCATCTTTCCAACTCTCGGTTAACCTTTAGAGTATGGTTTAATTGTTAAACTCTAACTTGTTACCATTATTATAATGAACTGTGAATGACCTAAGAAATTCATTTCTTCATTCATTTAATTCCCTTGGCCAAGATTATATTCATCTCAGTCATTATAATCATAGAGCTCAAACTCTTTACCGAGAGTTGACAGATTCCTTATTGACTAATCATTAATTCTACAAGTATTTAAATTATACCCAATATCCATTCAACTAGCACCCTAGGGTATTAGGTGTCCGAAATCAAAGTATAATAAATACATTATTAATTACTATGACAGTCGCAGGTCAAAGAAAACTCTATTACTATGTTCATCTTGAGGATATCCTATTGACAAATATGCGGTAACTATAACCATTAGGAATTCTCAATGTGAGTCAGTTCAATGGTCATGTCTCTATATGCACCATCTATATATATAAGTTAATAAATGAGATCTATTAATCTTTATCCAATGAAGACCATTATATATATATATTGATCTTTCCGGATTATTAATGTCCTTTTTAATAATCCTATGACCAAGAACAATTTAGATTAAATTATAAAAGAATTATCTCTCAATATTATGATCACTATCACAATGATAAATCTCTAAATTTAATCAAGGACCTTATTATATTAACATTTTAATATAATAACAATAACAAATTATTTGACACATGATTAATTGAATTGTGATCATACTCCTTATTCCCAACAAATGATTCAAACATAGATATTAGATCCTTACCTACAGAAGCATGCGTAGTTGTTCCCTATTTTTTCTAAAAGTAAAATATTTTATTATTCACTATCTACACACAGTAACAATAATGTCCAACTAAATAAACAAACAAAATTTATATAAAATATTTCCTTCAACAAAAACAACTAAATAATTTAAAAAATTAACATTACATTTAATTAATTAGAATTTTTATTTTATTAAATTCTACCTAAACTAATATTGCTAGTGGTTATGTAAAGTAAAAACAAACTCAATATTCAAAAGCTACAAAAAAAATGACACGAAAAAAAATAACAAATTGAATCAAAATTAAAAACTATATATCTCCGAAACAAAGAAAAGTTAACATAGCAGGGTAAGATTGTAGGACTACACCTCTTAGACTTTTAAAGTATCTACAAAGAGGTATATTTTCAGCAAAATAATTTTAAAATTGGAGGGCATCCAAAATTCCAGATCTTCCATAACTCAAAAGAAGAAAAAATCTGTCTTGATTGAAAAGAAAAAACTTGCTTATATAACCATATTAAGGGTAGAGTAAGGGCATCGAAAAATCAATATGAATGACCAACATGTCAATAAGTTTGTCATCCTTTACGTATTTCCTCTCACCCTCTACACAGATCATAACTCTAACAGCGTCTAAAATAAATATCAAACAGAAGATTGTGCACAAATCACCCATCTTAGTAATATTTGTCATAAGACAAAAGAAAAATGAACTTATATAGTTTCTTAGACCATACATTTACCAACCAAAAAAGGATGTTGAGATGAGTATCCCATAATTTTTCTAAAAAGGACCAACTTAATACCATATAACGGTATTGCATCACAGAAAGAAGGTAAGACAGTAGTCTTTGCTTGAAAAAACAATCAAAAATGATGTGATGTTGTGCGGTATAATCCATAGTTATTGGTAACTCCAAAGTATGCAAAAACATACACAGCTCCCTCCAATATGAATGATTCGAACATAGATATCAGATCCTTACCTACAGAAGCATGCATAGTTATTCCCTATTTTTTCTCAAAGCAAAATATTTTATTATTCACTATCTATACATAGTAATAATAAAGTTCAACTAATTAAACAAACAAAAATTTATATAAAATATTTCTTTCAACAAAAATAACTGAATAATTTAAAAAATTGAGATTACGTTCAATTAATTAAAATATTCATTTTATTAAATTCTACCTAAAATGATATTTCTAGTGGCTATGTAAAGTAAAAACAAACTCAATATTCAAAAGCAACAAAAAAAAATGACACGAAAAAAATAACAAATTGAATCAAAATTAAAAACTATATATCTCGAAACAAAGAGCTAACATAGCAGGGTACAACTACTTCAAATCATGTAATGGCAAATATTAGAGAACTGACCACCGAGACTAAAGGTACACTTTGAAAGTAATCATGGATAGCTCAATGAGAAGAGAATTTTGAATTTAATAAGCATTGTTATTCAAATAAGCACCTCGACTATAAATAAAACCAAACCTCATTTCAGCATATTTCATTGGTCTATATTGTGTACAAAACCAAAATTTTTTAATAATTATTACTAAACTATTAAACTTTTAATTCGCAAACAATGCATAAAACCTGTGCATGTTTCTGGCCATTTAGAAAAATTATGTTTAGTTTAATTCTGACTATATAAATTGTTTGAAAGATGGCTATTGGCAAGAGTTTTTTTCTAATTAGAGCAACCAAAATGAATGCAATACATTGTATATGTATGCATCATCTCACCACAAAAGAATTATAAAATTATCACAGAGTTTATATCAAAATTCAAAGCTATAAACTTTAAATATAGATCAAGTGTATGAAAGTATTAAAGCAATAATCCTTGCACCAGACATTGTATAATTCATGAGCATCGATCACCTTAAAATTGAAACCAGAAAATCTTATCAGAATTATCAAAAATATAGATTAAGTGTATGAAAGTAGAGAAACAATTGTGTGTGTGAATAAAATTAGAGCTACATACTCATCCATCAACACCATTTGAATGGAGCAAATGGATATGGGGTCTTTGAATCTTGGTAGCCACCAAAGTTTGATCACTTTGACATGAATCCTCTAACATTATTTTGGTGGTGCAATCATCTCCAACAAATTATATCGCCTAACCATTTTTTCTCTAGTGACAAAAATAAAAGCAAACATAAATTCTAGTAAGACACGCACGGTAAAATTGTAGGACCACACCTCTTAGACTTTTATAGTATCTACAAAGAGGTATATTTTCAGGTAAATAATTTTAAAATGGGATAAGTATTGTTTTAGTCCCTAACGTTGATGGTCAGAATCGATATCATCCCCAACATAATTTTTGATATAAAATCATTCTTAACGTTTTTTTCGTATTAAAATCGTCATTTTTAATAAAATAGCCGCCGTCGCCGTTGGGAATCGCGAGGGAGAGAGGAGACGCGAGCCACTGCCGCCGCCTCGCCCCCTCGCCACCTCGCCGCTTCATCTGCACTTCGCTTTCTGCTTCTGCTTTCTTACTTTCCTAATTTTGCTTTTTGCTTCTGCACCTTACTTTTTGCTTCTGTTGCTTCTACTTCTTGCTTCTTGTTTCCGGATTCCCTCTTCTGCTTCTGTTTCTTCTGCTTTGGCCTCTTCTGCTTCTGCTTCTTGGTTTTGTGTTCTGATGAGGATGATGATGTTGGTGTTGATTTTCTGAGTTTTGGTTGGTGTGATGTAGATGGTGATGGAGTATCAGTGGGTGGGGGTGGTGGTGGTGGGTTTTGGTTCTGATTTCTTATGATTCTATTATTGATGGTGGTGGTGGTGGTGGTGGTGTTGGTGTTGGTGGTGGTGGTAGTGGTGGTGTTGGTGTTGGTGGTGGTGGTGGTGGTGGTGTTGGTGGAGGAGGTAAAGGTGCTTGATAAACCCCATTTGTAGGGTTTATCTTGTGTTGAATTTAGAATATTTTGTAAACCTTTTCTCACATTTACTCACTGAAATAGCATGGTTTTATGATTTTTCCCCTAATTTGGGCTCAAGTGTGAAAACGTGCTTTTAGACCCTTAATTTGATAATTTTAATCCCCTTTGATTCCACTAGATTCCTTGATGTGTGTGTTAATGATTCAGGTTGAAAAGAGCTAGGAATGGATCAAAGGAGTGAAGAGAAAGCATGCAAAGTGGAGAGATCATGAAAAGCTAAGGACTTGGAACGCACCTATGGACGCGCACGCGCACAACATGCGTGCGCGTGGATCGCGCACCACCCCAAGGACCCGTGCGCGCACAAGACGTTTCCGCGCGGATCGTGTACTGCACCAGGGACGCGTACGCGCGCTGTACACGTACGCGTCGATGCCCACGCTGACACCCTTAATGAAATCGCACCCAGCAATTTCAGGAAGGCTTCTGGTCCAGTTTTTAAGCCCATCTTTGGCGGAAAAAGCCTAAAAAGACCAAGGACTGAAGGGGAAAAGGATCCATCCATCCAT
The DNA here is from genome assembly GCF_000817695.3 of Arachis duranensis. Taxonomy (NCBI): domain Eukaryota; kingdom Viridiplantae; phylum Streptophyta; class Magnoliopsida; order Fabales; family Fabaceae; genus Arachis; species Arachis duranensis. The sequence continues at coordinate 26,585,868 of NC_029772.3, read as the reverse complement.
CATACACTTCTCATTCACATAATTTTAGGTTTTAGATGTAGTTTTCTAGAGAGAGAGGCTCTCTCCTCTCTCTAGGTTTGAGGATTCTTAGTTTTATTCCTTTTTAATTTCAGATTTCTATTATACTTTAATTTAGTTTTCTTCTACTCTTATTTTTCTAGTATTTTAGTTTATCTATCTTCTCTTGTTGATCTATTTATTCTACAATTTAGTTTGTGAATTTTTGATGTTAGATTCAATTTCCATATTAATGTAATTTATGTTTTCCATAGTTATTGTTATTCTCTTTAATTGTTAGTCATTGATGCTTGTAATTGGTTGTTTAGGTTTATTTTTCCTGTTAGTTTTCTATGCTTGTATTTTGTACCTACTAAGTATTTGATAAAATGCTTGGAAGGATGTTAGAGTAGATTTTATACTCTTGGCTTGGGATGGTAACTTAGGAACTCTTGAGTTACTAATGTCTAAGTAATTGATGATTGGGGGTCATTAAATCTAGTTCTCACTAATTGAATTGGTGGAGAGCTAGGATTTATGGATTTGGATTGATATAGCTCATTTAACTTTCCTTTACTACTAGTTAGAGGATGACTTAATGGGATTGATCTTTACCAATTCTCATGTTGTGGTTAGTGATAAGGATAGAGATCCTTGACTACCAAACCTTGCCAAGACCCCTTTATCATTTGATTTTCATTACAATTTACGTTTCTTGTTTCTTATTTCAAAAACCCTAAAATATACCTTTACATAACCAATTATAAGAACACTTCCCTACAATTCCTTTAGAGACAACCCGAGATTTGAATACTTCGGTATTAGTTTTATTAGGGTTTGTACTTGTGACAAACAATTCTTTCGTATGAAAAGATTCTTGTTGGTTTAGAAGCTATACTTTCAACGAGAACTTATTGTAAAATTCTAGACCACACAAAAGTCCGTTCATCAGTGCTGGTAGTGGTAAGGGTATTTTTGTCCAAAAAAATTAAAAGAACGATTTTAATACGAAAAAAAGTTAAGGATGATTCTATATCGAAAATTACGTTGGGGATGGTTTCAATTCTGACCCTCAATGTTAGGAAGTAAAACAATACTTATCCCTTTTAAAATTGGAGGGCATCCAAAATCACAGATCATCCATAACCCAAAAGAAGAAAAAATCTGTCTTGATGATTCAAAAAACGAAAAAAAGATTTGAATTGAAAATAAAACACTCATTCTATATCATAAATATTAGCAAATCAAAATGTAGAGAGTAAAAAGGGTATGAAAATAAGATCTGAATCCATGCCTTCCTTGCAGCAGCTTACCTTCATCAGTTACAGATAGGAAGCGTCCCGATGCAACGACGATATGAACGACAACAACATCAGTGAAAGTCTCTGCTTGTCGGTCCGCTATCTACCTCCTCTGGTCACATTAACATCTCCGATCGTCCTAGACCTCCTTGTTGGCACAAACCCGTCGTCATCCTGTTACCGTAGGAGCAACCAATCTTCTCATCTTCAAAGTTCTTATGTTGTCGTTCTGAAGTTGCTGATTCGAAAACGCCGTTCTCCATCGCTAGTGTCTCTACTTGCTGGAAAAGAGAAGACTCAAAAAGAGGGTTTTGATGGGTCAGCGAGTTGGAATAGAATATGGAATATGAATAAGTTTTCTCCTTATAGCATATTATCAATTCTATATAATACTATATAATAATATTATCATTATCAATATTATATGATACAAAAATAAAAAAAATTCACCGTTCTTAATTAAATATTATCAATACTATATAAATCACCTTTACATTCATCTTTTCATATGTATATAATATTTAATTAACACATATATAGTATTTTGTTAATACATATATAATATAAAGTGATTTACAAATTATTTTATTGAATATTATAAATTATTATTAATTCGTATATAATGTATAATTAAATTTAATGAATTCAATTAGAATAAACAATAAATTTATTCTTTTTATTTCAGACTTTATAAATGAATAAATTAATTAACTAATATAATAAATTAT
>NC_029772.3:26543954-26583741 GCF_000817695.3 Arachis duranensis | reverse complement strand
ATAAAAAAATTATTTATTTTATTTTAAACTTTATAAATAAATGAACCAATTAAATAATATAACGAATTACAAATAATGTTGTATAATTAATTAAGTAATATAAATTATAATAAATTATATTGATATTTAAATATCTAATCAAATTAATTAATTGATATAGTTAAGTTATTGTAATAAATTGTATTGAATGAGTTAAAATAATTAAATTGAAAAACATTTTTTTAGAGTATGTCACGTCAGTTCTATCACTAAGTGTAGAAATCTGATTTTTATATAATAGAATCTTTATAGTAATATAAATAGGGAGCTGAGCTTATATGCTGACGTGGCGCTCATACGTTGAGTTTGGGAGTTTATTTGCTTAAGTGTCGTCATGGTTGTTATTTTCAAATTTTAAATTATTTGTTTGGGTTGTTATACTTAAATTGTTATTTTTTAAATTTTAAATTATTTTATTTAAGTTATTTATTTAAAATTTTAACACTATTTTTTGAAACTCGTTGATTCTTTTTAGCATTATTTTTTAAATTTTTGTAGATTTTTTTCAAAAATTGCAGCTACATACGTAAATTTAAATATATTTACGTTAATTTAGAATTTTTAAAATGGTTAATATATTTATTTACTTTATCTACAAATTTAATTTAAATTTAAATTAAAGTCAATCAAATTTAAAAAAATTTAGTTATGAGTCAGCTATAAAAGTATAAGTTATGAGATATGTATAGCACCACAATTCAAAGTACATCAAACTCTTTCTTTATATACATCCAAGATCTAAAATTTTTCTACTTATTCCAATGGTTGGTATTCACAAAATCGGAGAAATCAATCCTACAATTGATAATTTGTCTGTACGTATACGAGTGATACGGTTATGGACACTACCAAGTTACGGAAATTCTTCATTGCCATGCTCAATTGAGATGGTTTGGCTCGATGAAGACGTGAGTTTTCTATTAATAATTTTTTATTTTATTTTAAATTTGTTTGTTTATCCCTAACTAATTGTTCTTTGATTTTTGTTTATCAATTCTAGGGAGAAAAAATACACGCTTCGGTTAAGATGGCTCTTGTGTCTCGATTCGTGAATTTGGTAAAGGAAGGAATATCTTACCAAATAAGATATTTTGGTGTTGGACTCTATGAGGGTAACTTCAAAACTACACATTATGAGTATGTGGTTAATTTAAACCAACGTACTGATGTGCACAAATTTCCAGAATCGTCAAGTATCATATGATATAGATTTAATTTTGTGAGCTTTGATACTCTCAATGCTCTTGGGTATGATTACACCTACTTAGTAGGTAAGTTTATTGTTTTAGAAAAAGTATAATTTATTAGCGTGAATTAAATGCTTTTTTGGGATCTGGCAATAAAGATGGAGTTGTTGTCGTCTTACAATTTATTAGAGTGAAGTTATATAACCGTAATATTTATTCATAATTATGTGAATTTTTATATGTGAGTTTTTACTCATTTTTTTTTTGTGAGTTTTTACTCATTTTGTATTAAATTAAATTTTTCAAAAAAAATTATTTTACAGAATTCTATGTATGGCACAAAAATGTTCTTCAATCTTGAAAAAGCAAATGTCATCCAATTTAAAAATAGGTGGGTATATATATTTTTTAACTCTTTAGTTTAATATTAATTATGTGTTATCTAAAGTAGTTTTTTTTGCTTTATTTATCTAGCTTTGTAAGATTTGAAGAACCTAGGGATAATATCGACGCAATTTCAAATGAGGCTGCATTCTTAAAAATTTATCAAGGCAAAATCATTGAGCAGTTAAAAGAATTAGATACGGTAATTTTTTTCTGTAAAAAATTTGAGGAAAAAATTAATTTAAATCTGTTGTATATTGATTATTTTTGTTTATTCGTTTTATTTGTTTAGATATATCTTTTAGATTTAAAAACTCATCAAATTCAAGAAATTTAAATCATTAAGTTTTTTTTTTCATAATGCTGTTTGTGTTGTCTCGACTACTATAAGTCATATTATAGATACTCCAGACTGATGGTACGACCAATGTGAATGCAACAGGTCCACATATGCTTTTACAAAAACTTTCAAATGTTCAAGTTGTGGCTGTCTCCTTTTTATCCATAACTCCAAGGTTATTTATTTATTTTTTTAATTTAAAGTTTAATCATAATGGATTAGATAATAAATAAGTCTATGTTTAACCTTTTTTTATACTATTTTTTATTAAGCAAGTACCGAATAAAGCTTGGTGCCATTGTGACTCTGATGGTGCATGTTTCGTAGTCTTTGATAAGGAGACAAAACAAGTTTTGGAAAAGAATTGTGTAGAGATACTTGATTCACTTCTATTGGTAATTTCTAACCAATATTTATTTCTAAAAACATTAGTGAAGATATTTTTTATTGTAATTTTTATATTATTTATTATTAATATATTATGTAATACCCTACAGAAAGGAGATCTATCAGATACACCTACACTTTTACTCAACCTAATTGATAAGGCCTTTCTCTTTATCGTTGAAGTTCAAATATATGATAATCTACATTTTTCACCTTCTTATAAAGTTAAGAAGATGACTGATAATGTGGACCTCATAAATAAATTCAAAAAGGTTCATCTATTCAAATTATGAGTACAGTTATAAGTGTATTTTCTATTAAAAATCAGTTTATTTTTCTCTTCCTTGGTCATTAGTAGTATCTAATTTATAAATAATAATTAATAACTAATTATAATTTTAGGATGTTGACTATACCAGTGGCTTGCTTCCAACTTTAAAGGCATCCTCAATCATTGAAGGGGAGAAAGTAGAAGGTGCTAAGGTATTTGTTAAAAAAAATGAATTTTTTGTTTGTTTGTTTTCTCAAAGTTAGATCTTTATTTTATTCAAAAAATATTATTGAGATAAAATCAAAGGTGAGAAGGAAGTCTTTAATTTAACGCAGTATTTTGTACTGAATTTGTTACTTGAATTCTCCAATGAAGTTGCGGACAATGATGAATTCAAAGTGTTGAAAAACGCTATTACACCAACCAAGCGACTATTCTCAGAGTCGGAAGATTCGAAGGTGCAAGGAGATACCTCAACTTGCAAGAAGATCAAGATTGAGAATGAAACTTGAGAATTTTGATGCAAATATTTTGGAATCCCTTTTAGAGTCTATTTAATGGAATAATGCCAAGCATATATTGTTTTGGTGGAAATATTGTCTTTTCTTGAGTTATTATTTTTCTTTTAGTTCTTTTCGATTTTTATGTTTGGAATTTAAAATTTTTTTAAATATAAATTGAAGTTATTCGGTTATTACTTGTGGTTTTATTTTTAATTCGATTTACACCATTGATATTCTGTTAATTTCTAATTTAATATTTAATGTATAATTTTTTCATATGAATGATTGTTGTTACAATTAAGTTAGTTATTAATTTTTAATGTGTACTTATTTTTTAAAAAAATATAATTATAATTTGTAATTAAAGTATTATGTTTAAAATTTTAAATTTAAATTCAAATATTTTTTTTGAATTTTTAAGTAAGCAATTGGATTTGAGAATATTTTTTAAAACTTTATATAATTTATAAGTTACTATGCTAATTAAAAAAGAAAGAAGTTATTTATACTATTTAAAAGAAAATTTTAATTTGACATTTTTCTATATTGAATTCTATTTCTAAAGTTGTTTCAACAAAATTGAATTAATTTAGGAAATTCTATTTAAAAATTTAAAATTTGTACTAGCTAATTAGGAAATTCTATTTAAAATTTTGAAATTTAAAATTCTAATACTAATTCATAATTAAGTGACTTCTTAACAGTTTCGATTTTTAAATTTAAATTTTTTTTACTTGCCACATTTATAAATTTTCTCTTTACTCAATTTACATTGTTATCTTTTAGATTGTTTCTCCACAATAAAAGCACTTTCATTTTTTCTCTCTTTTTAAATACTTTTTAAATACTTTTTCTAAATTTACGTAATTTATAAGGTTATTGATTTTTAGATTGTATTTAATCTTATTTATTTTTATCGACAAATAATAGGATTGATACTATTTATGACGAAACTAATAAAAATTATTTTTAAATTAACAAATTCCTATATTCCTAAAGAACAACAAATATTTAATTAGAAAATTTTATTTAAAAATTTAAAATTTGCACCAGCTAATTAGAAAACTCTATTTAAAAATTTGAAATTTGAAATTCTAATACTAATTCCTATATTCTTAATCATGAAACTTCTAATATCTTCTTTAGCTCAAGATGAAGGTGAATGAAGAGACTTGTTAATTGGATACTTGATGTTGGAAATGGAAATATTGGTTCTCTTGTTGGTGATGAATTAGAAATTGAAATTTCAGATGATCTATTGATTACAACTACTAATGACCCTCTTTCTCATTTTGGTACTCTTTGCAGATCCAAATTTGTTGCAAAACATGTCAGATTATAGGTATTTTTAGAGTAGGGCAATTCTTGTACCCACGCTTGAGAGGGTCGAGAAGGTAAATGATTTTGTCTTGACAATCTTTTCAGAGAAGAAAAATGAGTATTTGAGTTCTGACACAACATGTTAAACTGATGAGAATGAAGATGTACAACAAGAGTGATTCACACCAGAATTCCTAAATGACATTGGGACTATCCAATCACAAGTTGACTTTGAAGGCAGGAGTCGTTGTAATCCTACTGCGAATACATAATGAGATTATTTTTATTACTATTCTTATGACAAAATGTCTGTGATGAGAGGTTAAACTCTTTTTTTAGAGAAGAGATTCCATCTTGAAGAAAGAGTGGGAGTATAATTACTTTTGTTAGAATTGTATACCATTCAATAGAGAATATACTTTCTCCTGAAAGTATAAAAAGTTTGATCCTCAGACTAACTTTTCGAAAAAGTAGCCTATTTGTATAATGATACAATTCTATAAAGATAGATCTAATGGTTACTTAGATTTTTTTTATAATCATGTTCAATAAGAATTGTCCTTAAAATAAAATTATACACTATTGTAGTGAGAGATTTCATATTTTGAGAAAATGTGATATTTATTGTACACTGGACGTATTTTGCAAAAGGTCAAAAACGTGTGTTCGAAAATTAAGGTATTTAAAGTTAACAGAATTTTGATAAACACAAATATTCATTGAAAAATTATACACATAATTGTTTGGTTCTAGTGCAAATAGAAAATTATTGAGATAATAATATGATCAAAATTCAATCTATTATAATTAGTTTTTGTGCAAGTGAAAAATTATTAAAAATAAAAACGATGATCGTGTTATATTAAACTCAAAAATTTATAATTATAAAATATTATTTTTAACTTAATATGCGAAATTTAAATATAAGTACGTGCATTGTGCACTTTAACACTAGCACATATAATAGAAATTCTGACGAAATTTTTTCAGAAAAATTATATAATTAAAAATTCAAAACGCATTCATTTCCGCATTCTTTTCTACTCAAATCCTGTATTGTCAATTCTCTCATGCCCTCCCCCCTTCTTTTCTTCTTTCTTCTTCTTCTTCTACTACTACTGTCTCCCTCGGAACCCAACCCAAATTTAATCAGTAACGAGCATTCAGGTGGTTGCTGCTCCTTCTAGTAACCGCAGATCTGCGGCGGAATCACCCGTTTCCAATTGAGATCTCCGTCGATCCCAGATGCCGGTGGCTGCTTCCGCCGTCTACTTTCTCAACCTCCGTGGTGACGTTCTCATTAATCGCCTCTACCGCGACGATGTCGGGTAACGCACTCTCTCTCTCTCTCTCTCTCGTGCTTCACTGGTCTTAGATGGTGTATATAGGTCTTCAACAGGATAACAAATAAACGTGTTTTACGATTCAAACTCAGTGATTCGGTTAGGGTTAGTAATTGTGAGGATTTTCTCTTTAACCTCTTAGAAATACTCGTATTTTCATGGTCAATTGGTAGATCGTTGTTCTGTGTTTTTAGGAGTTCAGTTTCTTTGTAAATAGGACTACTTTGTGTGCTGATTCTTGATTATTTTCTTGCAGGGGAAACATGGTGGATGCCTTCCGGACCCATATTATGCAAACGAAGGAGCTTGGTACTTGTCCTGTGAGGCAGATTGGTGGTTGCTCCTTCTTTTACATGAGGATCAGCAATGTCTATATTGTCATTGTAGTCAGCACCAATGCTAATGTTGCTTGCGCTTTCAAGTTCGTTGTTGAGGTTGCCAAACTCTTCATGAGCCTTTGTCTTTCCCCATTAAATTGTGATATTTATGTGGGGGCTTTGTTACTTGCTGTGGAGACTTTCCTGATACTGTTGTTCAATAATGATGACTTTCTAGCTTGTAATATAGTGTTGTAGAAATTAGGTGTCGGTAGTTAAAACCGAAAATGATTGTTTGCTGTTAAATTATAAAGTTTACTAGAGAGGGGTACCATCTGAGTTATCAAAGCTGTGTCTCAGACCGTTGTGTAGCAAGAATTAAGAGTTGGAGCTGTATCAACTCTGAAGCATACTAAATTTCCCCCCTTTCATTTAATTCTAATTTAGAGTTTAGTTTAATATTTAATCAAATCAACTGAAAAATTTGAGGATTTCATATTCCTCCTGATTAAAAATGTTATTTAAATTTAGCTAAAAATTTCATCAATTCCATTAAGAGCTAGGTCTTGTTTACTGTTGCCTGTCTGTTCTGATAAAAAAAGTTTAGTTGCTATGATGGTTGAGACGTGTACTTCTTTTCCTTGCAGGCTGTTGCACTGTTCAAATCATACTTTGGTGGTGCTTTTGATGAGGATGCTATTCGCAATAATTTTGTACTCATTTATGAGCTTCTAGATGGTATGCAACTTACATAGAAATGAACCTAATTTCATCTCTTCATACTTTAATGCTATCTACTCTGTTTTATTATCGAAAGTAAATGAAAGGGTTTCAGTTTACAGTAAGTTTAAAAGCTATAGGAATTTAGAAGATTATGTTGTAGCTATATTCATAGTTCTTTATGATTTGAATTCAAGTAAAGGGAGGGATCCAATCTGTTCCTTGATGTTTAGATGTCTCACTGGTTGTGAAGTAAAAGCATTATTTAAAGTTTAAAGAAATATGTTTTGCCAAATCAAATTTTGTGATAGAGAAATTTCTTTCATTTGAATCGGTGAATGATTACCATGTACTTCTTTTGAGCAGAAATTATGGACTTCGGTTACCCACAAAATCTTTCAGCAGAGATCTTAAAACTTTATATCACTCAGGAAGGAGTGCGATCCCCGTTTTTGTCCAAGGTTAGTCTAGAAATGTTATTATAGCTACTGTGAATCATGGAGACGATTGGGGACATGATGGGAAACAATGTGGGCGTATTGGAAGGAAAATTAAGAAGTATTAAGGAACAACATACAGTTTGCATGAATATATGTAGTAGTAAATATCAAATCAAATAATATGCCAGCTATTTACTCAATATGCCCATATTCTTAAATTCTGTTGTGTGCAATTTACAAAATGAAGGCTGACATCAGTAAAACTTCAAACTTATATCCTAAGCCTTGTAAAGAATTCCATTCCAGAAACATATGCTTCCCGCCTTCCCCCTTTTCTTTTATTTGGCATTCTCTATTGGTTTATCTAGTTCATTCCAGAGTTGCTTTGCTACTCTCTATCTCTGGATGTTAAAACTATAAATTCCCCATTGAGATTGCTCTATCATGCCTTTACCATTGCTACACTGAACTAATCAATCTATGATTGGTGGTCTGCTAGTTTAATAATTGCAAGAAACATCATGTCACCATATTGTCTCTGATATGTGTTGTGTCACCATAAGAGAAACATTTCAGTCAGCTGTATTGTACACCTTTGTGGAATGCATGTTGCCTGCTGACATGATTGTCATTGTCATGTAACTGCTTGGTTTTGGGTAAATAAATACAGCTTTGATAATAAGGAAAACATCTCGAGTAAAGTCGTCTTTTGACTTCTTGAATTGCTATTATGCGAATGTTATTACCTCTGTTTTTGTGCATGAATTTTACATCAGTGAACTTGAATTGCTATGTTTAAATTCATCTTTTACAGTTTTACATGCCTTTATATGTTTACGCTGTGGAATATTTCACTAAATCCTCTACCTTATTCTGTGCTGTTTGTGCATTGGGACAAAAAAGCCCGCAGATAAACCTGTTCCAAATGCTACTTTACAAGTTACTGGGGCTGTTGGTTGGCGGAGAGAAGGTCTTGTCTACAAAAAGAATGAGGTAAGTTTTATACTATTCTTCATCCATGCTTGTAGAATTATTGCTACACTATTATTAACATTGGCTCATTGCAGGTCTTTCTAGATATTGTGGAAAGTGTAAATCTTCTTATGTCTTCAAAAGGTGGCTTATAAATGTAGCTTGTCTTCATGTAGACATTTGGTGGACAGTCTGCTAACTAGTTTGTGAATTTAGGTAGTGTTCTGCGTTGTGATGTCACGGGGAAGATTCTCATGAAATGCTTTCTTTCTGGAATGCCTGATTTAAAGTTGGGTTTGAATGATAAGCTCTTCAATTTTTTTTTAAATATATTTTTTAACTAGTTGATTTTTTTTTTCTAAAAAATAGATGTCTGTATTTCTCCTATTTTACATTGGAATTGATAATATAAATATATTACAGATTTTCATGTTTTCTTGTTTTTCCATGTTTAGCACTCTTTTCATATGCTCTAATATGTTACAATGCATTGGCTAATTATCCTTTTGTTTTATTATTTTTCTTTTGTAATATTTGCAGTGGTAAAACTATTGAGCTTGATGATGTCACCTTCCACCAGTGTGTAAATTTGACAAGGTTCAACTCGGAGAAGACTGTTAGTTTTGTGCCACCTGATGGTGAATTTGAACTAATGAAGTAAGCTCTTGTCTTATCCTATCTCTTGCCATCTAGTTTCATAAATAAACAGCAAACAAGCCACTTCATGTTATATTCAGTGGGTGCGGTGGGGGTTTGAAGGTTCCGTTGAATCCATGTTTATCTCATCTTTTATGTGAATTCATGTGGTCATGTGGCAGAAGATTCACCCTTTGTTATGTCTAATACAATTTTATCGGGGTAGGTATCGTATCACTGAGGGAGTCAATCTTCCCTTTAAAGTACTGCCAACCATCAAGGAACTTGGTCGAACAAGGATGGAAGTGAATGTTAAGGTTTGAAAATATACATTTGAATACCTTATCTTTTGAAGATCAGCCATCCAGCATTTTTTTTTTGTGAAATTTCTTTCTTGGGTTCATATTTTCAGGTAAAGAGTACTTTTATTGAAAAGTTGTTTGCACTTGGGGTTGTAGTAAAAATTCCCGTGCCAAAACAAACTGCAAAGACAAGTTTCACAGTAACATCTGGCCGTGCCAAATACAATGCATCTATTGATTCTTTGGTTTGGAAGTAAGTGTCTCACTTTATTCCAATTGTTATTGATACATGACAGAGCTCAATGGCGTTGTTTGATTCATGTAGCCGACCCCACCTAGTGGGACAAGGTTTTGTTGTTGTTGTTGTTGTATTGCATATGCAAAAGTATTGTTGTTGGGGGTATCATTGAGTATGTTGTTTTGTTTCAAGATCGAGAGCCATTGTGGATTTTGCTTAGTGATGCCACACCCAGCGTTTTCTGCATCCAACTTCTCCATCAGTGATATAGCATTTTTCCTTATATTATACTTGCTGTTCTAATATCCATTGCTGCTCTTGTTGCACAGGATTAGGAAGTTTCCAGGGCAAACTGAGGCAACCTTGAGTGCCGAAGTTGAACTTATTTCCACAATGACAGAAAAGAAATCTTGGACTAGGCCACCAATTCAGATGGAGTTTCAGGTGTGTTGTTGGTTACTTTTACTAATTTCATGAATGGGTTCGCTGTTCCTGATTGCCTGAACATTCTTACTGGGATCTTACAACTCACTCCCAATGTGCTATGAGCTTACTATCCTTGCTAAAGTCATACATTGTTGATGTTGAAAGCTTCAACGTTGCAATAAATGCTTACTATACTTTAGATTGTTACTTGGAATAATAAGTAGTTGATTGTAGGAATTGGTACTAAAATTACTTTGGTCTGAAGCCCATTCAACCTAAGGTCAATCATCAATGGTTGTTTTACTATTATTTGGTTTTATCTTTTGCTTTTTGGCACTTTGACACCTCCTGTGATTTTGATCCACCCTAACCCTTTATGTTGAAGCTGATACGTGTAAGTCGCCTATTCTGAGTTGAGGGAATGCATTTTTTAACCTTTTATCTTGTAAGAGACACTGCGCTATTAGACATTTGATAAAAGATTTCCCCTCCTTCCACTGCTTGTCCAACTATGCTGCTGATTTAAAAGCAGATGATCAAGTGGTGATTTATTGTCTGTCCTTTCTTTTTGGTAAAGCATATTCGGATAGGCCTCAATATGTTTTTGATCCTGACAATTGACAAAATGTTGATCTCAATGTGCCCCTTCAAGTTTTCGGGTGACACTTATTCTATATATTTTGGTGCAGGTTCCAATGTTCACAGCATCTGGTTTACGAGTTCGTTTTCTGAAGGTATCAGAAACCTAACTTCCTAACCATTTTTTTGCATGCAAATGCTGATAACTAGGTCTGGTATCTAATTTTATATACTCACTGTAGGTGTGGGAGAAGAGTGGTTACAATACTGTTGAGTGGGTTCGTTATATTACAAAAGCAGGATCATACGAGATTAGGTGCTAGATGATACACTGGGATTGCTAGATGGAGAATAATGCAATCCCATCAAGCTTGTTATCCAATTGTTATTGCATAGGGAGTTCTTTATGAAAAAGATTGAAGGTTCACGCCGTTCTCATCGTATAGTGTGCTCTCCCCTGTCAATATGAATCTTGGCGTGTTAAGTATGAGTTTCAACAATTTAGTTGCAAAGACCAGCTTGTTATTGGGACCTTAAATTGATTCGTTCTCGCATGTATACACTGTATTTTGCCCTGGGTTCTGATCCGTTATAGACTTGAATTGTTGTAGTGATAATGTATTTTAATGTTATTGAGTGCCGATTCTTTGAATTACCTCTTGCCCTGATGGAAGGCCCGAAGGTGACGGATTCTCTTAAAGATAATTGCAATTATGACTTGAGTTTTACACAAGATAGAATCACAATCTACCCAAATTCGTTTGATATTGTTGACAGCAGCAATGCTCGAGACTTGTTAAACTTTTAAATTATAGCAATTTATTGTACGAGTTAATAGTCAAATTTGTTTCTGAAATATCACTCATTTTTTAAAGCAGTTCTTAAATATTTTTTTTAGTCATATTAATCCTCAAAAGATAAAAAGTAAGTCGAATTCGTCTTTCTGTTAGATGATGACGTGGTAGGTTGATGCCACATGTCATAAGATGATTGGTTAACGTGTCAAATCCGTTAACACCTAGCATGCCAGGTGTTATTTAACATATAAAAAAGTTATTTATAATAAAAATAGTCTTTTAAAGTCCAGATAAGTCATTTTCATCTCTAAATTTTAAAATTAATCAAATTAGTCCTTATATAAATTTTTTTATTTTTCTTTCATAATTGAAATATTTTTTGATAGTATTAATTTTAATATTATTTTTTAAATCTTAATAAAAATCTTTTTTACATAAAATGATAAAAATAACTAAATTATTATAAAATTATTTTTTGTATTTTAAAATTTTATATTTTGAAATTATAATTTTTATAGTAATTTTTTTTATTTAAATGAGTAAAACTCAATAATTAAAAATTGATTTGTGAAATTACTTGTTGAATCTTAATATTTTAATATAGTTTTTTTTCAAAATAACTAATATATTTGAGATCTAAAAGATTAAAGTATTTAAAATAACTAGTTTTAATATTTTGGATTTCACTAAATAAAGATAGTAGTTATTTTAAATGCTTTAATCTTTTATATCTTACTAAATAAATATAGTAGTTATTTTAGAAAAATTATATTAAAATATTAAGATTCAACAAGTGATCTCACAAATCGGTTTTTCAATTATTAAGTTCTACCATATAAATTAAATAATAATAAATATTATAATTTTAAAAAATTTTAAAAGATATAAATTTTAAAATAACTACTATATTATTTATTGAAACTTAAAATATTAAATTTTTAAATATATAATCAACAATAATTTGATAAACTCGTTTAAATAAAAAAGTTTTACTATAAAAAATTAAAATTAAATTTTAAAATACAAATGACAAAATAATTTTATAATAATTTAAGTATTTTTATTATTTTATGTAAAGAGAATTTTGTTTATTAAGGTCTAAAAAATAATATTAAAATTAGTACTATTAAAAAATATTTCAAATATAAGGACTAATTTGATTCATTTTTAAAATTTTAGAGATGAAAATAACTTACATTTGGATTTTCAGGGACTATTCTGATTATAAATAACTTTTTTATATGTCAAGTGATACGTGTCGTGCTAAGAGTCACGGATCTGACACGTCAACTAATCATTTTGTGACATGTGTATTAATTTACAACTTCATCATGTCACGTGGCATTTAATGTGACACGTTCTCATCTAACTAATAGAAAGACCAATTTAATTTACATTTTATCTTTTAAAAATTAATATGACTAAAAAATTATTTGAGAACTAATTTAAAAAATAAATAATATTAAAGAACGAATGTAATTATTAACACTACAATTGAAAATTGCGACAGTGGGTGGAAATACTTGGAAAGTTCAACACAGATACTAACGGAATTTGTTATTAGTGAAAAAGTATAAAGAATTGATTTTTAAGTAGTTAATAATATTAATTTTTTATTATAAAAGTATTTCTTTAATCTTTATTTTTTAAGAATTTAAAATTTAAAATTAAAATTTAGAATAAAAAATTTAAAATTTAAAAAAATTGTTAATATTTGGTTCAAAAAATAAATTGGCTCCGGAGCCCATTTATGAATTAACATATTTATTTGATGTCTTCTATTTCTCATTGATAAGTTGGTAATTTCTTGAAGTATTAATAAAATGTTGTATAATACTAAAACGCTAGATGCCTAGATTTTACTTTAACGTTGTCACTGTTATTTGACATTTGTTTTGGGGTCTTGGGCTAATCCCGAAAACCCTACCCTAAGACAATATTAAAGTCAGATTCATGCAAGAGAAATACATCACCAACACACTAATGATGGCCGAGCTTGTGTTGTACTATATACTATTTAGAAAAAGGGTAAATCACGAAAAATGCATCTGAATAAATTTGTCATTGAGAATTATACATTTAAATTTTATTATCGATAACAATGCCTTCAAATAATTTAAAAATGCGATAAAAATGTCTAACATTAAATATGTGTTATCAATATTAGGAAATAAATTAGAATCAATTTAGATCAATTAATGTTATTTATATTTATATAGCATATTTATATATTAATTATAGAATTATATATTTTTATTATTCTAATTCTTTTAGCACCTATATATATCTCTTGTACATTGTACTTTTTCACAATCCGAATAATACACAAAATATTTTCTTCAGATTTCTTTCTTGTTTCTAACATAGTATCAAGAGCTTAGGTCCACTTTTTCATAAAAATTCGTTTATATTCCCCTTATTCTTCTCTTCCAACAGAACTTCTTTGCTCTCGTTTTTCGATTTTTTTCCAACGCTTTGGTTCGTCACCGGATGCGCCCTCACACGCCGCCGCAACCTCGCTGTCTGCCTCCGTTGTTTCATCTCCAAACGCTTCAGGATCCGTTGGATTTTGGTGTCGATCGAACAGTCTAGAAGCCTCCATGTGTCGCGACGCTAAGCTTAGCAGCAACCCGTGCGTGACCCGGCCCGATCCGCTGGTTGACCTACGCTCAGGCTGATGTGGCTTCTCACTCCACTCAGACGATGCCACGTGTCATCTATTTGCTGACGTGACAGACAAGTAGGACACTCCTTAAAGTTTTTTGGTGAGCTCTTTCCGATTCTGCACTCCGATTTTTCATTTTCTGCTTCGAAATTGCACTTTTCTCTCCTCTCTTTGATCTCTGTGACTACTATCATGGAAAAGTCAGATGTTTTTGCTGCCATAGACAGAAAGGTTAAATTTTGTCGAAACTGTAACCGTTCCAGGCACCTCTTCTTTGACTGTCCTTCTATTGAATGTCGCACATGCCACTAGAAAGTCATATTAGCTACCATTGTTCACAGCTATTCTGCCATTATTGCAAGCTTTTGGGACATTTGATTACTACCTGTCCTACTTGCCCACCACATCCTGATCAACTCAAGTATCATTCTTGTCCCAACTTCTCCAAGATTGTGCCTGCTTCTAGTATTGATGCTACTACTGAATCTACTACCTCTGCTCCTTTCAACCCGTCTCTTGTCTCTCTATCTGATATTATGTCTCTTCTTCAGCATCTTCTCTCCCTTTCTGGTAATACACCTGCTGCTTGTTCGACTCCTTCAGGTAATTCTAAATGGTATTTTGACTCAGGTTGCTTTAATCACATTTTTTCGTTGCGTAATCTTTTCTCGTCTCTATCTACCACTACAAATGCACCTTCTATCAATATTGCTAATGGTTCCCTCTTGCAAGTAACACACAAGGGTTCTATCTCCAGTCGACTCCTAATCTTCCTGATACTTATTATATTCCCAAATTAAACTTTAATCTTATTTCTACTGGTCAACTTGTTGATCTGGGTTTTGATGTCACTTTTTCCATCTCTGGTTGTTGTGTACAGGATCGTCGGATGGGACAAATCATCGGGATTGGACATAAGATTGGAAGGTTGTTTGAACTAGAGAATCTTCATATTCCTCCCCGAATCTCTGCACTGCTTCTTTTACATTTACTTTCACTTATGGCATCAACGTCTTTCACATAGCTCCTTAGGAAAATTGCGTCCTCTTGTGTCTCAGGGTGTTTTGGGTCAGGTTCCCAATGAATCTTTTGATTGTATTTCTTGTCAAATTGCCAAACAACCTGCTTTATCTTTTCACAATAATTCCTCTCTTGCTTGCTCTCCTTTTGATCTCATTCACTCTAATGTTTGGGGCCCCACTCCCATTACTTCTATGGGAGGAGCTCGATACCTTGTCATTTTTATTGATGATTATTCAGGTTTTACTTGGGTTTATTTGATGACTAATCGCCATAAGTTACCTTAGATTTATATTAACTTTGCCACTATGGTTAAAAATCAATTTTCTAAGGTCATTAAGGTTTTTCGACGCAATAATGCTATAGAATACCATGATTCCAAACTTTTAACCTTTCTTGCAGAATATGGTACTTTGTTTGAGTTTTCTTGTCCTGGTATGTCTCAACAAAATGGACGAACTGAACGCAAACTGAAGAACTGAAGATTGATGGTTTAGAAGTTATAGTAAACTCTCGTTGTAAGTATAGTTACTAAACCAAGCAATCAACCTTTGATACAAACGTTTTGGTTGTCACAAGTAATAAACCCTTTTAAAATTGATAACCGAGTATTCAAACCTCGGGTCGTCTTCTCAAGGAATTGCAGGGAGGTATGTCTTTATTATTGGTTATGGGTTTTATAAATTGGGGTTTTGAAAGTGAGGAACAAGTAAATTAAATGACAAATAAAATAAATAATTAACTACAAAATAAACTCTTAGCAAGATATGAACATTCGGAAGTCCTATCCTAGTTACTCCTATAAGAATGGAAGTTAATCCCACTTAGTTAACCTTTGCGTAAGCAAGAGAAAGTTAAGTGAACTAATTGGTTAGATTTCCCAAGTCCTAGCCAATTCCTAAGGAAAGACTAGAGTCAGTGGAATTTCAGTTAATTAGCTGACATAACAATCAATCATGAATAGTTGATAACTCAAGAGCTTCCAGTTAATCAATTAAAGCCAATAATATAAAAAGCTAAATTAAAATCATAAATATCTGGAATACCTCAAATAACATTCTTTCAAAGCAGTAAAATCTAACATGAAAAAGTTCATAAGTCAATTGGGCAACATAAATCAAATACAAATAAAAGCATTAAAGTATCTCAAAGTAGAAGAGAAAATAAATAAAAATAGGAACATTGAACCTGATATGAAGATGAAATCCTAAATCCTTTAAGAGGAATCCTAATCCTAAAACTTAAGAGAGAGGAGAGAACCTCTCTCACTAAAACTACATCTAAAACTAAAAATTATGAATTATGAAAACATGACGATGAATGGATGCATTCCCCCACTTTATAGCTTCTAATTTGTGTTTTCTGGACCGAGAACTGGGTCAGAAACAGCCCAGAAATCGCTATTTACGAATTTAGCCACGCTGATTTTCGCAGATGCGACGCGTCCGCATGGATCACGCGTTCGCATCACCTAGAGGTATGGCCACTATGGCAAATTATATATCAAATCGAAGCCCCGGACGTTAGCTTTCCAACGCAAGTAGAACCGCATCATTTGGACCTCTATAGCTCAAGTTATGATTGTTTTAGTGCGAGAGGGTTAGGCTGACAGCTTTGCAGTTCCTTCAACTTCTTGTATTCCATATCAAGGCATCTAATGGGTAATAAGAGAGGATCAAATAAAAGGAAATAAAAGCCAAAGAAGCATGTTTTCAATCATAGCACAGAATCAGGAAGGAAATTATAAAACATGAAAATCATATGAATAAGTGGGTAAAGAGTTGATAAAATTCACTCAATTAAGCACAAGATAAACTATAAAATAGTGGTTTATCAACCTCCCCACACTTAAACATTAGCATGTCCTCATGCTAAGCTCAAGAGAACTAAAAGAGTGAAGGAGAATGGTAAGAATGTATGAAATGCAACCTATCTATGTGAATGCAACTACATGCAAAATGTTTCTACCTACTTGGTTAAAAGTAAATAAGTTCTTCAAGACAAACATAAATCAGATTTCACTAATTCAAATCATATAAAATAAAGACAAGTAGACTTGTAAGAAGATAGCTCATGAAAGCAGGGAACATAGAATTAAGTACTGAACCCTCACAGGAAGTGTATATGCACTCTAATCTCTCAAGTGTATAGGGTAATTCACTCTACTCTTCTCTAATCATGCTTTCTAAACTTTGTTCTTCATCTAACCAATCAACAAATATTTAGTATACCAATACAAACATCATGAAGTCTTTTCAGGATTGTAATGGGGCTGAGGTAAAGGTAAGGATGTACATATAAGGCTAAGTGAGCTAACAGAGTGAATCATTGATTAGTTTAAGATCTCACCTAACATATACATACTTTATAAAATTTAAAATTCTTTACCTAGCTACCCAAAATTTTCCCACTTTTATATTACATGCTCATGTATCAAACTTATTTTTGAATTTTGTCCCATGTGCATTGCTTTATTTTGCATTTGGGGAATTATTTTGTATCCCCTTTATTTAAATACTAATTTTTTTTTATATGCACATGGTAATTTAATTACTTTGATTTCACATGAGCATGCTTCCCAAAAATTTTTATTTTGAAATATCTTTATTCTTTTTACTTTCTACCTTGTTTCTATCATCCGTGTTCCCATAAAGTTTCCCCACACTTAAACAATTACACAATTTCTATCTTAAGCTAACCAAGGATTCAACTTTGGATTTTTATTTTGTTTTTCTGTGTAAGGCTAGTAATGGTTTATAGAACAAGAGGGGATTAAAAGCTCAAGGGGGCTAACAAGGGTGATGTAAAAGGTAGGCTAATTTGGGAATGGTGAGCTAGAATCAAACAATGGCCTCAATCATATGCAAGCATGTAAATATACTAAATAATGGACATATAGAATGGAACAAAGCAAAGTTTGCAATCATAGAGAAGAAAACACACAAGAATAAAATATTATGGTTAAATAATGTAACCATACAATTAAGCTCAAATCTTACAGGTTGTGTGTTCTAGCTTTTACCTATGTTCCAAATAAAACTTCCAAACAAGTTTTTCGCAAATTTTTCGATTCAAATTAGTGAAATACTATAAAAATTTCTTGAAAAAGAAAATATTACTTCAACCAAGTAGTAACTAAATGCATAAAATCAAACAAACATGCAATTAAATATGCAAATGCAGCAATGAACAAACAAAGAAAATAGAATATTGGTGTTGAAAAGAAGGTAACGAACCCTTGGAAGTCGGTATCGACCTCCCCACACTTAAAGATTGTACCGTCCTTGGTGCATGCTAAGTTGTACAAGTGGATGGGGGTTGTGGTTCCTCAGCTGGTGCTCTTTTTGTTCCTTTCCTTGTCGGTGGTTTGGGAGTAGCTTTCTCTTTACCTTTCTTGGTGGCCATCCTGAAAGGAAACGAGGAAAGACATTAGCATTCAAGGGTTATAGCAAGGAAAAGAATAGGAAAGGTGATAATTAATGCACAGGTATGGATAATGATGTGAACACATGGTCATGACTACATGTGGCAAATCAACAATGGAAATATAGCAAGTGCATGTGAGAAAAATTGAATGCAAGGTGTTTGTTGGCATGCTGGCAAAGGGTATGAGTAGCATAGGTCAAGCATTCAATGTCCAAATTAGATTACCAAGTCTCTCAAATTAATAATACGTTTGTAAAGACAATTATATTTAAATAATAAAATAGAGAAGGGGATATGTGAAAAACAAGCATTTAAAGTAGTAGATTTAAAAGAAATCCAAGAATAGTGAAAAATGCCATATGGGTCAAGCACATAGCATACAGATTAAATAAGGTATGTAAAATATTAATTAGAACATGCAAGCAACCCTATAAAAATGATATATAATTGTCAAATAATTTCTCAACAATCCACAAAATAAATATCAACACCAATAAAAATATGCATGAATGCAATGAATGAAAGTATGCAGATAAAGTAAGTAAAATAGAAAGAAGGAAAAGAAGGATGGGAAGTTAAAGAGATGAAGAGAAAGGAAGGAAGAAAGGAGGAAGGGGGAAGGAAGAAATAAGAAAGGAAGAGAAAAAGTAGGATTTGGGGAAGGAAAAAAAAAAAGATATTTTGGCAGATTAAGATAAGCTGTGCGCCGCTGGTGACGCGGACGCATGAGGCACGCGTTCGCGTGGGAAGCACGTAAGTGAGGTAACGCGGGAGCGTCGGTCACGCGGACGCGTGACATGGTTTGTGCTAGTGGCGCGAGGGCAGCCGCGCGCTCGCGCAACTTTCTGTTTGAAACTCATTTTGCCAAAATATAGGGTGACGCGGTCGCGTGGTTGACGCGATCGCGTGGATGGCCTGAATTTGAAAACGGCGCGGACGCATGGGGCACGCGTACGTGTGGCAAGGCTTGTGCTTCTAGCACGAGTCCAGCCCAATTCTAGCTCAACTCTCGGCCATACACCCTTTTTACGTCGATTTTGAGGCGCGTGTTCGCGTGGGTGACACGGACGCGTGGGAGGCCTTTTTCCCACATGACGCGGACGCGTCAGCGACGTGGTCGCGTGGATCAATTTGTGCCAAAGGCACGCCTCTAGCCATGCTTTCGCGTGACTCTGTTCAATTTGCTATCTTCCCAACGCACTTGTGATGCGGACGCGTCAGCGACGCTTACGCGTTGCGTGCGTGATTTTTTTTATATGCAGTATGCAGAATGAAAAATGCAATGAATGTTATGCAAAAATTCTAGGTTCAATCAAAATTCAAAAATAGACAAAAATTCAAACTGAAGAAGAAACGATCATACCATGGTGGGTTGTCTCCTACCCAGCACTTTTAGTTAAAGTCCTTAAGTTGGACATTTGGCGAGCTCCTTGTCATGGTGCCTTGTGCTTGAACTCATCCTGAAATCTCCACCAGTGCTTGGAGTGCCAGCATCCTCCGGGGTCCCAAACAAGGGACATAAAACCTTTGAGCAGTTTCAAACAGGTTTCCAGGGTCCTGGGGTGTTGAGTGTCAGAATAGATTCTAGGATCCCAAACTCTATTTTTACACCCATATTTGTCTTGATCTGCATTTTTCCAGCCAGGTGGTGAGTAGTCTGAATTCGCACTGCAGTGACCAATCAACTTCCCAGATCCTTGAAATTGAGCTTGAAACCAATCCTTGTACCTCAAATTGAAGTGTGAAACCTTATTGAATCTTGCATACCAGCGCTGAGTGTGAGTCATTTCCCTCTTGCTCTTAAAGCCACAAAAAGCTCTAAGCTGGCCATCTGTTTTAAGTAAACCATATTCAAGTGGAAAAGTAAAGATAAAAGCTAAGGATTTTACCCACTTGAAGTCTGTGTTGGGTGGTAATGGCCTTGGGATAGGTGTTTCTAGTGGTTCTGCAAGCTCTACTCTCTTGTGGTCTTCTGTGAATTCCTCCACTTCTTTGCAAATTTCTTCAACTTCAACCATGTCTTGATCAAAGTCATTGATATCTTCCTCATCACTTGAGTCATACATAGGAGGTTGAGAAAAATCGACCTCTGCATCATCTTCGTATTCACTTGGGGAAGATTCTTCAGTCTCAAAGAATCTGCAAGTTCGTTACTAAGAGAACTCGACTCGTGATCATCGTCATCAAGGAAACTTGCTTCTTGGGTTATTTCGTCCAGTTCTTCATAAGATATTTGCATTAGAGGCTGCGCAACATCCTCTTTAGCATCAATTGTAACATCCTTGACGGAATTCTCCACAACTCTGGATTTAGGTGGCGGTTCGGCATCTCCTAAATCTTCAACCAACTCTTCTTCTTCTACCATGACAGCTTCCTCTATTTGTTTCAGTATGAAGTTATGCTCTATGCTGTCCACTGGAGCTTCTAGCGTCTTCTTTGTGCTGCGTTCTTCATTGGATTCTCCACATAAAGCCATGGGAGTCTGTTGAGGGGCTGAACATCTGAAAGATAATTGATTTATTGCTTGCTCCAGTTGATGAAGGGTTGCATTAAATTGGTTTACTGATTCTTCGAAGCAAACCTGTGATTCTTGGCTCGATGAATGTGAACATGGTGTATAAGGGAGTGGTGGTTCTTGGGAGTAATTGGATTGGTGTTGAGGTGGATAAGGATCATATGGTGGTGAATGGTGAAAAGAAGCTTGTGAGTATGGTGGATTGGGGCTGTGTTGAAGGGATGGTCTCTGAGCATAGGGTGGGGCTTGTTGGTAGCTACAAGGCGGTCCACCATATCTATCAGCTTGGTATGCATTGTATAATGGTCTTTGTTCATGATATCTAGGATGATGTTGTTGCCTAAAGGGTTGATCGGATCCTTGTGGCTCCATCCATCTTTGATTGCTTAGACCTTGATGCATAGTCCTGTTATAGCTTCCATTCCTTGCAACAAAATTAGAACCAAACTCAAAGTGAGAGGGGTGAGAATTCATAATAGATATCAGAAATAAGAGGGAAGAGAGAAAACAAATAAACAAGTAAGAGAAAATATTTTTTTTTGAAAAATATTTACAGTAGCCAATAATAAGGCACACGTTTGCAATTCCCCGGCAACGACTCCATTTTGAAGAACTGAAGATTGATGGTTTAGAAGTTATAGTAAACTCTCGTTGTAAGTATAGTTACTAAACCAAGCAATCAACCTTTCTTACAAACGTTTTGGTTGTCACAAGTAACAAACCTTTTTAAAATTGATAACCGAGTATTCAAACCTCGGGTCGTCTTCTCAAGGAATTGTAGGGAGGTATGTCTAATTAACTATAAAATAAACTCTTGGCAAGATATGAAAATTCGGAAGTCCTATCCTAGTTACTCCTATAAGAATGGAAGTTAATCCCACTTAGTTAACCTTTGCGTAAGCAAGGGAAAGTTAAGTGAACTAATTGGTTAGATTTCCCAAGTCCTAGCCAATTCCTAAGGAAAGACTACAGTCAGTGGAATTCCAGTTAATTAGCTGACATAACAATCAATCATGAATAGTTGATAACTCAAGAGCTTCCAGTTAATCAATTAAAGCCAATAATATAAAAAGCTAAATTAAAATCATAAATATCTGGAATACCTCAAATAACATTCATTCAAAGCAGTAAAATCTAACATGAAAAAGTTCATAAGCCAATTGTGCAACATAAATCAAATACAAATAAAAGCATTAAAGTATCTCAAAGTAGAAGCGAAAATAAATAAAATAGGAACATTGAACCTGATATGAAGATGAAATCCTAAATCCTTTAAGAGGAATCCTAATCCAAAAACCTAAGAGAGAGGAGAGAACCTCTCTCACTAAAACTACATCTAAAACTAAAAATTATGAATTATGAAAACATGACGATGAATGGATGTATTCCCCCACTTTATAGCTTCTAATTTGTGTTTTCTGGACCGAGAACTGGGTCAGAAACAGCCCAGAAATCGCTGTTTACGAATTTAGCCACGTTGATTTTCGCAGATGCGACGCGTCCGCATGGATCACGCGTTCGCGTCACCTAGCGGTATGGCCACTATGGCAAATTATATATCAAATCGAAGCCCCAGACGTTAGTTTTCCAACTCAAGTAGAACCGCATCATTTGGACCTCTGTAGCTCAAGTTATGATCGTTTTAGTGCGAGAGGGTTAGGCTGACACTTTGCAGTTCCTTCAACTTCTTGTATTCCTTCCACTTTTGCATGCTTCATTTTCATCCTCTAAGCCATTCCTGCCCTGTAATTCCTGAAATCACTTAACACACATATCAAGGCATCTAATGGTAATAAGAGAGGATCAAATAAAAGGAAATAAAAGCCAAAGAAGCATGTTTTCAATCATAGCACAGAATCAGGAAGGAAAATATAAAACATGCAAATCATATGAATAAGTGGGTAAAGAGTTGATCAAATCCACTCAATTAAGCACAAGATAAACCATAAAATAGTGGTTTATCACAAACACCATCACATTCTTAACTTTGTTTGTGCAATGTTTCTTTCTTCTTCGTGTCTTGAGCGTACTTGGGGTGAAGCTGTTCTTACTGCTGTTCATGTTATCAATAGACTCCCTTCTTCTGTCCTTGGTAGCATTACTCCCATTGAGCATCTTTATCATACCTCCCTAGATTATAGTTCTCTTCGTATTGTTGGTTGTATCTGTTTTGTTCTTCTTCAGCCTCTTGAACATAATAAACTTGAACCTCGGGCTCATATGTGTTGTTTCCTTGGTTATGGCACTGAACACAAAGGTTATCGTTGTTGGTGAAGGTTGTAGAAGGCTTAAAGAAGGGGGGTTGAATCTATGGCCTTCTTTTACGTTAATGAAATAACCCTTTAATTACAAACTTTCTATCTGAATTTGTTTGAACTCAGCAGCGAAAAATTTATGAGACAATTTCGTTTTGTCTCATGAATATCAGAAACAGAACAGAGAAGGGAAGATAGAAGCTGACACCATCATGTATCCTGGTTCAGTTGCCTTGTGCAATGCAACTTATATCCAGTGGTGGAATTTCCACTATAGTTGAAGTATTACATACACCAATTTCAAAGGATTGATACAATCCTTTCCCTATCAAGTTCTAACCTAACATGACCTGGCTATGATAATACCTAACTCTTCACTCTTAGTGCTTACCTAACTAAGAAAGGGGTACCAACTTACCATTTCACTATTTTCAATCAATCCCTAAATTAGGAACTTTGAATCTGAGCCTTTTTTCTTGACCGAAAGCCTCAGGGAAGCAATGAAAAAGTTGTTCAATGGTAATCTCAGATCTGAACCCTTGAGCTACAACTTTGTCCCCAAGAAACAATTTTAGCCTTTGATTCATAGCAGTGATTATCAGAAATCACTTTTTCTATTTATCCCAAAATGGAGTAGCAGAGAGTTAGAGAAGGAGTGAAGAAAGTAAATTGCGTGCAAATGGAAATAAATCACCTTTAACTTCTGACTTAGCTTAGATGGGTTTGATTTGGGTGATTAGACCTTTGCTTTCTTTGATTAAGATTTCTCTTTCTTTCTTCTTTTATGAAATGAGTAAGGAATGAAGCTCTCTCTCTCTCTCTCTCTCTCTCTCTCTCTCTCTCTCTCTATTTTCTCTGAGACTGACCGAAAGAGAAATGACCGTTGGCTTTGGAGAATACCAACTTGGAGAGATCAACTTGGGTGAGAAACTCGAGCTTGGGTTGGCTTTCTTCTTATTCGGCCCAAGTGATTTCTTTGCTTAACCACTTTTGGCTTTTAGTGCTTTATAGCCCACTATTTTTCTGGTTTGATTTTCATTCTATTGGGTTGTTGCAACAATATTTCTTTGGCCTGCAACACTAATCAAACATAATCAAAACTAATTGGGTAGTTAACCCAATAAAAATAATGTTTGTCATAATCAATTAAGTTAGATAAATTCTTAACTCAACAGTTGGGATTCTCTCTCTAAACGTATTCGTATATCTCGTCATGTTGTCTTCTGGGAGCATCACATTTTTTCTCGGTTCTCCTCCTTTGAGTCCATTCCTCCTACTCAGTCACCTTTTTTCACTAACCCGAACGTTGATCTTTTTCCTAGTAATGATTCTACAGGTTCTATCTAGAGTCACCCTCTACAACCTCCTGTTCTTTTGCCTTCTCCATCTCCCGATGATTCCAGACCGGACGATGATTCTGCTCCTACCGTGATGCCTCCTCCTTCCACTCGTTCTTCTAGGATAAGAAATCCACCTCCTCATCTTCTTGATTATCATTGCTTTTCTACTATTCTTTGTCAACATGAACCTAAGTTATTCAAAGAAGCCTCCACAAATCCAAATTGGCAACAAGCAATGCAGAAAGAAATACAGGCACTTGAAAAAGCGCACACTTAGGATTTGGTTGATCCTCCTTCTAATCAGGAAGTTGTGGAAAGCAGATGGGTATAAAGGATCAAGACTCGCTCTAATAGTTCTATTGACCGTTATAAGGCACGATTGATTGCTCAGGATTGTACACAAGAGTATGGTATTAACTTTGAAGAGACTTTTGCTCCTGTTACTCGTCTCACATCTGTTTGAGCTCTTCTTGCCATTGCTGCGGTAAAAAATGGTCTCTCAGTCAGATGGACGTGAAGAATGAATTTCTTAATGGAGATTTAAAAAATAAGGTCTGTGTGAAACCCCCTCTAGGTTATCCTTGTGCTTCTAGCAAAGTTTGTCTCTTTTGCAAGGCACTTTATGGTTTTAAACAAGCTCCTCGCGAATGGTTTGACAAGTTCAGCACTACTATATGCAATATCGGTTTTACTTGCAGCCCTAATAAGAATGCTTTCTTTATTCGTAAAAGTGAACGTGGAGTTGTTCTTCTACTTTTGTATGTTGATGACATGATCATTACTGGAGATGATGTTGATGGTATCTCTGATCTCAAAGCCTCCCTTCACCTTATTTTTGAGATGAAAGATCTTGGTTCTCTTAGCTATTTTCTTGGTCTTGACGTCATATCCACAGATGATGGTATCTATCTCTCTCAAGCTAAGTATGCTTCGAATCTTCTTGCTAGAACCGGTATAACAGATAGTTCCACTGAGTCTACTCCTCTTGAGCATAATGTTCATTTTACTCCTATGGATGGCACTGTTTGGGATAATCCCACTCTTGATCGATAGTTAGTTGGAGGAGTAGTCTACTTAACTATCACCCAACCAAACATTGCCTATCCAGTTCACGTTCTGAGTCAGTTCTTGTCAGCTCCTCGTACCACTCACTATGCGGCAGTTCTTCGTGTTCTTTGCTACATTAAAGGCACCCTATTTCATGGCCTTTATTTTTTTGCTCATTCATTTTTATCACTTCAGGCATACTCAGATGTTGATTGTGCTGGTGATCCCACTGATCGTTGATAAGCTATTATTTTATGATATATTTTGGATTGAAGTGAGTGGGTTTTATCAACTATTCTCACACTTACTCATGTAAATTGCATGTTTTTCATTTTCTTCCTAATTTTGTGCTATGATTGAAAACATGCTTCCTAGGCCTTAAAATTGGTAATTTTTAATTCTTCTTTATTACCATTTGATACCGTGATGTGTTTGTTAAGTGTTTTCAGGTTTACAGGCATGAATGGCTTAAAGGACGAAGATGAAGCATGTTAAAGTGGAAGGAACACAAGAAACTAAAGAGTTGAGAAGCGATGAGCGACGCACACGCATAGCTGACGCGTGCGCGTGACCTGGAGCACCGTTCATTGATGCGTACATGTGAATGACGTGTACGCGTGGCCAGGTGCAAGGTTCAGCAACGTGTACGCATGGCTGACGTGTACGCGTGACGGAGCGTCACGTGCTGCACTTAATAGAACTCGCTGGGGGCGATTTCTGGGCTCATTTGGACCCAGTTTCAAGCCTGAAAACACAGACTAGAGGCAGGGATGGAGCTGAGACTGAAGAGACTTCAACTTTCACTTTAGTTTTAATTTTTAATTTGGAATTCTAGTGAGAGAAACTCCTACTTCTGTCTAGGATTTTAGCATTATTGGTTCATCTTCGCATTGGATATTGGGAGAGCTGCTGCTATCTTCAATTGGAGTCAACTCTTTTATAGTTTACCTTTCTAATCTTTGTATTACTCTTTTCCATTTGATTGTTTTGCATTCACGTTTGGATCTTGTCACTCTGACTATTATTAATGCATTGAAGTATTCTTATATTTATTTTTATTGCTTGTTTGATTCATATTAATTATTATTCGTGCCAGTTTTAATTTAATTAATTTCTCAGAATTACCATGTCTTTTATTTATTCCCATTATATGTTTATGAAAATGGCATTCATGTTAATGGAGTAGATCTTTCAACTTGGCTTGGGGGTTGATTAATTAGAAACCCTTGAGTTATGATACTCAAGTGTTAATCTATAATTGGGAATTGCTTGCTAAACTCGATTTTCACCAACTCTAGTCCTTCTCCACGAAGTGACTAGGACTTGTGAGTTAGAGTTAGTACAACCACCTGACATTCCTTCAATTGTTAGAGGATAACTAAGTTGAAGCAATTAACTCTTACTCTTATACTTGGGGAAAACAACAAGGATAGGAACTCCAATTTTCTCCCCTGACCAAGGCCTTTTACTTCAAATACATAACACCTCTTGTTATTTGCTTATTGCTTTAATTTCTAGTTATCTTATGTTTCCGGTCTCAATCTCAAATTTATTCAGAAAAATCCTGACCAATAATTTACATCCTGTGTCAATTCTTTGGGAGACAACCCGGGATTCTACTCCCGGTTATTTATTATTAATTGTGACACACTTTTAAATTGATAGTGAAAATTTCGTCGGTCAAGGCTGTACTTGCAACGCTATTTTTACCAGAAATTCTTGACTGGCATTTTTCCTCCCATCAATTTTTGGCACCATCGCCGGGAAGTTGCATATGTGTGGTAAATTATTGGTTGGTGTAAATATTTTTATATTTACATAATTGCATTTATTTATTTTATTTTTATTACTGTGTTTTTTGTTAATTAGTAGTAGTTATTATTTATTTTTATTAGTATACTTTATTATCATAAGCTCTATGTTTCTTTCATTGAATGACGCGTTCATTACCGGATCCGAGCCTAGCCACATTTGATCTTGAGATTGAAAAGACTATTTCACGTATTAGGCGAGCTTGGCGTCGGTTAGCCTCTGAGGGTGGTGAAGGAGTTTCGCCTAATTCCTCAGTCTTATCTGAGGTTGAATCTGAAGTGTCATTTGAGGAAGAAACTAACTCCTCTCCTACTAATTTCATTGACATCTCTTCTGTTGATTTAAGTGTAGATACTATGGCCGCTCCTAGAAGGATCACTCTCAAGGAAGCAGGAGCCCCAGAATTTACTCTTCAACCATTTCAAGCACGTCCTCCGAACTTGACTGCTGTTTTTGAACTGAAGACCGCATTGATCAATCTACTTCCCAAATTCCATGGTTTACCTGCCCAAGAGCCCATCACGCACCTACAAGACTTTCTGACAGCTTGCTCAACTACTATGCGGCATGGTGTGGATGAGACTGTCGGTTGGTTATATGCCTTCCCATTTTCTCTTGTGGGAAAGGCAAAGGAGTGGTTCTACACTCAACCCGAAGCTGTGGTTACTAATTGGGACTTGCTTAAAAGGGAATTTTTGGACAAGTTTTTTCCAGCAGAGGTCACAAATAGATTGAGAAAGGAAATTTCCTGCGTCATTCAAGGTGAATCAAAGACTCTCTATGAGTATTGGAAACGCTTCAGGAATCTCCTCGA
The DNA here is from genome assembly GCF_000817695.3 of Arachis duranensis. Lineage (NCBI taxonomy): Eukaryota > Viridiplantae > Streptophyta > Magnoliopsida > Fabales > Fabaceae > Arachis > Arachis duranensis. The sequence continues at coordinate 26,555,646 of NC_029772.3, read as the reverse complement.
TTCATACCCCCATCACATGATTGACCAGTTGGTGTTAATTAGTTACTTCTGCCAAGGCATGAAGCCTCGAGACAAGACCCTCTTGGATGCTGCGAGTAATGGTTCTCTGACAAAGTACAAGACGGCGACAGAAGCGTGGTAACTGATCACTGATCTAGCTGAGTCTACCCAAAATGCAAGGAAAAGGAACAATCATCCCAAGGCTATTGCAGAAGTTTCTTCTAGTGGTGAGACAGCTGCTCTTACCAAGACATTGGGAGAAATGACCAATATACTTAAGCAAATCCAGCTCAATCAACAACAACTTCCGCCTCCTCCACAACAACAATGTCAACAGTTAGTCCCTCAGAGAGTATGTGGAATTTGCACTTGCTATTCTCACTATACTGATGAATGTCCACAACTCCAAGAAGACAACACCTTGGAGGCTACCAATGCTTACTACAACCATCCGAATCAAGGGTACTATCAACAGGGTGGTAACTATAATCAAGGTGGTAACTACAATCAAGGTTGGCAAGACAACCCCAACCAAGGATGGAGAGATAATCCCAACCAAGGATGGAGAGACAATTTCGACCAAGGATGGAAGGACAACTACAACCAAAGAGGCAGAGACAATGGTGGAAACCATAGGTGGAATAATAACTACCAACAAAACCAGTATCAACAAAATCCTCCATACCAACAACAAAACCAAGGCCAAAGTTACCGACCACCTCACCAAAGGCAAGCCCAAGCACCCCAAATCAACCAACCACAAGCTCCCCAAATTACCTACCATCCCTCTTCCTCTAATGATGAGATGTTTCGCTCTCTTATGCAAGGAGAAAAAGAGCTTTAAGCTACAGTTGCCTCTAGCATCACCAGTATGACCTCTACCATCCAAGCTCTTCTACCCCGTAAGGACCCAGCCTTTACTTCCAATACTCAACCTTCAAGCTCCAGTGCATTTCCTTTTCAACCTTTACCCAACTCCAAGGGTGGAATCAATGCCATCACTTTGAGGTCCGGCACCACATTGCAAGAGAGGAGTCCCACGGAGCCAAGCTCAAATAAAGCCACTCAAGATGAAGACGTTGTTGAGGTAGAAGATATTGAAGAAGAGGATGAGGTACAAGAGGAGGTTGAAGAAGAAGTTGCTCAACCAAGGAATGAAGTTCCTAAGAAGGACAATATTTCGAAAGAAGCCATTCCTATTCTTTTTCCACACCTTGCTAGGAAGACTAAAAAGCAAGTGGAGCAAGATCTCAAGATGGTGGAGATCTTCAAAATGGTTGAGGTAACTATTCCCCTTTTTAATGCTATTCGTCAGGTTCCTAAGTATGCTAAGTTTCTAAAGGATTTGTGCATGAATAAGGAAAAGATCCATGTTTTAGAAACTATTCCTTTTTGGGTAGCTCGATTTCTTGAAGACTTCTTGGTTTAAATTGGATGCCTTCTCGGATACACACTCATTTGAGATTGATGGAAGAGTGATGAGTCCATATTTTCTGATATATTTTAGCTTAATTTGAGTGGAATTCATCAAATAAACCTACACTTAAGCACCATAATAGCATATTTTTGTGTTTGATCCCTAAATTGAACCTAAATGTGAAAACCTATGTTTTTGTGCTTAAATTGAGCAATTTAATCCCACTTTTATTCCATTCGATGCCGTGATATATTTGTTGAGTGATTTCAGGTTCTAGAGGCATGAATGGATGGCCAAAAGTGGAAGGAAGCATGTACAAAGGTACAAAACACGTAGAAAACAAAGGAGAAGAGCTCGTGCATGCGCACGACCCTCTGTGCGTACGCACAGGAGGAAATTCAGTGAAGTGTGCGGACGCATACATCTGTGCATCCGCATAGGTACCAGCACGTGCCTCCATTAAAAAGTCACGTGGCTTCACGTTTTGGGGCTCTTTTGGCCCATTTTTGAAGGCTTGGATGCTGAAATCAAAGGCTATATGAAGGGGAATTCAACATTAGCTTGGGGAGCCATCTTAGAATAGGAAAAACACATAGTATGAGTAGGAATAATGTAGATTAGGAAATTCTCTCTTAGGATTTTAATTAGGGATTGTAGCATTTTATACTTCAAGTTTGATTTTGGATTCTAGCAATTGCATTGTAAGTATTTCTTTAATTCCTCTTTCAATTACACTACTTGTTCTACACTTTCATATATTTTACTCTCTTTTGTCAACATTTACATTGTCTTGCAATTTTGATTTCTAGTTGTTTAATTTGATATTTGATGGCTTCTATATGTTTGTTTGAGTTGCTTTTATTGATTTTGATCATTTATGGTACATAGCTTTTACCATTTTTCCAATTTTGCCATGTTTTATGTTTATGCCCTCTATGTGTTTGATGAAATGCCAATTTTGATTATGGGATAATTTCTATCCCTTGGCTTGGGGAAAATGAGTTTATGGATTACTAGAGCCATAATGTCCAACATTTTATGATAATTCTTGGGGAGTTAGTTGATTCTTGTTTCCATTAAAGCTAACCTTTTATCAACTAGTTGGTAAGTTAGTTAGAACTTATGGATTAAGATCAATTATACTTGCTTGACTTACTCGTCGATGATAGGGGTTAACTAAGCGAAATTAACTCATGATAATTATCATAGTTGTGGTTATGGCAAGGAAGGGATTCCATAATTCATCCCAAGTCAAGGTTGCATTTATGTTTTGAACCACCTTTCCATCACTTTATAGTTTTACTTGTTCATATTATATACTTAGTTCTTTTATTCCTTTATTAGTTTATTAATTGCAATTTTGAATCTTTTTTTTATCTCTTTATAGTTTTGCTTTCATCATTGAGAACCTCCTTTGTTCTTGCAACCAAAATTGTGCACTTGTTGGCATTAGTTCCTAGGGAAGATGACTCGAGATTTGATTACTCTCGGTTATTTAGAAATTTTAAACTTTGATCGGGCATTACTTGTTGGTTGAGAGCTATACTTGCAACGAAGTTATCTCTCCTTTACCGAGAAGGAATTCTTAACCGACGGTTTTGCTTGCATCAAGTTTTTGGTGCCGTTGCCGGGGAGCTAGCGTTATGAGTGCTATGTTTTGGTTGTTGTAAATATGTCCATAGTGTGAATACAGGCTTTTTGGTTGTTTGTTTGCTTTTGTTGATAATTAGCATTTTATTTCTTTTTTCACTTGATGTCCTTAGTTTTTATTTTCAATTTTCTTTATGAGTTATCACCCTCTTGGTTTGGAGTTTGGTTGTGATCATTTTGTAGGGTTTGATAACTTCAATTGTGGATTGCATTATGGGTTTGGAGCATCAATTTTGGGAGGAGCAACCTCTTCCATATTACAATGAACTATACCCTTCCCAATATGCATACCCAAACCTAGGATATGGTGGATTTCACTATGACTATACACCTCCACCACCATATACCTATGACCCCTACCCTCAACACAACCCTCAATCACCATATTTTCAAACACCACATCAATACCACCATCCACCTCCTTATACACCACCTCAAGATGCCTATCAACATGAACTACCTCCCATATATACAACCTTCTTCCCTACCAATGAACATTCCCTTTCACACCAATGTAAAACTTTCTCACCCTTGACCCAAGACCATCAAGACCTTTAATTTCTTCTCCAAGAGCAAGAAGGATCCCGAAGAACTCAAGGGCAAATCATGGCTACCATAAACGAAGCGGTAAACCGCTTAATCCTCCTACGCTCATCCGATCAAGGCATTCCTCATGAGGAATATGAGGGATCAACTAAAGCCTGTAGTGAAGAGGAGAGCATGGAGTCACAAGGGAAAGAAGAAGGGTTAGAGCTTGAAGTGCAACAAGAGGAAGATAGTGAAGTATGTGAACTGGAGGAGAGAAGGGGGGAATTGAGGGAGGTTGATCAATATGATGATTCCATCATCAATGATTTTTTATCCTCCTTGATCAATCCCCTTGATGATCCTAATGAGCCTCTTCCCATTGAGCTTGAGAAAGACATAGAGGTAGACTTCTCACAACCTCCTTGTTGTGATGTGAGTGATGGGGAAAAGGAGGAAAAGGTTGGTAAGAAAGGAGTGGAAAACCAAGAGCATATTGAGTGGGTGGCAATTTCACCTATGAGATTCATTGGCCTCCACCAATATGCTATCTTGGAGTCGGATTACCAACTTAAGGTCCTTCTTGGGTTAGTACATGGTGGAGGAAGGAGTAGTGGTTGCCGAGCAATTCTAGGGTTCTTCAAGAAAATCAATTCAAGAATTAGAGTTCGAGTGGGGTGTAAACCACAATTGGGTGATTTTTGGAATATGTTGTGTTGCTACAAGGGCCAACTGAGACTTTGTTCATCCGGCATGGAGCATAGTGATCAATAAGAAGGTGACTGGACGCCTAGGATATGGGATCCCAGAGGAGCCTTAAGAACCAAGCTTGGATGGAGGTTGAAGGAGGAGTGGAAACACAAGCCATCCTAGCAAGAGTCTCCTCAACAAGTCCAACTTAAGGACTATAAACCAAAGTATTAGGTGGGAGACACCCCACCATGTTAACATCTTTCTTACCCTTTCTCTTTGTTTATAGTCTTGGTATTGCATTTTTTGTTTATCTTGGTTAGCTTAGGATTAGTTTAATTTTGAGTTTAGTAGGTTAAGTTTTTGTATGGATCATGATTTTGGAAATGTTTGCTTGTTTGGGGTTGAAAAATGTGTTGAGCTAAGCTGGGATGCCCTAGAGTTTGAAGAAAATTTTTTTGAAAAACAGGGCATCTGTGCGTGCGCACAAATTTGCATTTCTCATCACCTGTGCGGTCGCACAAGCCTGTGCGTCCGCACACCCTTTGAAAACCCCTCTGGTGGGAGCGACGACATGCCTTGTGCGTCTGCTCAACCCACCCCATTTCGCCCTTTTGCGTGCGCACAGAGCTGTGTGCGCTCGCACACATGATCCTTCCCCTAAAAAAAAAGTGTTTTGTGCGTGCGCATAGCCCTGTGCGCACGCACACGCCTTGTTTCCTTCTCTGTCCAGAACACTCGCACAGCTTATGCGAGCGCACACCTCCCCTTTCTCATGAAGTGTGCGTACGCACACATACCTGTGTGTACACACAGGTGCTGTTTTGGGCAATTTTTGTTTTCATTTCTCCTTAAGCCCTAATGCACTCCCATCCTTTCCATTACCTCCTTTTCTTGCTTTTTCCATGTTTGTCTACTTGTTTTACTTAGTTTTCATTGCATCTCATTTTCGTTTGAGTAATTATATTAGTTTTACTCTAGTTGTTATTAAATAATTTGCAAGTGTTTGTTTGTTAGTGATTGGGTTGCCTCTTGATTAAATACAATGCACTTATACTTTGCTTTAATATACAAGTAACTAGTGGGTTTTAATACTCATGTTTTGATTATACCACTAGGACAAATTATATAAGTGCATTGGATTAAGTGATTTGAGTTGAAATTATATGTTCATCATGATTTTCATATCAAATTGATCACATGTCCAGTACTTGTTCCTTGTTAATGCTTTGCATTTGTTTGAGTGACCTAACTTGATTCTTATCAAGCTTATCACTTTTTGTAACAAGTACCCTTCCATGTGACTTTTTTCATTATGCTTCGTGATGAATAGGGAGTTTCCGTTCATTATTGAATTGGTTGTTGTTCATTGCGCTATTTTATATCAATCTTGCGCTTTAACTTGCACAATTACAATAGCCAATATCTTAATCACTCAATTCACTTTCATAAGTTACCTAGGGTTGCTTGTGCCTTAAGTTTTGCTCATTCTCCACTTGCAACCTAGGTTATCTAATTGAGGAACATATGCTTACTTTTTTATGTGGATGCCACGTTAGCCGGCCGTTGCGTGTATTCCATACCGCTATGCCAAATTCCTCAATTAGATGCTTATTTACTCTCTCCTTTACCTTTTGCGCTACTTTCCCTATGATTCATAATTATAGTTTATTCATTCTTTTGAGGATGAGACATACTGACAAGGAGCCGGGAGAGGAGGAGGACACCAAGAATGGAGATGCCAAGCCCGCATTGGACTTGGAGATTTCCCCACAACCCGAGCCCCCCGCATCCACCAGATGAAGGTGGAGGACCTTAGAGCCATTCTCCCCGGATTATGTTCGTGCACGGAGGACCGTGCAACGCTTAAGTGTGGGGGAGGATTTTTTACTCTAGTTAATATATATATATTGCATTTTCATGGTATACATAGTATAGATATTGGTTATAATTGGATGTTGTGAATAGCATGTGCCTAGTTCAATTTTGTCCTAATTGTTCATGTTAGTTTTTTTTTGCGATGTTGAAAATTAGGAATAGGACTAGGAAATTTTTGAAAAATTGCATCCATCACATTATACATACATATAGGAAATAATTTTGGTGAAAAACAATAAGGATTTTTCAAGAATTTTGTTTCAAAGGCATTCTATTGAATTGATTTGGAAAATTATTTTTAAACTTGCTTGAATAAATTTTTATAGAACATAGAAGAGAGATAGAACAAAACAACCTTGTGAGTTGTTGAGCCTTAACGAGTGGTTACACATTTTAACCACTAGTTTTGTTCATTGTGTGCTATGCTCCTTCTATGATTGTAATCTTGATTTTGCTTGATTCTTTATTTCCAATGTTTGATGTTTTAATGCATTTAGCATGATTGAGGCCATTTTCGTATTAAACTCACTCACCCATATAGCCTTACCCTTATATCTACCCTTGTTAACCCTTTTGAGCCTTATTTACCCCATTGTTTTCTATATTACCACATCACAATCTTAAGTAGAAAACCATGGAATTACATTGAATTGCATCTTTGATTAGCTTAGGTTGAGGTGTGTGTGTCATTTAAGTGTGGGAGAATTTCGGGAAGAATTGGTAGAGAAAAATTTTATTTTGGTTATGCATTGAAAAAGAAAAAAAATTGGAAAATGGGTGCACATTCATGTATCATCAATTTACTTTAACCACATTCATTTGTCCTGGAAAAAAAATGAAAAAAAATGAAATAAAAAATAATAATAAGATGGGACAAAAGTCATCCCAAAGAAATTGGAAAAAAATGATGAATAAGAAATGCATATGTGGATTTGGATGAAAAAGATGCATGAATGTGTATAAAAAGTATGATTATGGGAAGTTAGGGTGCATATTTTGTTATTTGGTTGAGTTGGACACTTGAGCTAATCAAAGACCCAATTCCTTAGTCCACTTAGCCATATTTATCCTACCTTAACCCTAACCCCATTACAACCCTCTAAAGACCTCATGATACTTGCATTCACGCATCACATATTTGTTGATCATTAGATGAAAAGCAAAACCTTGAAAGCATGATTAGGAGGAGACTTGAGTGATTAGACCCTAAAACACTGAGCGTTGAGAGTGTATACACACCTAGTGAGGGTTCGATCACTCGACTCTATGTTTCCATACTTCTTATCATGTATTCTTGCAAGTTGCTTTATTTTTGATGAGTAAATCAATTCTTTAGATCTTGAGTGCATTGGATTATTCCTTTGCTTAGCCTTATATGTCTATATACTTGCTTGGAAATTTGATTGTTTGTTTTCACCAACCCAATAGGATACTATAGTCTATATAGTTATATATAATATATACATACTTGCATTATATAGGTAGTTGCATTGAATAAGTTGTTTCCCTTTTGACATTCTCCTTGTTGATTTAGCATGAGGACATACTATTGTTTAGTGAAGTGCGCAGACACATACATCTGTGCGTCTGCACAGGTACCAGCGATTGCCTCCATTAAAAAGTCACGTGGCTTTGCGTTTTGGGGGCTCTTTTGGCCCATTTTTGAAGGCTTGGATGCTGAAATCAAAGGCTATATGAAGGGGAATTCAACTTTAGCTTGGAGAGCCATCTTAGAATAGGAAAAACACATAGTAGGAGTATGAATAGTATAGATTAGGAAATTCTCTCTTAGGATTTTAATTAGGGTTTGTAGCATTTTATAATTCAAGTTTGATTTTGGATTCTAGCAATTGCATGGTAAGTATTTCTTTAATTTCTCTTTCAATTACACTACTTGTTCTATACTTTCATATATTTGACTCTCTTTTGTCAACATTTACGTTGTCTTGCAATTTTGATTTCTAGTTGTTTAATTTGATGTTTGATGGCTTTTATATATTTGTTTGAGTTGCTTTTATTGATTTTGATCATTTATGGTTCATAGCTTTTACCATTTTCCCAATTTTGCCATGTTTTATGTTTATGCCCTCTATGTGTTTGATGAAATGCCAATTTTGATTATGGGGTAATTTCCACCCCTTGGCTTGGGAAAAATTAGTTTATGGATTACTAGAGCCATAATGTCCAACATTTAGTGATAATTCTTGGGGAGTTAGTTGATTCTTGTTTCCATTAAAGATAACCTTTTATCAAGTAGTTGGTAAGTTGGTTAGAACTTATGGATTAAGGTCAATTATACTTGCTTGACTTACTCTTCAATTATAGGGGTTAACTAAGCGAGATTAACTCATGATAATTATCATAGTTGTGGTTATGGCAAGGAAGGGATTCCATAATTCATCCCAAGTCAAGGTTCCATTTATGTTTTGAACCACCTTTCCATCACTTTATAGTTTTACTTGTTCATATTACATACTTACTTCTTTTATTCCTTTATTAGTTTATTAATTGCAATTTTGAATCGTTTTTTTATCTCTTTATTGTTTGCTTTCATCATTGAGAACCCTTTTTGTTCTTGCAACCAAAATTGTACACTTGTTAGGATTAGTTCCTAGGGAAGACGACCCGAGGTTTGATTACTCTCGGTTATTTAGAAATTTTAAACTTTGATCAGGCATTACTTGTTGGTTGAGAGCTATACTTGCAACGAAGTTATCTCTCCTTTACCGAGAAGGAATTCTTAACCGACGATTTTGCTTGCATGAAAGAGCAGTGAGCTTCAACCTTGATGAAGCTGTGAAGAACCCACCAAAAGACCACTCTATCTTTCAGTGTGATATTATTGATGAGACTGTGGCTGAATTTCACCAAGAGGTAGTTGAGGAGAAGAACATGGCTTAAGGTGCAAGTGTTGGGAAGTCCCCTGAGTATACTGAAGACACCTTGCCACCTCCAGTGGTTCCAGAGGATCAAGTTCCAAGCCATGAGCTGAACATGGAATTAAAGCCCCTTCTACCTCACCTCAAGTATACTTATCTTGAAGAGAATCGAAAGATCCCGGTGATTATGTGAAAGGAGCTCACTTCCCAACAAGAAGAGCGATTGCTTAATGTGCTGAGAAGAAACAAGAGAGCTATTAGGTGGAGCTTGGCGGACATAGTAGGTATAAGCCCTTAGATTTGTGAGCACCGCATCTTTCTAGAGGATGGAGCCAAGCCTATCCATCAACCTCAAAGGTGGTTGAACCCCACAATTCTGGAGGTTGTGAAGAAGGAAGTGACCCAACTGCTTAAAGCCAACATTATCTATCCAATCTCGAATAGTGGGTGGGTTAGTCCCGTATAGGTGGTTGCGAATAAGTTCGGCATCACAATAGTGAAGAATGAGCATAGGGAACTCATGGCTACAAGAGTGCAGAATTCCTGGAGGGTGTGCATTGACTACAGGCGCTTGAACTTGGCCACTCGCAAGGATCACTATCCACTACCTTTCATCGATCAAATGCTTGATCGCCTGTCAGGTAAATCACACTACTGTTTCTCAGATAGTTATACTGGTTATTTTCAGATCCATATTGCTCCAGAAGATCAGGAGAAAACAACTTTTACATGCCCATTTGGAACGTATGCATATAAGAGAATGCCTTTTGGTTTATGTAACGCACTAGCTACGTTTCAAAGGTGCATGATGAGCATTTTCTCAAATCTTCTTGAGCATTGTATGGAAGTCTTTATGGATGACTTTAGTGTCTATGGTGATTCCTTTGACCTTTGCTTGGATAATCTGTCTAAAGTATTAGAAAGATGTGCTAGTTGAAACCTTGTGCTTAAATTTGAAAAGTGTCATTTTTTGGTAAAGCAAGGTATTGTTCTAGGCCATGTTGTTTCTAATACTGGTATATCTGTTGATCCAGCAAAGATCGATGTTATTTCTGGTTTACCTTACCCCTCCTCTGTGAGGGAAGTCCGTTCTTTTCTTGGTCATGCAGGTTTCTACTGGTATTTTATCAAGGACTTTAGTAAGGTTGCACTACCCTTGTCCCGTCTACTGCAGAAAGACGTGGAGTTTAACTTGAGTGAAGACTGCATGGAAGCATTTGACATGCTGAAGATTGCCTTGACCCAAGCTCCTATTGTGAGAGGGCCTGACTAGAGTAGGCCATTCGAGATCATGTGCGATGCATCTAACTATGCGGTAGGAGCGGCGCTGGCTCAACGCGAAGGTAAGGATCCTTATATTATTGCTTATGCTTCTAAAACTCTAGATTGCGCCCAGTCTAATTATACTACCACTGAAAAGGAACTTTTAGCCATAATCTTTTCTTTGGATAAATTCTGAGCTTATTTACTTGGAACTAAAGTGGTAGTATATTCAGACCATGTGGCTTTAAAATACTTGTTAGCTGATGCGTGAGCATCTTTTTTATCTTTTCCTAGTGAATTTGCATCTAAATTGTTGAGTTTAATCAATAATTAATTATATTGTAGCCACTATGGATGCTATTTTGAGTTTGTGCAATACTGTTTATTTTAGGTAGCATTCGGCTAGATTTGATGGAGTTTCTGCAGCACAAGAATCAAAGGAGATGGCTGCGAGGAGCGATGCACACGTGTGTCTGACGCGCGTGTGTGAATTGGAGGTATCCATGGTGACACGTGCGCGTGACTAACGCGCACGCGTGAATTGAAGATCTGCTCAGCGACGCGTCCGCGTGACGGACGCGTCAGTGTGACTTGCGAAAAAGACCATTGACGCGTACGCATGACTGACGCGTACGCGTGACATGCGCCACATGCAAAATACTGCAGAAAAATGCTCGAGGTGATTTTTGGGCCGTTTTGACCCAATTTTCAGCCCAGAAAACACAGATTAGAAGCTGTAGAATGGACAAAACAAGTGGTCCCCACACATCAACTGAAGACTTGTTAATTAATTCGAATTTAAATTCAAATCTTATTTTTAGGAAAAGATATTATTTTTAATTTTAGATAATTAGATTTTAAATTTATTAGGATTAGTTATAAATAAGAACTTAGATGCCATCAGATGGGAACGCTGTACATTTTACCGAAATTCTAGTTTTCTTCTCTGAACCATGAGCAACTAATCCTCCATTGTTAAGGTTAGGAGCTCTGTCTATTTGTATGGATTGACTCATTTGATCTTTCTAATTTAATCCATGTTCTGATTTATATTTCAATAATTGTTTTCGTTCTTTATTCTATGAATATTGGGTGGAACGGAAGTATGACCTATGTTCTAATTGAGTTCTTGTAAAACTTGGAAAAGCTCTTTACTTTAACAACAACTTGAAAAACATATTATCCTAAATTTCAAATTGTTTGTATTTAACGAGATACGTGACATATAATATCCTTATTTTTGGATAATTAGGATTTTTGTGACATATAAAACTGGAACTCGATCATCACCCTCTAATTGGAATTAATTGACCAAGGAATTGGCAGTTAATGAATTTTAGAGGAGACTAGGAAGGTCTAAGGAATTAGGGTCTAGTCACATATAGTTTGC
>NC_029772.3:26541053-26543911 GCF_000817695.3 Arachis duranensis | reverse complement strand
TTTACTATGAGTTTGTGTGTTTTTCTGTGATTTCAGGTAATTTCTGGCTGAAATTGAGGGACTTGAGCAAAACTCTGAAAAAGGCTGACAAAAGGACTGCTGATGCTGTTGGAATCTGACCTCCCTCCACTCGAAATGGATTTTCTGGAGCTACAGAACTCCAATTGGCGCGCTCTCAACGGCATTGGAAAGTAGACATCCAGAGCTTTCCAGAAATATATAATAGTCTATACTTTATTCGGAAATTGACGACGTAACTTGGCGTTGAACGCCAAGTACATGCTGCTGTCTGAAGTTAAACGCCAGAAAAACGTCATGATCCGGAGTTGAACGCCCAAAACACGTTATAACTTGGAGTTCAACTCCAAGAAAAGTCTCAGCTCGTGGATAGATCAAGCTTAGCCCAAGCATACACCAAGTGGGCCCCAGAAGTGGATTTATGCATCAATTACTTACTCATGTAAATCTTAGTAGCTAGTCTAGTATAAATAGGATAAGTTACTATCGACATCTTTTGATAGTTTAATCTTTGGACTATTCGGTCTCTTGATCATGGAGAGGGCTGGCCATTCGGCCATGCCTGAACCTTTTACTTATGTATTTTCAACAGTGGAGTTTCTACACACCATAGATTAAGGGTGTGGAGCTCTGCTGTACCTCAAGTTTCAATACAATTATTATTACTTTCTATTCAATTATCTTCTATCCTTATTCCAAGATATACGTTATACTTAACTTTGATGAATGATGATGATCCGTGACACTCATCATTATTCTCACCTATGAACGTGCGTGATTGACAACCACTTCCGTTCTACTTTAGGCCGGGCGCATATCTCTTAGATTCCCCAACAGAATCTTCGTGGTATAAGCTAGATAGATGGCGGCATTCATGAGGATCCGGAAAGTCTAAACCTTGTCTATATACAGCTTGCCATGGAAAGGAGTAAGAAGGATTGGATGAAAGCAATAGGAAAGTAGAGATTCGAGAGGATTACAGCATCTCCATACGCCTATCTGAAATTTCCACTCTTGATTTACATAAGTATTTCTATCCCTTTTTATTTTCTATTTATTTATTAATTTTTGAACTCACCATAAACCAATTTAATCTGCCTAACTGAGATTTACAAGGTGACCACAGCTAGCTTCATACCAACAATCTCTGTGGGATCAACCCTTACTCATGTAAGGTATTACTTGGATGACCCAGTACACTTGCTGGTTAAGTTGAACGGAGTTGTGTCCACACATGCCAAAGAGCCATTAAATAAATCTCATGCAAATACAAAGAGGGCAATCACAATTTCGTCCACCAAGTTTTTGGCGCCGTTGCCGGGGATTGTTCCAGTATGGACAACTGACGGTTCATCTTGTTGCTCAGATTAGGTAATTTTCTTTTCAAAAATCTTTTTCAAAATTTTCTTTTCTTTTTCGTTTTTCTAACCATGTTTTTCGGAAAAAAAATTAAAATAAAAATACAAAAAAATTAGAAAATCATAAAAATAAAAAATATTTTGTGTTTCTTGTTTGAGTCTTGTGTTAATTTTTAAGTTTGGTGTCAATTACATGCTTTTAAATTTTTTCTTGCATTTTTTCGAAAATTCCATGCATTCATAGTGTTCTTCATGATCTTCATGTTGTTCTTGACAAGTCTTCTTGTTTGATCTTGATGATTTCTTGTTTTGTGTTGTTTGTTGTTTTTCATATGCATTTTTTTGTTTGTTAGAGTCCATGCATTAAAGATTTCTAAGTTTGGTGTCTTGCATGTTTTCTTTGCATAAAAATTTTTTCAAAAATATGTTTTTGATGTTCGTCATGATCTTCAAAGTGTTCTTGGTGTTCATCTTGACATTCATAGCATTCTTGCATGCATTCATTGTTTTGATCTAAAAATTTCATGCATTGAGTATTTTTGTTGTTTTTCTCTCTCATAATTAAAAAATTCAAAAATCAAAAAATATCTTTTCCTTATTTCCCTCCAAATTTTCGAAATTTTGGGTTGACTTGGTCAAAAATTTTTAAAAATTAGTTGTTTCTTACAAGTCAAGGCAAAATTTCAATTTTAAAAATCTTATCTTTTCAAAATTTTTTTTAAAAATCATATCTTTTTTATTTTTTTTCTACTTTTCGAAAATTTCAAAAATCATTTTCAAAATATTTTCAAAATCTTTTTCCTATCTTTACATCTAATTTTCAAAAATTAGCTAACAATCAATGTGATTGGTTCAAAAATTTAAAGTTGTTACTTTCTTGTTAAGAAAGGTTCAATCTTTAAATTCTAGAATCTTATCTTGTAGTTTCTTGTTAGTTAAGTAATTTTTAAAATTAAATCTTTTTCAAANNNNAGTTTCTTGTTAGTTAAGTCATTTTAAAAATTAAATCTTTTTCAACAAATCTTTTATCTTTTATCTTATCTTTTTCAAAAAATTTTATCTTTTTCAAAATTTGATTTCAAAATATCTTATCTAACCTCTTATCTTCTTATCTTTTCAAATTTGCTTGTAATATCTTTTTTTAACTAACTCTTTGACTTTTTGTTTGTTTCTTATCTTTTTCAAAACCACCTAACTATTTTTCCCTCTCTAATTTTCGAAAATATCTCATCTCTTTTTCAAAAATTCTTTTAAATTTTAATCTTATCTTATCTCTAATTTTCGAAAATTACTAACACCTTTTTAAAATTGTTTTCGAAATTCTCCCTCTCTTTTCTTATTCTATTTATTTATTTAATTACTAAACACTTCTCTTCACCCCTCTCCACCTAATATCCGAATCCCCTCTTCTACTTTCTTCTCCCCTTTCTTTTTCTACTAACATAAAGGAATCTCTATACTGTGACATAGAGGATTCCTCTT
>NC_029772.3:26531820-26540634 GCF_000817695.3 Arachis duranensis | reverse complement strand
ACCTTCAAGCAAAAAGATGGTGAATCCCTTTATGAAGCTTGGGAAAGATACAAGCAGCTGACCAAAAGATGTCCATCTGACATGTTTTCAGAATGGACCATATTAGATATATTCTATTATGGTCTCTCTGAATTTTCGAAAATGTCATTGGATCATTCTGCAGGTGGATCTATTCACCTAAAGAAAACGCCTGAAGAGGCTCAAGAACTCATTGACATGGTTGCAAACAACCAATTCATGTACACTTCTGAGAGGAATTCCGTGAATAATGGAATACCTCAGAAGAAAGGAGTTCTTGAAATTGATGCTCTGAATGCCATATTGGCTCAGAACAAAGTGTTGACTCAGCAAGTCAACATGATCTCTCAAAGTCTGAATGGATGGCAAAATGCATCCAACAGTACTAAAGAGGCATCTTCTGAAGAAGAAGCCTATGATCCTGAGAATCCTACAATTGCAGAGGTGAATTACATGGGTGAAGCCTATGGAAACACCTATAATCCCTCATGGAGAAATCATCCAAATTTCTCATGGAAGGATCAACAAAAGCCCTAAGAAGGCTTTAATAATGGTGGAAGAAACAGGTTTAGCAATCGCACAAAACCCATGGCACGCAGACGCGTGCCTGACGCTAACGCATCTTTAAGAAAATTCGCGAGTCACGCGTACGCGTCGCCAGCGCCGCACAACTTCACCAGTTCGCCGCCTAGTTTTAATTTTCTTTCCCGCTCTCCCAATCTTAATCCTCTCTTGTTCTTTTATCATTTTCTTTTTCTTTCTTCATAATATTTGTCTCTTTCTATTTTCAGTTATTTTTTTGCTTGAGGACAAGCAAACCTTTAAGTTTGGTGTTGACGCTTCGCTTAGAAAATTTCTGTTTATTTCTATGGAACCAAAAGGGAGGCGAATCATCTTCACTGAGGAACACAACCTGAAGGATAAAGCAACCGCTAGGATAACTAAGGTGGTTGAGTTCCTTTCATTTTTTATTCCTCCCCTCTTTTTCTATGTTATGTTCTGGTTTTTTGCTATTTTGCTTTGTCTGTTGCATGATCCTTTATTAGTGAGAATCCTAGGTCTAGTTTTGTTTTCCCTTAAATGCTTTAACTCATGTATTACCCACTGAACTTGAATTCAAATAAGAAAATACAGAAGTGATATATTGCATGAGAAATTGAGTTAATTTTATTGGATTTTTGATGGTTTAGAATTTCACTAATGAAATCTCGTTGTAAAGTATAGTTTCTAAACCAAACAATAATCCTTTCATACAAAAAGTTGTTTGTCACTAGTACAAACCCCTAAAATTTATAAACCGAAGTATTGGACCTCGGGTCGTTCTCCCTAGGAATTGTAATGAAGTGTCTTGTTATTGGTTGTGAGTTATATTTGGGGTTTTTAAGATTTTAGACAAGAAATATAAATGGCAAAGAAAATAAACTAACAACTAGCAAAGCTCTTGGCAAGATATGAGAACTAGAAGTCCTATCCTAGTTATCCTCCTCAATTGTGATGACAAATTGTCCATTGCTCCCACTTAGTTAACCTCTAACCATGGAGGAAAGTCAAGTGGATGAACCAATTTGATTCCTCAAGTCCTAATCAACTCCTAAAGGAAAGACTACCTTTAGAGGCATTCAAATCAATTAGCAACCTCTAATTATCAATTAACAAAGGAATTAGATAACTCAAGAGTCACTAATTACTCTACCTAGGCCAAGAGGAACAAAACCTACACTAAAATCTAACCAAGCATTTCATCAAACACTTGGAAGGCATAAAAGGAAAGCATAGTAAATTGATAACAAGAATTGAATCTAACAACAATTATTGCAAAGAATTAACAACAACAATCAAGGAAATCACAATTATCATGAATTACCTAAAATTGCATTATTGAAAGAAAACAAAGGAACAACAATCTATCCAAAACAAAGTGAAGAATTACAATTATTAAAGCACATAACTAGAAAGAGGAAGAGGAGAAGATTAAGACTTGATAAAGGAGAAGTGAATTAAGGCATGAATTAAACCTAGATCTGAGAAGAGAGATTAACCTAAACCTAATCCTAATTCTAGAGAGAAGTGAGAGCTTCTCTCTCTAAAGCTACTCTAAACTAAAACTATGACTAATGGTAATAAACTCATTAATTCCCCCTTCAATCCTTGATCCTTTTATTCCTTTCTATCAGCAATTGGCGCTAAAATGGGTTCAGAAACCCTTCCAAATCGCCAGGCACGTGTTGCTTTAAAGAAGTCATGTGCAAACTGTGACGCGTGCGCGCACGGTACGCGTGCGCGCCCCTGGCCGATTCTGCAATGTGCGCGCGAGCGCCTTGTGCGCGTGCGCGTGCTTGGCTGATTTCACTTCTTTGACTTTTCATGCTTCTCTCCACTTGTATGCTTCCTTCCTTGCTCCCTTTGATCTATGCCTAGCCTATTTCAATCCTGGAATTACTAGCAAAAACACATCAAGGCATCTTATGGAATCAAAGAGGAAATAGAATTCATTAAAATAAGGCTTAAAAAGCATGTTTTTACACTTAAGCACAAATACGGGAGAGATTACAAAACCATGCTAATTCATAGGTTAAATGCGAGAAAAGGTCGTCAAAATACTCTAAATTCAATACTAGATAAACCCTAAAAATGGGGTTTATCAGTGTTCTTCATGATCTTCAATTTGTTCTTGGTAAGTCTTCTTGTTTGATCTTCATATTTTCTTGTTTTGTGTCTTTTGTTGTTTTTCATATGCATTTTTGCATTCATAGTGTCTAAGCATGAAAAATTTCTAAGTTTGGAGTCTTGCATGTTTTTCTTTTCTTGAAAATTTTTTAGAAATAAGTTTTGATGTTCATCTTGATCTTCAAAGTGTTCTTGGTGTTCATCTTGACATTCATAGTGTTCTTGCATGCATCATGCGTTTTAATCCAAAATTTTCATGTTTTGAGTCATTTTTGTATTTTTCTCTCTCCTCATTAAAAATTCAAAAATAAAAAATATATTTTCCTTATTTTACTCATAATTTTCGGAATCTTTGGGTTGATTTAGTCAAAAATTTTTAAAATAAGTTGTTTCTTGTTAGTCAAGTCAAGATTTCAATTTTAAAAATCCTATCTTTTCAAAATCTTTTTCAAAAATCAAATCTTTTTCATTTTTCTTATTATTTTTTGAAAATTTTAAAATGTAATTTCAAAATATTTTTCTTAATTTCATTTCAAAATTTCGAAAACTTTACTAACAATTAATGTGATTGATTCAAAAATTTGAAGTTTGTTACTTTCTTGTTAAGAAAGGTTCAATCTTTAAATTCTAGAATCATATCTTTAAGTTTCTTGTTAGTCAAGTAATCAATTTTAATTTTAAAAATCAAATCTTTCTAAAATTCTTTTTTCAAATCTTTTTCAAAATAAATTTCAAAATCTTATCTTTTTTCAATTATATCTTTTCAAACATATCTTTTTCAAATCAGATCTTTTTCAAAATCAATTTCAAAAATCTTTTCTAACTCCTATCTTTTCAAAATTGATTTTCAAATATTTTTCAAATAATTGATTGACTTTTTGTTTGTTTTACTATTTCTTATCTTTTTCAAAACCACTTAACTATTTTTCTCTCTCATCTTTCAATAACCACCTTACTCTTTTTCAAAATTCTTTTAATTAACTAATTGTTTCAAATTTTAATTTTAATTTTATTTCTTCTCTCAATTTTCGAAAATCACTAAATATTTTTAAAAAACAATTTTCGAAAACTCCTCTCTCTCACCTCCTTCTATTTATTTATTCATTTACTAACTCTTCTCTTCATCTAAAAATTTGAACCCTCTCTTCTCCTCTGTGTCCGAATTTTTCTCATCCTTCTTCTATTATTTTCTTCTTCTACTCACATAAAGGAATCTCTCTACTGTGGTAAAGAGGATCCTTATTGTTATTTTCTGTTCCCTTCTTTTTCATATGAGTAGGAGCAAGAACAAGAACATTCTTGTTGAAGCAGATCCTAAACCTGAAAGGACTCTGAAAAAGAAACTATGAGAAGCTAAAATACAATAATCCAGAGAAAACCTTACAGAAATTTTCGAAAAAGAAGAGTAGATGGTAGCCGAAAATAATAACAACAACAATAATGCAAGGAGGATGCTTGGTGATTATATTACACCTACTTCCAATTTTTATCGAAGAAGCATCTCAATCCCTGCCATTGGAGCAAACAATTTTGAGCTGAAGCCTCAACTAGTTGCTCTAATGCAACAGAACTGCAAGTTTCATGGACTTCCATCAGAAGATCCCTATCAATTTTTAACTGAGTTCTTACATATCTGTGATACTGTTAAGACTAATGGAGTAGATCCTGAAGTCTACAGGCTCATGCTTTTCCCTTTTACTGTAAGAGACAGCGCTAGAACATGGTTGGACTCACAACCTAAAGATAGCCTGGACTCTTGGGATAAGCTGGTCACGGCCTTCTTGGCCAAGTTCTTTTCTCCTCAAAAGCTGAGCAAGCTTAGAGTGGATGTTCAGACCTTCAAGCAAAAAGATGGTGAATCCCTTTATGAAGCTTGGGAAAGATACAAGCAGTTGACCAAAAAGTGTTCTTCTGACATGCTTTCAGAGTGGACCATTTTGGATATATTCTATGATGGTCTATCTGAGTTCTCTAAGATGTCACTGGACCATTCTGCAAGTGGATCCATTCACCTAAGGAAAACGCATGCAGAAGCTCAAGAACTCATTGACATGGTTGCAAATAACCAATTCATGTACACCTCTGAGAGGAATCCTGTGAGTAATAGGACACCTCAAAGGAAGGGACTTCTTGAAATTGATGCTCTGCATGCCATATTGGCTCAGAACACAATGTTGACTCAGTAAGTCAACATGATTTCTCAGAGTCTGAATGGATGGCACAATGCATCCAATAGTACTAAAGAGGCATCTTCTGAAGAAGAAGCTTATGATCTTGAGAACCATGCAACGGTAGAGGTGAATTACATGGGTGAAGCCTATGGAAACACCTATAATCCCTCATGGAGAAATCATCCAAATTTCTCATGGAAGGATCAACAAAAGCCCTAAGAAGGCTTTAATAATGGTGGAAGAAACAGGTTTAGCAATAGCAAGCCTTTTCCATCATCTTCTCAGCAACAGATAGAGAATTCTGAGCAGAGCCCCTCTAGCTTAACAAATATAGTCTCTGATCTATCTAAGGCCACTTTAAGTTTCATGAATGAAACAAGGTCCTCCATTAGAAACTTGGAGACACAAGTGGGTTAGCTGAGTAAGAAAATCACTGAAACTCCTCCTAGTACTCTCCCAAGCAATAGAGAAGAGAATCCAAAAAGAGAGTGCAAGGCCATTGATATTATCAAAATGGCCGAATCCAAAGAGGAAGGGGAGGACGTGAATCCCAATGAGGAAGACCTCATGGGACGTCCCCCAGACAGAAAGGAGTTCTCTATTGAGGACCTAAAGGAATCTGAGGCTCATATAGAGACCATAGAGATTCTATTAAACTTCCTTCTGCCATTCATGAGCTTTGAGAACTATTCTTCCTATGAAGAGGATGAAGATGTAACTGAAGAGCAAGTTGCTCAATATCTAGGAGCCATCATGGAGCTGAATGCCAAGTTGTTTGGTAATGAGACTTGGAAAGATGAACCTCCCTTGCTCATTAGTAAACTAAATACATGGGTTCAGCAAACTCTACCTCAAAAGAAACAAGATCCTGGTAAATTCTTAATACCCTGTACCATAGGCACCATGACCTTTGAGAAGGCTCTGTGTGACCTGGGGTCAAGTATAAATCTTATGCCACTCTCTGTAATGGAGAAACTGGGGATCTTTGAGGTACAAGCTGCAAGAATATCATTAGAGATGGCAGACAAATCAATAAAATAAGCTTATGGATTGGTAGAGGACGTGTTAGTGAAGGTTAAAGGCCTTTACATCCTTGCTGATTTCATAATCTTAGACACTGGGAAGGATGAGGATGAATGCATCATCCTTGGAAGACCTTTCCTAGCCACAGGTAGGAGCTGTGATTGATGTTGACAGAGGAGAGCTAGTCCTTCAATTGAATGGGGACTACCTTGTGTTTAAAGCTCAAGAATCTTCCTCTGCAACCATGGAGAAGAAGCATGAAAAGCTTCTCTCAATACAGAGTCAAACAAAGCCCCCACAATCAAACTCTATGTTTGGTGTTGGGAGGCCACAACCAAAATCTAAGTTTGGTGTTGAACCCCCACATTCAAACTCTAAGTTTGGTGTTGGGAGGTCCCAACAATGCTCTGAACATCTGTGAAGCTCCATGAGAGCTCACTGTCAAGCTGTTGACATTAAAGAAGTGCTTATTGGGAGGCAACCCAATTTTTATTTATCTATATTTCTGTTGTTCTTTTATGTTTTATTAGGTTTATAATCATGTGGAGTTACAAAACAATTGCAAAAATTAAAAAAAGAATAAAAATAGCAGAAGAAAAAGCACACCCTGGAGGAAGAGCTGTCTGGCGTTTAAAATGTCAGAAACAAGCATCAGGCTGGCGTTAAACGCCAGAATTAGGCTATATTTGGGCATTTAACGCAAGAAACAAGCTGCAATCTGGCGTTAAATGTCAGGATTGCATACAAAGGGCGTTTTACACGCATAAAAGGTGCAGGGATGAGAAATCCTTGACACTGCAAGATCTGTGGACCCCACAAGATCACCTCAGGATCTGTGGACCCCACAGGATCCCCACTTACCCTACTTCTCTCTTCTTTACACAATCCAATAACACTATACCCTTCACCAATCACCTCAATCTCTCTTCCCTATTACCCCTTCACCAATCACATCCATCCACTCTTCCCCATAAACCCCACCTACCTTCAAATTCAAAATCTCTTTCCCACCCAAACCCACCTTAAATGACCGAACCCACACCCCTCATCCTTCTTCATTTTCACACAACACTACCCGCTTTTCTCCCCCTTGGCCGAAACCCACACCTCTATCCCTCTCCTCCATATCTTTTCCTTCTTCTATTCTTTCTTCTTTTGCTCGAGGGCGAGCAACTTTCTATGTTTGGTGTGGTAAAGCATAGCTTTTTTGTTTTTCCATAACCATTGATGGCACCTAAGGCCAGAGAAACCTCAAGAAAGAGGAAAGGGACGGCAATTGCTTCCACCTCTAAGTCATGGGAGATGAAGAGATTTATCTCAAAAGCCCATCAAGACCACTTCTATGAAGTTGTGGCCAAGAAAAAGGTGATCCCTGAGGTCCCTTTTAAGCTCAAAAAGGGCAAATATCCGGAGATCCAACAAGAGATTAGAAGAAGAGGATGGGAAGTTCTCTCCAATAACATTCAACAAGTCGGAATCTTAACAGTTCAAGAGTTCTATGCAAATGCATGGATCACTAGGAACCATGACCAAAGCATGAACACAAACCCAAAGAATTGGCTTACAATGGTTCGGGGGAAATGCTTAGATTTCAGTTCAGAGAATGTAAGGTTGGCGTTCAACTTGCCTATTATGCAAGAAGACGCACGCCCCTACACTAGAAGGGTCAACTTTGATCAAAGGTTGGACCAAGTCCTCATGGACATATGTGTGGAAGGAGCTCAATGGAAAAGAGACTCAAAAGGCAAGCCGGTTCAATTGAGAAGACTGGACCTTAAGCCTGTGGCTAGAGGATGGTTGGAGTTCATCCAACGCTTCATCCCCACTAGAAACCGATCCGAAGTAACTGTGGATGGGGCCATCATGATCCATAGCATCATAATTGGAGAGGAAGTAGAAGTTCATGAAGTCATCTCTCTAGAACTCTACAAGGTAGCCGAAAAGCCCTCCACCTTGGCAAGGCTAGCTTTTCCTCATCTCATTTGCCATCTATGCAACTTAGTTGGAGTTGTCATAGAAGGGGACATCCTCTTTGAAGAGGACAAGCCCATCACTAAGAAGAGGATAGAGCAAACAAGAGAGCCCATTCATGGATCTCAAGAGACGCATGAGGAAGCTCATCATCAAGAAACCCCTGAGATGCCTCAAGGGATGCATTTTCCTCTAAACAACTATTGGGAACAACTCAACACTTCTCTAGAAGGATTGAGTCATGACATGAACCAATTAAGGGTGGAACACCAAGAACACTCCATCATTCTCAATGAGATTAGAGAAGATCAATGAGCTATGAGGGAGGAGCAACAAAGGCAAGGAAGAGACATAGAGGAGCTCAAGAAACACCATTGATCCTTCAAGAAGAAGGCGCCACCATCACTAAGGTGGACTCATTCCTTAACTTCCTTGTTCTTATCTCTCTGTTTTTCAGTTTTTGAGCTTCATGTTTGTCTATGTTTGTGTCTTTATTACATGATCATTACTGTCTAGTGTCTATGTCTTAAGGCTATGAATAATTCCATGAATCCTTCACATTTCTTAAATGAAAAATGTTTTTTTATACAAAAGAACAAGAAGTACATGAGTTTCGAATTCATCCTTGAAATTAGCTTAATTATATTGATGTGGTGACAATACCTTTTGTTTTCTGAATTAATGCTTAAACAGTGCATATTTTTGATCTTGTTGTTTATGAATGTTAAAATTGTTGGCTCTTGAAAGAATGATGAACAAAGAAAAATGTTATTGATAATCTGAAAAATCATGAAATTGATTCTTGAAACAAGAAAAAGCAGTGAAAAAGAAGAAGCTTGGGAAAAAAAAGCAAGTTGAAAAAGCCAATAGCCCTTAAAACCAAAAGGCAAGGGTAAAAAGGATCCAAGGCTTTGAGCATCAATAGATAGGAGGGCCCAAGGAAATAAAATCCAGGCCTAAGCGG
>NC_029772.3:26526784-26527726 GCF_000817695.3 Arachis duranensis | reverse complement strand
TGGTGCCCATTTCTGGCGTTTAACGCCAGCTTCTTGCCCCTTTCTGGCGTTAAACGCCCAGAATGGTGCCAGACTGGGCGTTAAACGCCCAACAGCTAACCTCACTGGCGTTTAAACGCCAGTGGGTGCGTCCTCCAGGGTGTGCTGTTTTTCTTCCTGTTTTTCATGCTGTTTTTGCTTTTTTCATTAATTTTGTGACTTCTCATGATCATCAACCTACAAAAAAAGATAAAATAACAAAAGAAAATAGTTAATTATAAAACATTGGGTTGCCTCCCAACAAGCGCTTTTTTAATGTCATTAGCTTGACAGAGGACTCTCATGGAGCCTCACAGATATTCAGAGCCATGTTGGAACCTCCCAACACCAAACTTAGAGTTTGACTGTGGGGCTCTGTTTGGCTCTGTTTTGAGAGAAGCTTTTCATGCTTCCTCTCCATGGTGACAGAGGGATATCCTTGGGCCTTAAATACCAAGGATTCTTCATTCACTTGAATGATCAACTCTCCTCTATCAACATCAATCACAGCCTTTGCTGTGGCTAGGAAGGGTCTGCCAAGGATGATGGATTCATCCATGCACTTCCCAGTCTCTAGGACTATGAAATCAGTAGGGATGCAATGGTCTTCAACTTTTACCAGAACATCCTCTACAAGTCCATAGGCTTGTTTTCTTGAATTGTCTGCCATCTCTAGTGAGATTTTTGCAGCTTGCACCTCAAAGATCCTTAGCTTCTCCATTACAGAGAGAGGCATGAGGTTTACACTTGACCCTAAGTCACACAAGGCCTTTTTGAAGGTCATGGTGCCTATGGTACAAGGTATTGAAAACTTCCCAGGATCCTGTCTCTTTTGAGGCAGTTTCTGCTTGACAAGTCATCCAGTTCTTTGGTGAGCAAAGGGGCTTCATCCTCCCAAGTCTCATTTCCAAATAACTTGTCATT
>NC_029772.3:26525932-26526703 GCF_000817695.3 Arachis duranensis | reverse complement strand
AGTGACATACTCATCCTCTTCAGATGAAGAATACTCATCAGAGCTCATGAATGGCAGAAGTAAGTCCAATGGAATCTCTATGGTCTCATTTTGAGCCTCAGATTCCCATGGTTCCTCATTGGGGGACTCATTGGAGGCCAGTGGACGTCCATTGAGGCCTTCCTCAGTGGCGCTCCCTGCCTCTTCCTCCTCTCCAAATTCGGCCATGTTGATGGCTTTGCACTCTCCTTTTGGATTTTCTTCTGTATTGCTTGGAAGAGTACTAAGAGAGAGTTCAGTAATTTTCTTGCTCAGCTGACCCACTTGTGCCTCCAAATTTCTAATGGAGGACCTTGTTTCAGTCATGAAACTTTGAGTGGTTTTGATTAGATCAGAGACCATGGTTGCTAAGTCAGAGGTATTCTTCTTAGAAATCTCTGTCTGTTGCTGAGAAGATGATGGAAAAGGCTTGCTATTGCTAAACCTGTTTCTTCCACCATTATTGTTGTTGAAACCTTGTTGAGGTCTCTGTTGATCCTTCCATGAGAGATTTGGATGATTTCTCCATGAGGGATTATAGGTGTTTTCATAGGGTTCTCCCATGTAATTCACCTCTTCTATTGAAGGGTTCTCAGGATCATAAGCTTCTTCTTCAGATAAAGCTTCCTTAGTACTGCTTGGTGCATTTTGCATTCCAGACAGACTTTGAGAAAACATATTGACTTGTTGAGTCAATATTGTTCTGAGCCAATATGGCATTCAGAGTGTCAATCTCAAGAACTCCTTTCTTCT
>NC_029772.3:26523961-26525052 GCF_000817695.3 Arachis duranensis | reverse complement strand
ATCAAGTGATTTTTGAAAAAGATTTTGAAATTAGAAATTAAAAAGATATGATTGAAAGCTATTTTGAAAAAGGTGCGATTAAAAAGATAAGATTTAAAAGTTATGGATTTAAAAAGATGTGATTGATAAGATATGATTTGAAAAATATTTTAAAAAAGATTTGATTTTAAAAATTAATGACTTGACTAACAAGAAAAGATATGATTCAAACATTAAACCTTTCTCAACAGAAAAGGCAACATACTTGAAATGTTGAATCAAATCATTAATTGTTAGCAAGTATTTTTGAAAATGGAAAGAAATTGAATTTGATTGAAAAGATATGATTTGAAAAAGATTTGATTCTGAAAAATTTTGAAGACTTAAAAAAATTTGCATTGAAAACAAAATCTTCCCTCTTGTGCCATCCTGGCGTTAAACGCCCAGAATGGTGCACATTCTGGCGTTTAACGCCCAAAACTCTACCCTTTTGGGCGTTAAACGCCCAACCAGGCACCCTGGCTGGCGTTTAAACGCCAGTCTGTCCTTCTTCACTGGGCGTTTTGAACGCCCAGCTTTTTCTGTGTAGTTCCTCTGCTGCATGTTCTGAATCTTCAATTCCCTGTACTATTGACTTGAAAATAGAACCAAGATCAAATAAACAATGCATGCAAGACACCAAACTTAAAATAAGACACTAGACTCAAACAAGAAACATAAAATATTTTTGGTTTTTTATGATTTTGTAAATTTTTTTGTGCTTTTTCGAAAATTAAGTGGAAAAAGAAAATAAAGATATCAAAATTCTTAATGAGAATTCCAGGAATCATGCAATGTTTAGTCTAAGACTCCGGTCCAGGAATTAGACATGGCTTCACGGCCAGCCAAGCTTTCAAAGAAAGCTTCGGTCCAAAACACTAGACATGGCCAATGGCCAACCAAGCCTTAGCAGATCATTGCTCCAATAGCAAGATTGATAGAGATCAACAAGCTCTTGTGATGATCAGTTGAAACCTCGGTCCAATAAGATTAGACATGGCTTCTCAGCCAGCCAGATTTCAACAGATCATCATGAAACTCTAGAATTCATTCTTAAGAACTCTGAAGAAAAA
>NC_029772.3:26509050-26522978 GCF_000817695.3 Arachis duranensis | reverse complement strand
AATACAATAGTAAAAGGTCCTACTTATAGAGAACTAGTAGCCTAGGGTTTACAGAGATGAGTAAATGACATAAAAATACACTTCCGGGCCCACTTGGTGTGTGCTTGGGCTGAGCATTGAAGCATTTTCGTGTAGAGACTCTTCTTGGAGTTAAACGCCAGCTTTTGTGCCAGTTTGGGCGTTTAACTCCTATCCTTGTGCCAGTTCCGGCGTTTAACGCTGGGAATTCTGAAGGTGACTTTGAACGCCGGTTTGGGCCATCAAATCTTGGGCAAAGTATGGACTATCATATATTGTTGGAAAGCCCAGGATGTCTACTTTCCAACGCCGTTGAGAGCGCGCCAATTGGGCTTCTGTAGCTCTTGAAAATCCGCTTCGAGTGCAGGGATGTCAGAATCTAACAGCATCTGCAGTCCTTTTTAGTCTCTGAATCAGATTTTTGCTCAGGTCCCTCAATTTCAGCCAGAAAATACCTGAAATCATAGAAAAACACACAAACTCATAGTAAAGTCCAGAAAAGTGAATTTTAACTAAAAACTAATAAAAATATACTAAAAACTAACTAGATCATACTAAAAACATACTAAAAACAATGCCAAAAAGTGTACAAATTATCCGCTCATCAAGCGGCTAAATCAAGCTATCCCTAACCAGGTGCTTGTGTTATGAAGGTCCAAGTGAAAAGCTTGAGACTGAGTGGTTAAAGTCATGATCCAAAGCAAAAAGAGTGTGCTTAAGAGCTCTGGACACCTCTAACTGGGGACTTTAGCAAAGCTAAGTCACAATCTGAAAAGGTTCACACAGTCATGTGTCTGTGGCATTTATGTATCCGGTGGTAATACTAGAAAACAAAGTGCTTAGGGCCACGTCCAAGACTCATAAAAGTAGTTGTGTTCAAGAATCAACATACTTAACTAGGAGAATCAATAACACTATCTGAACTCTGAGTTTCTATGGATGCCAATCATTCTAAACTTCTAAGGATAAAGTGAGATGCCAAAACTGTTTAGAAGCAAAAAGCTACAAGTCCCGCTCATCTAATTAGAACTAATATTCATTGATATTTGAGATTTATAGTATATTCTCTTCTTTTTATCCTATTTGATTTTTAGTTGCTTGGGGACAAGCAACAATTTAAGTTTGGTGTTGTGATGAGCGGATAATTTATACGCTTTTTGGCATTGTTTTTAGGTAGTTTTTAGTAGGATCTAACTACTTTTAGGGATGTTTTTATTAGTTTTTATGCAAAATTTACATTTCTGGACTTTACTATGAGTTTGTGTGGTTTTGTGATTTCAGGTATTTTCTGTCTGAAGTTGAGGGACCTGAGCAAAAATCTGATAGGAGGCTGAAAAAGGACTACAGATACTGTTGGATTCTGACCTCCCTGCATTCGAAAAGAATTTTCTGGAGCTACAGAACTCCAAATGGCGCACTCTCAATTGCATTGGAAAGTAGACATCCAGGGCTTTCCAACAATATATAATAGTTTATTCTTTATTCGAGTTTAGACGACGCAAACTGGCGTTCAACGCCAATTCCATGCTGCATTCTGGAGTAAAACGCCAGAAACACGTCACAAACCAGAGTTAAACGCCAAAAACACGTTACAACTTAGCGTTTAACCCCAAGAGAAGCCTCTGCACGTGTAAAGCTCAAGCTCAGCTCAAGCACACACCAAAGTGGGCCCCGGAAGTGGATTTCTGCACTTAGACTTATTTCTGTAACCCTAGTAACTAGTTTAGTATAAATAGAACTTTTTACTATTGTATTAGACATCTTTTGATCATCTTTGGATGAGATTTTGGAACATCTTTGATTATTTTTAGTCCTTAGACATTGGGGGCTGGCCTCACGGCCATGCCTACCTTATTTTCACTTATGTATCTTTAATGGTGGAGTTTCTACACACCATAGATTAAGGTGTGGAGCTCTGCTGTTCCTCGAGTATTAATGCAAGTACTACTATTTTCTATTTGATTCATGCTTATTCTTATTCTAAGATATTCATTCGCACTTCAACCTGATGAATGTGATGATCTGTGACACTCATCACCATTCTCACTTATGAACGCGTGCCTGACAAATACTTACGTTCTACCTGCGAAAGCTAGAGTGTGTATCTCTTGGATTCCTGACCCACTATGCATGGTTGCCTCGCCTGACAACCGAGCCTCCCATTCCATGTGATCAGAGTCTTCGCGGTATAAGCTAGAATCCATTGGCAGCATTCTTGAGATTCAGAAAGTCTAAACCTTGTCTGTGGTATTCTGAGTAGGAATTGGGATGGGATGACTGTGACGAGCTTCAAACTCGCGAGTGTTGGGCGTAGTGACAGATGCAAAAGGATCAATGGATCCTATTCCGACATGATCGAGAACCGACAGATGATTAGCTGTGCTGTGACAGTGCATTTGGACCATTTTCACTGAGAGGATGGGAAGTAACCATTGACAACGGTGACGCCCTACATACAGCTTGCCATAGAAAGGAGTAAGAATGATTGGATGAAAGCAGTAGGAAAGCAGAGATTCAGAAGGAACACAGTATCTTCACGCGCTTATCTGAAATTCTCACCAATGAATTACATAAGTATCTCTATCTTTATTTTATGCTTTATTTATCTTTATATTCGAAAACCATTATAACCATTAGAATCCGCCTGACTGAGATTTACAAGATGACCATAGCTTGCTTCATACCAACAATCTCCGTGGGATCGACCCTTACTCACGTAAGATTTATTACTTGGACGACCTAGTGCACTTGCTGGTTAGTTGTGAGAAGTTGTGAAAAAGAATGATATTACAATTGTGCGTACCAAGTTGTTGGTGTCATTGAGATCACAATTTCATGCACCAGAAGGTCTAAGGAATTAAGGTCTAGTCACATATATTTTGCCATGAATTAAATCTTGCATAATTAAATTAGTTAGTAAGAAAAGTCAATCCAGAAAAATAGATAACTCTGAAACCTTAACTGTTTTCTCAATATCTGAGGTGGTTCCTTGGTATGCACCATAGCTAATTATTTGGTTAGTCGTACCTTTCCTCCTAATTTTTCTAAGCATCAAAAGGACAAGCTTAAAAGCGAGTCCAAGTATTACATATGGGATAACCCATATTTGTGGAGATGTGGTGCTGATCAAATAATTAGAAGGTGTGTTCCACAATCCAAAATCTAGTCAAGTTTAGAAGCCTGCCACTTTTTGAGAGTGGTGGACATTTTGGTCCTCAAAGAACTGCAAGAAAAATTTTAGATTGCCGATTTTGGTGGCCCACACTTTTTAAGGATGCTAGTATTTTTTGTGACTCTTGTCACCAATGCCAAAGGTTTGGAAATATATCCAAGAGGGATGAGATGCCCCAACAACTAATGTTGTTTTGTGAAATTTTTTATGTTTGGGGTATTGACTTCATGGGTCCATTTACAAACTCGAATGGTTTCTTATATATTCTGTTAGCTATTGATTATGTTTCTAAATGGGTGGAAGCAATTCCTACCCGCACTGATGATGCTAAGTTGTTGTTTCTTTTGTTAGGAATAATATTATTTGTCGCTTTGGATCACCACAAGCAATCGTGAGTGATCAAGGCTCTCATTTTTGTAACAAAAGAATGACAGGTTTGTTGAAGGAACATGGGATCATTCACAAGGTGGCGACGGCTTACCATCCCCAAATGAATGGCAAGGCGAGGTGTCTAATAAGGAGATCAAATGCATACTCGAGAAGATTGTTAAACCTCATAGAAGGGACTGGAGCTCAAGGGTTGGAGATGCACAATGGGCTTAAGACACCCATCAGCATGAGTTCGCTCCGCCTAGTCTACGGAAAGGCTTGTCACCTTTTTGGTAGAGGTGGAACACAAAGCTTACTGGGCTATGAAGGAATGCAACTTAGGATTGAGAGGAGCCGAAATTGAAAGAAAGTTGCAATTAGAGGAATTGGAGTGCCTTCGGTAAGAAGCGTGTGAGAACTCAAGGCTCTATAAAGAAAAGGTGAAGGCGGTACATGACAAGAACATCAAGAAAACAAAGTTTAGAGCTGGGGATCAAGTCCTTCTCTACAACTCAAGGTTGAGGTTAATACCGGGCAAGTTGAGGTCAAGGTGGGATGGACCTTACACGGTGGAGAAGGTGGAACCGTATGGAGTTGTCCACTTAAGTCACCCCTTAATCCCCACCTTCTTCAAAGTTAATGGCCACCGTTTGAAGCTGTATCACGGTGTGAAGGTGAAGAACCACAAGGAGCTGGAGATCTTCCTCTTGAAGGATCCAGCAACGGATGAGGACCGAGCCTGTGGACCGTCCAACTTAAGGGCCTTAAAGAAAAGTGCTAGGTGGGAGGCAACCCACTATGGTATGATATTGCTTTTTATTGGTTCTACTTTCTTTATGTTTGTGTTAATTTTCACATATGCATGTTTAACTTTATTTGGAGTTATTTTTATATAAAAAAAAAGAAAAAAGACCCTACCACACGTGTGCATGGATGACGCGCACGCGTGAGATCGCGGATAGGCCCCATGCAAAAATGGTGCTTGAATGTCGCGTCCACACGGCCAAATAGAAAGTTGTGGTAGGGCCGTGCCGGAAGGGGGCAAAGGGCACGGGGACTACTCACGCGTACACGTGGCCCACCGTACACGTTGACGCCCATTATCCAATTGTGCTTTCTTCGTGCTAGGACATTGCCACAGCACGACCTGGACAGAGAGTTGTGCCAGGTTCGTGCTGAAGGGGTGCTAGGCGCCTGATGCTGCGCATGCATAAGCGTGGATGACGCGTACGTGTTGCCCCGTCCCAAAATATTTGTGATTATGTGATGCTGGAACTGTGCCTCCCGCATGGCTCGAATAGTGAGTTGTGTCGAGCCCATGCGGGCAACGCGCTAACCGCGCGACTCAACCTCACGCGTACGCATGGATGACGCGTGCGTGTCACTGTCGTTTTTCACAATTCACGCGTACACGTCACTACCCGTTTTTAAATCTCCATCACACAGACCTAGTCTACGCCGTTTCTTCCCCCCTTCTTTTGGTTCCTTCTTTTCTCCTCAATTCCTTCTTTGTTCTTTCTTCTTCTTTCCTCACTAATCTTCTTCCCCTTTTTCCTGCAGACCTCCACCGGCAACCACCGTTCTCCGGCATCCTCTTTCTCTTCTCTTTATTATCTCTATTCTTTCTCTATTTTTTCTCTATCACTTCCACTTACCATTACTCCTTCTTGCATTTAAGGTTTCATTCTTCTATCATTATCTCCTCTATTTTCATTTAATTTAGTTTCATCTAATTAAGTTATTTTTCTTTTGTTGCGCTTTACATTCTTCTTTCTTGTTTAATCTTAGTTATTTTCTTTTCAATTTATTGTATGTTTGCAATTGGTGTTGGATCACTATTCCATTTATAAACTCATTAGATTGATTAGCGCTACTTGCTCTATTGGATGTAATTTTTCTTTTTTATGGTGTTATATGTTGGTGTTGTCAACTTGCTTGTTGAATTATACAATGCACACCACATGTTTGTGAAAAAAGTTTTAATAAACCCCTACTTTAACTTTACTTGTATTCTTGCATTCTTTGCTACTTTCTCACTTCACTTATTTTTTTAATGCATTCTTCACTATCCTTACTTGTTTATTTACAATTTTTCTCTTCCCTTATTTTCAGTATGACAACCGTAAAAGGAAAGAAGAAATCTTCTAAGAAAATAGTTTCTAAAAGGCAAGCACTTAAGTCACCCATAAATTGGAAGCCTTCTAAGAAATCAAAAGTGGATGTCCGCATTGATGAGTCAGACAAGAAGATTCCTGCTAAGGATATAGCGTGATTTGCCAACCGCTATTGTGAAAGGATGCATGCTAATATTACGGGGCGGAATCTCCACCGTGAGCGCCTCCTCTTTGTATCAGAACATTTAAGACAATATAGGCAAAGCAAGGTTAACCCAAAGGGGCTCTCGGCTAATGATTTGACAGATGAAGCTCGTCTATGGCAGCTGATGAGCGGATAATTCTTTTTACGCTTTTTGGCATTGTTTTTAGGTAGTTTTTAGTAGGATCTAGCTACTTTTAGGGATGTTTTCATTAATTTTTATGCTAAATTCATATTTCTGGATTTTACTATGAGTTTGTGTGTTTTTCTGTTGTTTCAGGTATTTTCTGGCTGACATTGAGGGACCTGAGCAAAACTCTGATAAGAAGGCTGACAAAGGACTACTGATGCTATTGGATTCTGACCTCCCTGCACTTGAAATGGATTTTCTAGAACTACAGAACTCCAAATGGCGTGCTCTTAACGGCGTTGGAAAGTAGACATTCAGAGCTTTTCAGCAATACATAATAGTCCATACTTTATTCGTGATTAGATGACGTAAACTGGCGCTCAACACCAGTTCCATGCTGCATTCTGGAGTCAAACGCTAGAAACACGTCACGAACAAGAGTTGAACGCCAAAAATACGTTACAACTTGGCGTTGAACTCCAAAAGAAGTCTCTGCACGTGTAAAGCTCAAGCTCAGCCCAAGCACACACCATGTGGGCCTCGAAAGTGGATTTCTGCATCAATTACTTACTTCTGTAAACCCTGGTAGCTAGTCTAGTATAAATAGGATATCTTATTATTGTATTAGACGTGTTTGACCATTCGGTCTTTTGACCAAATCCTGGATTGTATTTTCGATCCTGTGATCACGTTTTGGGGGCTGGCCATTTGGCCATGCCTGTACCTTCATCGCTTATGTATTTTCAATGGTGGAGTTTCTACATACCATAGATTAAGGGTGTGGAACTCTGCTGTACCTCGAGCTTTAATGCAATTACTACTATTTTCTATCCAATTCAGTTTATTCCTATTCTAAGATATTCGTTGCACTTCAACATGATGAATGTGATGATCTGTGACACTCATCATCATTCTCACCTATGAACGCGTGACTGACAACCACTTCCATTCTACCTTAAACCGAACGCATATCTCTTGGATTCCTTAATCAGAATATTCGTGGTATAAGCTAGAATTGATGGCGTCATTCATGAGAATCCGGAAAGTCTAAACCTTATCTGTGGTATTCCGAGTAGGATTCATGGATTGAATGACTGTGACGAGCTTCAAACTCGCGATTGTTGGGCGTGATGACAAATGCAAAAGAAATAATGAATTCTGTTCCGACATGATCGAGAACCGACAGATGATTAGCCGTGCTGTGATAGAGCATTTGGACCATTTTCACTGAGAGGATGGGATGTAGCCATTGACAACGGTGATGCCCTACATACAGCTTGCCATAGAAAGGAGTAAGAAGGATTGAAGGAAGGCAATAAGAAAGTAGAGATCCAACAGGGACAAAGCATCTCCATACACTTATCTGAAATTCTCACCAATGAATTACATAAGTATTTCTATCTTTATTTTCTATTTATTTATTGTTATTATTCAAAAACTCCATAACCATTTATTATCCGCCTAACTGGGATTTACAAGATGACCATAGCTTGCTTCATACCAATAATCTCCTTGGGATCGACCCTTACTCACATAAGGTTTATTACTTGGACGACCCAGTGCACTTGCTGGTTAGTTGTGCGAAGTTGTGAAGTTATGTTTGGACCATGGTATCATGCACCAAGTTTTTGGCGCCATTACTGAGGAGAGAACGAACATGAATGCCATTATCAGAAATCACAATTTTGCCTATCAAGTTTTTGGCGCCATTGCCGGGGATTGTTCGAGTTTGGACAACTGACGGTTCGTCTTGTTACTTAGATTAGGTAATTTTCTTTTCAAAAACTTTTTTTCAATAAATTATCCCTATTTTCAATAAATAAATAAATAAATAAATTATTCTATGACTTCAGAATTTTTAAGAATGGATTCTAGAGTTTCATGTAACAAGTTGAAGCTTGGCTGGCTGTAAAGCCATATCCAAATTCTTTTGGATTGAGGCTTTCACTTGTCAACATAAAAGGCATGTATATGGAGTTGGATGAAGTATCAGCTATTGCATGCCTGATTTATATCCTAAAGCTGGCTGGCTTTTGAGCCATGTCCAACCCTTGGATTGGAGCTTTAGGCTAACATTGAAAGATTCCTGAAATTCTTCTTAAAAATTTTTGAAATTCTTATTTTCTTTTTCCTATATGTTTTTCGAAAAAAATAAAAGAAAATACAAAAAAATCATAAAAACATAAAATTTTTTTTTGTGTTTCTTGTTTGAGTCTTGTGTCATGTTTTAAGTTTGGTGTCAATTGCATATTCATCTTGTTCTTGCATTTTTCAAAAATTCATGCATTCATAGTGTTCTTCATGATTTTCAAGTTGTTCTTGGTAAGTCTTCTTGTTTGATCTTTAAATTTTCTTGTTTTGTGTTGTATGATATTTTTCATGTGCATTTTTGCATTCATAGTGTTNCCAAAAATTTTCATGTTTTGGGTCATTTTTATGTTTTTCTCTCTCATCATTAAAAATTCAAAAATAAAAAATATCTTTTCCCTATTTCTCTCAAAATTTCGAAAATTTGAGTTGATTTAGTCAAAAATTTTTAAAACTTAGCTATTTCTTACAAGTCAAGTCAAATTTTCAAATTTAAAAATCTTATCTTTTTAAAATCTTTTTCAAAAATCAAATCTTTTTCATTTTTTTATTATTTTCAAAATTTTTAAAAATTTATTTTAAAAATATTTTTCTTATCTTTATTTCAAAATTTTGAAAACTTTACTAAAAATTAATGTGATTGATTCAAAAATTTGAAGTTTGTTACTTTCTTGTTAAGAAAGGTTCAATCTTTAAATTCTAGAATCATATCTGTTAGTTTCTTGTTAGTCAAGTAATTAAATTTTAATTTTAAAAATTGATTTCTTTTTCAAAAATATCTTTTCTATCATATCTTTTTCAAAATTTTATCTTTTTCAAAAATTTGATTTCAAAATATCTTCCAACTTCTTATGTTTTTAAATTAAATTTCAAATCTTTTTCAACTAACTAGTTGACTTTGTGTTTCTTTTAACTAGATCTTATCTCTTTTTCAAAACCACCTAACTACTTTCCTCTCTCTAATTTTCGAAAACTTCTACCTCTTTTTCAAAATTCTTTTAATTAACTAATTGTTTTAAATTTTAATTTTAATTTTAATTCTTCTTTTAATTTTCGAAAATCACTAACTCTTTTTCAAAATTAATTTTCGAATTCTCTCCCTCTCATCTCCTTCTATTTATTTATTTATTTACTAACACTTCTCTCAAAAATATGAATCTATCTTCACCCTTGTGTTTGGATTCTTACCTTTTCCTTCTTCTATTCCCTTCTTCTTCTACTAACAAAAAGGAATCTCTCTACTGTGGTAAAGATGATCCCTATTATTATTTTCTGTTCCCTTCTTTTTCATATGAGCAGGAGCAAGGACAAGAATATTCTTGTTGAAGCAGATCCTGAACCTGAAAGGACTCTGAAGAGGAAACTAAGAGAAGTTAAATTACAACAATCCAGAGACAACCTTACATAAATTTTCGAAAAAGAAGAGGAGATGGCAGCCAAAAATAATAATGCAAGGAGGATGCTTGGTGATTATACTACACTTACTTCCAAGTTTGATGGAAGAAGCATCTCAATCCCTGCTATTGGAGCAAATAACTTTGAGCTGAAACCTCAACTAGTTGCTCTACTGCAACAGAACTGCAAGTTCCATGGACTTCCATCAGAAGATCCCTACCAGTTTTTAACTGAGTTCTTATAGATCTGTGAGACTGTTAAGACTAATGGAGTAGATCGTAAAGTCTACAGGCTCATGCTTTTCCCCTTTGCTGTAAGAGGCAGAGCTAGAATATGGTTGGATTCACAACCTAAAGATAGCCTGGACTCCTGGGATAAGCTGGTCGTGGCCTTCTTGGCTAAGTTCTTTCCTCCTCGAAAGCTGAGCAAGCTTAGAGTGGATGTTCAGACCTTCAAATTAAAAGATGGTGAATCCCTCTGTGAAGCTTGGGAAAGATACAAGCAGATGACCAAAAGGTGTCTTTCTGACATGCTTTCAGAGTAGACCATTTTAGATATATTCTATTATGGTCTATCTGAATTCTCTAAGATGTCACTGGACCATTCTGCAGGTGGATCGATTCACCTAAAGAAAACACCTGCAGAAGCTCAAGAACTCATTGACATGGTTGCAAATAACCAATTCATGTATACTTCTGAGAGGAATTCCGTGAGTAATGGGACGCCTCAAAGGAATGGAGTTCTTGAAATTGATGCTTTGAATGCCATATTGGCTCAGAACAAAATGTTGACTCAGCAAGTCAACATGATTTCTCAAAGTCTGAATGGATGGTAAAATGCATCCAACAGTACTAAAGAGGCCTCTTCTGAAGAAGAAGCTTATGATTAATTTTTAGGTAGTTTTTAGTAGAATCTAGCTACTTTTAGGTAGTTTTTAGGTAGTTTTTAGTAGAATCTAGCTACTTTTAGGGATATTTTCATTAATTTTTATGCTAAATTCACATTTCTAGACTTTACTATGAGTTTGTGTGTTTTTCTGTGATTTTAGGTATTTTCTGGCTGAAATTGAGGGACTTGAGCAAAACTCTGATAATAAGGCTGACAAAGGACTGCTGATGCTGTTGGATTCTGACCTCCCTGCACTCAAAATGGATTTTCTGGAGCTATAGAACTCCAAATGGCACACTCTCAACGGCATTGGAAAGTAAACATCTAGAGCTTTCTAGCAATATATAATAGTCCATACTTTATTCGTTATTAAACGACACAAACCGGCGCTCAACTCCAGTTCCGTGCTGCATTCTGGAGTCAAACGCCAGAAACACGCACGAACCAGAGTTGAATGCCAAAAACACGTTACAACTTGGCGTTCAACTCCAGAAGAAGCCTCTGCACGTGTAAAGCTCAAGCTCAGCCCAAGCACACACCAAGTGGGCCCGGAAGTGGATTTCTGCGTCAATTACTTACTTCTGTAAACCCTAGTAGCTAGTCTAGTATAAAGAGGACATCTTATTATTGTATTAGATGTGTTTGACCATTCGGTCTTTTGACCAAATCCTGGATTGTATTTTCGATCCTGTGATCACATTTTGGGGGCTGGCCATTTGGCCATGCCTGGACCTTCATCACTTATGTATTTTCAACGGTGGAGTTTCTACATACCATAGATTAAGGGTGTGGAGCTCTGTTGTACCTCGAGCTTTAATGCAATTACTATTATTTTCTATCCAATTCAGTTTATTCTTGTTGTAAGATATTCGTTGCACTTCAACATGATGAATGTGATGATCCGTGACACTCATCATCATTCTCACCTATGAACGCGTGATTGAAAACCACTTCTGTTCTACCTTAGACCAAACTCATATCTCTTGGATTCCTTAATCAGAATCTTCGTGGTATAAGCTAGAATTGATAGCGGCATTCATGAGAATTTGAAAAGTCTAAACCTTGTCTGTGGTATTCCGAGTAGGATTCAGGGATTGAATGACTGTGACGAGCTTCAAACTTGTGATTGTTTGGCATGATGACAAACACAAAAGAATCAATGGATTCTATTCCGACATGATCGAGAATCGACAGATGATTAGCCGTGCTATGACAGAGCATTTGGACCATTTTCATTGAGAGGATGGGATGAAGCCATTGACAACGGTGATGCCCTACGTACAGCTTGCCATGGAAAGGAGTAAGAAGGATTGAAGGAAGGCAATAGGAAAGCAGAGATCCAACAGGGACAAAGCATCTCCATACACTTATTTGAAATTCTCACCAATGAATTACATAAGTATTTCTATCTTTATTTTCTGTTTATTTATTGTTATTATTCAAAAACTCCATAACCATTTATTATCCGCCTAACTGAGATTTACAAGAGGACCATAGCTTGCTTCATACCAATAATCTCCGTGGGATCGACCCTTACTCACGTAAGGTTTATTACTTGGACGACCCAGTGCACTTGCTAGTCAGTTGTGCAAAGTTGTGAAGTTATGTTTGGACCATGGTATCATGCACCAAG
This sequence comes from Arachis duranensis, assembly GCF_000817695.3. Classification (NCBI taxonomy): domain Eukaryota; kingdom Viridiplantae; phylum Streptophyta; class Magnoliopsida; order Fabales; family Fabaceae; genus Arachis; species Arachis duranensis. The sequence goes on along the minus strand of NC_029772.3, from coordinate 26,510,969 downwards.
TTTTTGGCGCCATTACCGGGGAGAGAACGAACATGAATGCCATTATTAGAAATCACAATTTTGCCTATCAGCAACAACTCATGTCTCACTATGTATGGCCGAGTACTCACGAATCCTCTATCACCGGAGACATGGTCATGCTTGTATGGTGCATTTTGACTGAGAGGCCACTTAGCATCCCTAGACTCTTCCGCCGGGCCATGGGCCGTATTCACACGGTTGGTAACATTTCCTTACCTGCCTTGGTCATGGAACTAGCATCTGCAGCTGGCATTCCGCATGAAGCGGATGTCGTAAAGAGTAAAATCCTCTTGGCAGATGAACTGGTTCCCCATGAAAAGTGGATCATACCACAAGTGCCATCCAAGAGCCTTAATGAGGGCCCATCTTCGGTGGCTCCACCATCATCAACACCCCATGCACCACCACCGTCCAACAACCAGTTGCTCCGTAAGATTCTTGAGAAGATGGACCGGCAAGGCCGGCAAATTGAGCAAATTGAGCGCCGCAATAAGCGCCGCTATAACTACTTGAAGGAGCTCATCAATAGTACTCACCCACCTCCGGAGGACCTCGACACCTCGGACTCTACTTCCATGATGGCGATGCAAGCAATCAAGCTATGGACACAGAGACGCCCCTGTCCCCACATCATTTGGCCATTGGAAGTGGTGATCCAGGGCACACCTTACGGATCACTAATGGCACAGAGGATCGTGCCAAACATTAAGTGTGGGAAGGTCGGCAACTAACTCCTGGAGGTAATAACTCTCTCTCATCACCAATATTTTAATTCTCTTTTGTTAAATATGATAATTTGCATGTGTAGTTAGTTGCTTGCATTTAGGTACTACTTGGTTGAAGTGTAATTTATTGTCCAAGAAAATGTCCTACGGTATTTCACTAATTTGACTTAATATTTTGTTGAACTTGCCTGAAGATATTTAATTTGAAATATGGTTTTAGAGCTCGAACACAAAAAACCAGTGAGATTTTGAACCTAATTGATTGGTTGTATCTTATCAACTAATGTGTTTTTTGTGTGAGTATTGTTCTCTCTAAAATTGTGATCTTTGTCTTTCTTGATTCTATATTTTCATTGTTTGATGTATGCATACACTTATGTGATTGATGAGCGGATATTTTATACGCTTTTTGGGGGTAATTTCATGTAGATTTTAGCATGTTTTAATTGGTTTTTAGTAGAATAATATTAGTTTACGCAAAAATCATATTTCTGGACTTTACTATGAGTTTGTGTGTTTTTCTGTGATTTCAGGTATTTTCTGGCTGAAATTGAGGGAGCTGAGCAAAAATCGGAGTTAGGCTGAAAAAGGACTGCTGATGCTGTTGGATCCTGACCTCCCTGCACTCGAAATGGATTTTCTGGAGCTACAGGAGTCCAATTGGCGCGCTCTCAACGGCGTTGGAAAGTAGACATCCAGGGCTTTCCAGCAATATATAATAGTCCATACTTTGCGCGAAGAAAGATGACATAACTTGGCGTTGAACGCCAAGTACATGCTGCTGTCTGGAGTTAAACGCCAGAAACACGTCATGATCCGGAGTTGAACGCCCAAAACACGTTATAACTTGGAGTTCAACTCCAAGAAAGGCCTCAACTCGTGGATAGCTTTAGTCTCAGCCCCAGCACACACCAAGTGGGCCCCAGAAGTGGATTTCTGCACCAATTATCTTAGTTTACTAATTTTCTGTAAACCTAGGTTACTAGTTTACTATTTAAAACAGCTTTTACAGACATTTTCTTGTACCTCATGACATTTTCAGATCTGAACTTTATACACTTTGACGGCATGAGTCTCTAAACTCCATTGTTGGGGGTGAGGAGCTCTGCAGCGTCTCGATGAATTAATACAATTACTTTTGTTTTCCATTCAAACACGCTTGTTCTTATCTAA
>NC_029772.3:26507839-26508939 GCF_000817695.3 Arachis duranensis | reverse complement strand
TGATTAGCCGTGCTGTGACAGAGCATAGGAATGTTTTCACTGAGAGGATGGGAAGTAGCCATTGACAACGGTGACACCCTACATAGAGCTTGCCATGGAAGGGACCTTGTGTGTGGGAAAAGGATTTCAAGGAAAAGTTGAGATTCAGAGGACAAAGCATCTCCAAAACTCCAACATATTCTCCATTAATAAAGTAACAATTTCCTTATTCCAATTACTTTGACTTCTTATCATTAAATCCAATTAATCTTATTGGAATCCTGACTAGGATTAATAAAATAAACATAGATTGCTTCAGACCAATAATCTCCGTGGGATCGACCCTTACTCACGTAAGGTATTACTTGGACGACCCAGTGCACTTGCTGGTTAGTTGTGCGGATTACAAATTCGTGCACCAAGTTTTTGGCGCCGTTGCCGGGGATTGTTGAGTTTGAACAATTGAAGCCTTATTTTATTTCTTAGATTAGGAATAATTTATTTTTATTGTCATAGAGTCATCAATTCCTGATAGGATAATTTCTTTTCAAAAATATTATTTTTCTTTATTAATTGTTAATTTTTCGTGAGTTTAGTGTCTTTTTCTTCATTGATCTTCAAGTTGTTCTTGTTTATTTTTCTTGTTTGATCTTGAGTTTTTCTTACTTTGAGTCTTTTCTTGTTTTTCTTGTGCTCTTTCAAAATATCAATTTTCAAAAAATTATATTTTTATCCATAAATATAATACATTTTTAAAATCAACATTGAAGTTACTGCCCAATTGGCTGGAGCTTTAGTAGTTGTTCTTCATAATTGGGTATCTTCTTTGGAATCTTTTTCAAAAATAATTTTTCTTTTATTGAATCTTGTGCCAAACTCTAAGTTTGGTGTTTTCTTGTTAGGTTTTCTTTAATTTTCAAAAATTTGTCTTGGTTTTCTAAAAATTTTAAGTTTGGTGTTCTTTCTTTTGTTCTTGGTGTTCTTGTGAATCTTCAAGGTGTTCTTGAGTCTTTCTTGTGTTTTGATCTTAAAATTTTTAAGTTTGGTGTTCCTTGGTGTTTTCCCTCCAAAATTTTCGAAAATAAGGAGCATTGGATCTAAAAATTTTAAGTCTTGTGTCT
>NC_029772.3:26506661-26507273 GCF_000817695.3 Arachis duranensis | reverse complement strand
AAAAAGCTCAGATTTCTCTAGACCACTCAGCTTGTGGATCTATACATATGAGAAAAACAATTGAAGAAGCTCAAGATCTTATTGATACAGTTGCCAGAAATCAACATCTGTACCTAAGCAGTGAATCTTCCATGAAAGAAGAAGCTAAAACAGTAACTGCAGAACTCAGTTCGGTGGATCAGGCTAATGAATTTAATCAGCAATTAGACTTTCTAACTCAGCAGCTAGCCGAATTCAAGGAAATATTACAGGAAACAAGAATGGCTAACAGGAACATGGAAGTGCAATTAAAGTAGACAGAAAAGCAACTGTCAAAACAAATAGCAGAAGAATGCCAAGCAGTTCAATTAAGAAGTGGGAAAACATTAAATACCTCACTTCAAAGCAGCAGGAAGCCAAGAAATGAACAGATGTCTACTCAAAATCCCTCTGAGGACAATCGAGAAGAACAAAGCTGGCGCTGAACGCCCGGACCATGCTCATTCCTGGCGTTCAACGCCAGAAACAAGCATGAATCCGGCGTTGAACGCCCAAAGGGAACATGGTTCTGGCGTTCAAACACCAGTAACAAACAAGGAGGTGGCGTCTAACGCCACTCCAGCTTCCAAGTGA
>NC_029772.3:26504352-26506273 GCF_000817695.3 Arachis duranensis | reverse complement strand
AACTTGCTGATGGCTCCATTAAATACCCATCAGGCGTGATTGAAGACATGATTGTCAATGTTGGGCCATTTGCCTTTCCTACTGACTTTGTGGTGTTGGAAATGGAGGAGCACAAGAGTGCAACTCTCATTCTAGGAAGACCTTTCCTAGCAACTGGACGAACCCTCATTGACGTCCAAAAAGGGGAAGTAACCTTGAGAGTCAATGAGGAGGAGTTCAAGTTAAATGTTGTCAAAGCCATGCAACATCCAGACACCCCAAATGACTGCATGAGTGTTGATATTATTGACTCTCTGGTGAGAGAGGTCAATATGGCTGAGAGTCTCGAATCAGAGCTAGAGGACATCTTTAAAGATGTTCAGCCTGACCTAGAGGAATCAGAGAGAATAGTAGAACCTCTGAAAATCCCTCAGGAAGAGGAGAAACCTTCCAAACCCGAGCTCAAACCATTACCACCATCCCAGAAATACGCATTCCTGGGAGAAGGTGACACTTTTCCTGCAATCATAAGCTCTACCTTAGAGCCACAGGAAGAGGAAGCACTAATTCAAGTGCTAAGGACACACAAGACAGCTCTTGGGTGGTCCATCAGTGATCTTAAGGGCATTAGTCCAGCCAGATGCATGCACAAGATCCTATTGGAAGGTGACGCCAAGCCTGTGGTCCAACCACAAAGGCGGCTGAACCCAGCCACGAAGGAAGTGGTGCAAAAGGAGGTCACTAAATTACTAGAGGCTGGGATTATTTATCCTATTTCTAACAGCCCCTGGGTAAGCCCTGTCCAAGTCGTCCCTAAAAAGGGAGGCATGACAGTGGTTCACAATGAAAAAAATGAACTGGTTCCTACAAAACAGTAACAGGGCGGCGTATGTGTATTGATTATAGAAGGCTCAATACAGCCACCAGAAAGGATCATTTTCCTTTACCATTCATAGACCAAATGCTAGAAAGACTAGCAGGTCATGAATACTACTGCTTCCTGGATGGATATTCAGGTTATAATCAAATTGCAGTAGATCCCCAGGATCAGGAGAAAACGGCATTCACCTGCCCATCCGGAGTATTTGCATACAGAAGGATGCCATTTGGCCTGTGCAATGCACCTGCAACTTTTCAGAGGTGCATGCTCTCAATTTTCTCTTATATGGTGGAAAAATTCCTGGAAGTCTTCATGAATGACTTTTCAGTATTTGGAGACTCATTCAGCTCCTGCCTTAACCATTTAGCACTTGTTCTAAAGAGATGCCAAGAGACTAACCTGGTTTTAAACTGGGAGAAGTGTCACTTTATGGTGACTGAAGGAATTGTCCTTGGGCACAAAATCTCGAACAAGGGGATAGAGGTGGATCAAGCTAAGGTAGAGGTAATTGAAAAATTACCACCACCTGCCAATGTTAAGGCAATCAGAAGCTTTCTGGGGCATGCAGGATTCTATAGGAGGTTTATAAAGGATTTTTCAAAAATTGCCAAACCTCTGAGCAACCTGCTAGCTGTTGACACGCCATTTATCTTTGATAAAGAGTGTCTGCAGGCATTTGAGACTCTGAAAGCTAAATTGGTTACAGCACCAATCATCTCTGCACTAGACTGGACATTACCATTTGAATTGATGTGTGATGCCAGTGACCATGCCATTGGTGCAGTGTTGGGACAAAGGCATGGCAAGCTTCTGCACGTTATTTACTATGCCAGCCGTGTTCTAAATGATGCACAGAAGAATTACACAACCACAGAAAAAGAGCTACTTGCAGTAGTTTACGCCATTGACAAATTCAGATCCTATTTAATAGGATCAAAAGTGATTGTGTACACTGATCATGCTGCTCTTAAATATTTACTCACAAAGCAAGATTCAAAACCCAGACTCATAAGATGGGTATTGCTTCTGCAAGAGTTTGATATAGAAATAAGAGACAGAAAA
>NC_029772.3:26500960-26501209 GCF_000817695.3 Arachis duranensis | reverse complement strand
AATGTTATTGATGATCTGAAAAATCATGAAATTGATTCTTGAAGCAAGAAAAAGCAGTGAAAAACAAGCTTGAAAAAAAAATTTACAAGGAATCATTGGATAAAGAAAAAAGAAAAAGCCAATAGCCCTTAAAATCAAAAGCCAATAGCCCTTAAATCCAGGCCTAAGCGGCTAAATCAAGCTGTCCCTAACCATGTGCTTGTGGCATGCAGGTCCAAGTGAAAAGCTTGAGACTGAGTGGTTAAAGTC
>NC_029772.3:26500626-26500860 GCF_000817695.3 Arachis duranensis | reverse complement strand
TGAGTCACAATCTGAAAAGGTTCACCCAATTATGTGTCTGTGGCATTTATGTATCCGGTGGTAATACTGGAAAACAAAGTGTTTAGGGCCACGGCCAAGACTCATAAAGTAGCTGTGTTCAAGAATCAACATACTAAACTAGGAGAATCAATAATACTATCTGAATTCTGAGTTCCTATGGATGCCAACCATTCTGAATTTCAAAGGATAAAGTGAGATGCCAAAACTGTTCGG
>NC_029772.3:26492215-26499682 GCF_000817695.3 Arachis duranensis | reverse complement strand
TGATTAGCCGTGCTGTGACAGAGCATCTGGAACGTTTTCACTGAGAGGATGGGAAGTAGCCATTGACAACGGTGACACCCTACATAGAGCTTGCCATGGAAGGGACCTTGCGTGTGGGAAAAGGATTTCAAGGAAAAGTTGAGATTCAGAGGACAAAGCATCTCCAAAACTCCAACATATTCTCCATTAATAAAGTAACAATTTCCTTATTCCAATTACTTTGACTTCTTATCATTAAATCCAATAAATCTTATTGGCATCCTGACTAGGATTAATAAAATAAACATAGATTGCTTCAGACCAATAATCTCCGTGGGATCGACCCTTACTCACGTAAGGTATTACTTGGACGACCCAGTGCACTTGCTAGTTAGTTGTGCGGATTACAAATTCGTGCACCAGTGATTGAGGCCTTGTTTCACTTAGCTCACATACCCATATTGCCTTACCCTCTCATTTCCCTTGCAAACCAATGTTGAGCCATTTTACCCCATTTATTCTTTATTTTAGCACATCATTAGCTCTAAGCGAAAAATAATTAAATGTCCTTAATTTGAATCCTTGATTAGCTTAGACTAGTAAGGTGTACATGAATTACGTGTGAGAAAATTGAATTGGAGAATATATGTTTAGGAAATTGGGTGTTTTTATATTCTTATATGAAAATGTGAAAATAGTTGGGAACTTGTTCATGCATCTAACACTCTAATCATATGCACTACCTCCTCTATGCATATAAAAAAAAAAAGAAAAAAAAGAAAAGAGAAAAAAAATAAAAAAAGAGGAGAAAGCAATAAAAAAGGGACAAAATGCCCCAAGTGAAATAATTAAATTAATGCATATGATTTGTATTCAAAAGACATCAATATGCATGAATTTGTGGCAAAAATAATCAATGGGTAGTAGGTTTTGCATTGTAATGACTTGGAATGTCTTAAGTTTGGTGGGAAGTTTACGTTAATCAAGGATTCAGATTTTAGTCCACTTAACCAAATACATTCCTATCTTGAACCTAACCCCATTACAACCCTTGAAAAGACCTATTGATATGTGTATTTGTGTATTAAATTGTGTTGATTGGTAGAAGAAAAGCAAGCCTTAGAAAGAAAGATTAGTAGAGAGCCGAGAGAATCGACCCTCAAACACTTGAGTGATTAGAGTGTATACACTTCCAGTGAGGGTTCGATACTCGATTTTTTGTTCCCGGCTTTCATGAGCTTTGTTCTTGCAAGTTTACTTGTACTTTACTTTGAGATTTAAATTAATGGATTCTAATTATGTTCGTTCGTGGAGAATTTGTGTACTTTAAACCAAGTAGGTAAAAGCATTTTAGCATGTAGTTGCATTCATATAGATAGGTTGCATTGCATAAGTCTCACATTTCCCGTTCACTTTTGTGGTTTCCTTGAGCTTAGCATGAGGACATACTCATGTTTAAGTGTGGGGAGATTTGATAAGCCACTATTTTACAATATATTTTGGACTGAAGTGAGTGGGTTTCATCAACTATTCTCACACTTACTCATGTAAATTGCATTTTTTTCATTTCCTTCCTAATTTTATGCTATGATTGAAAACATGCTTCCTAGGCCTTAAAATTGGTAATTTTTAGTTCTCCTTTATTACCATTCGATGTCGTGATGCGTTTGTTAAGTGTTTTCAGGGCATGAATGGCTTAAAGGACAAAGATGAAGCATATTAAAGTGGAAAAAACACAAGAAACTAAAGAGTTGAGAAGTGATGAGCGACATGCACGCATGGCTGACGCGTGCGTGTGACCTGGAGCGCCATTCATCGACGCGTACGTGTGACTGACGCGTACGCGTGGCCAGGTGCAAGGTTCAACGATGCATACGCATGGCTAATGATAAACCCCAATTTTGTGGTTTATCTTGTGTTCATTTGAGGGGATTTTATCAATACTTTCCATAATTATCCACATAAAATGCATGGTTTTGTGTTTCCTTCCTTATTTTGCCTCATGATTGAAAACATGCTTACTTGACCTCAAAAATGCTATATTCTGATCTCTTCTATTACCATTCGATGCCATGATATGTTTGTTAAGTGATTTCAGAGTTTACAGGGCAAGATTGGTCTAGAAGATGGAAAGGAAGGATGCACAAGTGGAGGGAACATGGAGCTTTGGTGCTTTGGAGCTTAGGCATCGATGCCCACGTGTTCCTTGCGCGTACATGTGGATGCATACTGCTGGGAATTGGCGCGCATAGCTGACGCATTCGCGTGTATTGGAAAAACCTTACCGACGCGTGCGCGCACCTTACGCTTACGCGTGGATTGAGAAGTTCATCGACGTGCATGCATGCTTGACGCATACACGTGGCACCCAGCACGTGACCTCATTAATGAAATCGTTGTTGGAAATTTCTGAGGCTCTCTAGGCCCAATTCCAAGGAGATTCTGATGGAAAAAGACCCAGGAATTGTAGGGGGAAAGGGGGGGATCACTCATTACACACTTAGACACAATTTTTGCTAGTTTTTTGTTCTTGTTCTTCTAGAGAGAGAAGCCTTGGTTCCTCTCTAGATCTAGTTTGATTTTGATCTCCCATTGTTGAATTTATGGATTGGATTTTGTTAATTGTTAGTTATGATTACTCAATTTGAATTCTCTAGTATAATTTTGCTTAAATCTTGTGTTGAATTATGTTATCTTGTTATTTTCCAATTTTCTACCCATTTTATGAATATTATGGATCTTGAATTATATGAATACATTAATGTTTTCTATGATCATTAGTGTTATTTGAGTTGTTCTTTATGGATAATTGTTAGTGGGTCCGTATAATTTCCAATTTAATTGCAATTTGAATATGTCTTTCGTTAGTGCATTCCATGTGTTTGATGAAATATTTCCTTTGATTATGGAGTAGTTTTCTTTATTCTTGGCTTAAGCTCTGAGAATTAGGTGACCCTGAGTCATTAGGTCTCATTGGGTTGTTGATTGGAGAACCCTTAGTGGTCAAATTGACACCCATTGACACCAACCCACTACTAATCTAATTAGTAGATTGGTTGGGACTGATGGGTCGAAATTGATCAAGCCACTTGATGTACCTCAAGCCTAGGAGTAGATGCTACGTACTTAAGGCTCTTGGAGGTAGACTTAGTGAGCTTGGTTCCTCATGATTGGCAAATTATGGTTGCAGACAAGGATGGTGACCCCAATTCCCATTCTTAGCCAGGAGTTCCTTTTATTATTCATATTTGAAAACCAAAAATCTCATTTGTTTAGTTCTTATTTTAGGCAATTGTTTAGTTCTAGAGTAACAGTAGATCATGTGTTCTCTTAATTTAGTTCTCTTGATTTATTTCCTTGCATGCTAAGTTTAGTAGTTTAAATTTGTGATCATGACCTCCATCCCCAAATTTCTAACCAATGTTGAAGTACATGTTTGCCCATTCCTTGTGAGACGACTCGAGGTTTGAATACTTCAGTTAACTTTCATTGGGGTTGAACTTGTGACAACCAATTCCTTTAAAATTTGATTCGAGAGTTGTTTGTTGGTTTGGAGCTATGCTCACAACGAAGTTCTTATTTCTACAAGAGAAAATCTAGACTGACAAATTCTCTCCCTTCAAATTTTTGGCGCCGTTGCCGGGAATGGTTGCAACGTATGCCTTAGCATTGTTTATGTGAATATGTAGATAGTGTAGATAGTTTACTTGCTTCCTATATTTTGTTCTTAGTTTAGATTTCTTGTGTACATGAGCTTTGACTCTCAAGTTTGATGACTCAGTCCCAACCAAACGCTAGCTTAGCCGAGCTTGATTTAGAAATTGAAAGGACTTTGTTACACACTCGGCAAGCTAGGCATCGGTTGGACTATATGCCTGGTGTGTTGACCTCACTTGAGGAGCATACCGAATCATTAGATGGGTCCGATAGCGACTTGGAGTCCGCTACTTCTTATTCTTCTGTTGGCACAACTGATACATCTTTGCATTCCACAAGTGAACCTTACATGGCGGAGCCCGTAGGATCACTTTGCATGAGCAAGGGGCGCTGGACCTCATTCTTCCACCATTGCAAACGAAGTTTTCCAATCTTGACCCGAATTTTGAATTGAAGAATAGTTTGATCAACTTATTTCCTAACTATCATGGGCTTTCGGGTCAAGACCCCGTCAGACATCTGAGAGATTTTCAAGTGGCTTGTGCTACAACCCGAAGACATGAGGCCAATGAGATTGCCATAATGTCATTACTAGTTTATCTCACCCCTCATCTGCGAGGGAGTTCCGTTCCTTTTTGGGGCATGCAGGATTCTATAGGCGCTTTATCAAGAATTTTGGCAAAATTGCATTGCCATTGTCGCGCCTACTCCAAAAGGACGTGGACTTTGAGTTTGATAGTGCTTATGCGGAAGCATTCGAGGAGTTGAAGAGAGCTCTTACCACAACACCAATTGTGAGGGGCCCTGACTGGATGTAGCCGTTCGAAATCATGTGCGACGCGTCAAATCATGTTGTAGGTGCCGCGCTCGCACAACGCGATGGTAAACTCCCTTACAGCATTGCTTACTCCTTAAAGACACTGGATGCGGCACAATCCAACTATACCACTACCGAGAAAGAGGTTTTAGCCATTGTTCATGCATTGGATAAGTTTTGATCTTACTTGCTAGGCTCTAAGATAGTGGTATACACGGATCATGCAGCTTTAAAGTATTTGTTGACAAAGAATGAGTCGAAACCTAGGCTCATACGTTAGATCTTGCTCTTGCAAGAATTTGACATTGAGATTAAGGATCAAAGTGGGTCACAGAATTTAGTTGCGAACCATCTAAGCCGCCTTGAAAATCTTAAATATGACCCATTTCCGATTATTGACTCATTCTTTCTGGATAGTTTGCATGCTGTTTCGGATAGTTTTCCTTGGTTTGCTCCCATGGCGAACTACTTGGTTGCTAATATCTACCCTCCCAACTTTTCAAAACATCAAAGAGATAAGTTGAGGAGTGATTCCAAATACTATATTTGGGATGACCCTCACTTGTGGAGGAGGGGAGTGGACCAAGTAATTCGTAGATGTGTCCCAGAAGCCGAAATTCAACCCATTCTTGAGTCTTGTCATTCGTCCAAGTTTGGTGGCCACTTTGGCCCACAACAGACGTTTAAAAAGGTTTTAGATTGTGAATTATAGTGGCCCATACTATTCAAGGATGCTAACCAATTTTGTGTGTTGTGTCACCATTGTCAGAAGTCGGGAAATGCATCCCAAATGGATGAAATGCCTCAACAACCAATGTTATTTTGCGAAATCTTTGATGTATGGGGCATAGACTTTATGGGGCCATTTCCAAACTCAAGTGGGTACTTGTATATTTTATTAGCGGTTGATTACGTCTCAAAATGGGTAGAAGCGATACCTACTCGCCTTGATGACGCTAATGCCGTGATTTCTTTCATTAGAAATAATATTGTATGCCGCTATGGGTCACCACAAGCAATCGTGAGCGACCAAGGTTCCCACTTTTGTAACAGGAAAGTAGAAGCACTACTCAAGCGCTATGGGATATCACACAAGGTTTCAACTGCATAGCACCCCCAAAAAAATGGGCAAGCGGAAGTGTCCAACCGAGAGATTAAGCAAATTTTGGAGAAAGTGGTAAATCCACAAAGGAAGAACTGGAGCTCTCAGTTGGGAGATGAATTATGGGCATATAGGATGGCCTATAAGACCCCGTTAGGGATGAATCCCTTTCGGGTCGTCTATGGTAAGGCATGCTACCTTCCGGTGGAAGTTGAGCATAAAGCCTATTGGGCAGTGAAGTAGTGTGGTGCATGAAATTGTGATCTCAATGGTGCCAACAACTTGCTACGCACAATTGTAATCTCAACTCTTTTTCACAACTTCGCACAACTAACCAGCAAGTGCACTGGGTCGTCCAAGTAATAAACCTTACGTGAGTAAGGGTCGATCCCACGGAGATTGTCTGCTTGAAGCAAGCTATTGTCACCTTGTAAATCTTAGTCAGGCAGATTCAAATGGTTATAGAGTTTTGATAATTAAAAAGATAGATAAAACATAAAATAAAGATAGAGATACTTATGTAATTCATTGGTGGGAATTTCAAATAAGCGTATGGAGATGCGTTGTCCCTTCTGAATCTCTGCTTTCCTACTGCCTTCATCAATCCTTCATACTCCTTTCTATGGCAAGCTGTATGTTGTGTGTCACTGTTGTCAATGGCTACTTCTCGTCCTCTAAGTGAAAATGGTCCTCTACAGTTTCTGTACGGTAAATCAACTGTCGAATTTCTCGTCTCGGATGAAAAATACCATGCACAGATATCGTATGGCTAACCAGCTGATGGTTTTCGATCGTGTAGGAATAGGATTTACTATCCTTTTGCGTCTGTCACCACGCCCTACAGTCGCGAGTTTGAAGCTCGTCACAGTCATCCCATCCCAGATTCTACTCGGAATACTACGAAGATTCTGATCTCGGATTCAGATGCCCCATTGTTAGAGAGGAGTCGATGTGAATCGTTGATTAGAAACCCAAGAGATATACATTCAAGCTTGTTTTCATGTAGAACGGAAGTGGTTGTCAATCACGCATTCATAAGTGAGATGGTGATGAGGAAAATAAAAATATACAACTAAAAGGTCTTTAGGAAGCAAGTTTTCAATCATAGAACAATTTGGGAAGAAATTATAAATACATGCTAATCATATGAATAAGTGGGTGAAAAGCTTGATAAAACCACCCAATCAAACACAATATAAACCATAAAATAATGGTTTATCAGTGCTTAGGCTGAGCATTGAAGCTTTCACGTGTAGAGGTCTTCCTTGGAGTTAAACGCTAGTTTGTAACTTGTTTCTGGCGTTTGACTCTAGCTTGCAACTTGTTTCTGGCGTTTAACGCCAGAACAGGGCAGAAAGCTGGCGTTGAACGCCAGTTTGCGTCGTCTAAACTCGGGCAAAGTATGAACTATTATATATTGCTGAAAAGCCCTAGATGTCTACTTTCCAACGCATATGAAAGCGGGCCATTTTGATTTTTGTAGCTCCAAAAAATGTATTTCGAGTGCAGGGAGGTCAGAATCCATCAACATCAGCAGTCCTTTGTCAGCCTCTGAATCAGATTTATGCTCAGGTCCCTCAATTTCAGCCAGAAAATACCTGAAATCACAGAAAAACACAAAAACTCATAGTAAAGTCTAGAAATGTGAATTTTGCTTAAAAACTAATAAAAATATACTAAAAACTAACTAAATCATACTAAAAGTTATATAAAAACAAAATAGAATAAAAAGAAGAGAATATACAATGAATCTCACAATATCAATGAAACTTAGTCCTAATTAGATGAGCGGGGATGGTAGCTTTTTGTCTCTAAACAGTTTTGGCATCTCACTTTATCCTTTTGAAATTCAGAATGATTGGCATCTATAGGAACTCAAAATTTTAGATAGTGTTATTGATTCTCCTATTTT
>NC_029772.3:26468036-26492199 GCF_000817695.3 Arachis duranensis | reverse complement strand
GTGTCTAGAGCTCTTAAGCACACTCTTTTTGCTTTGGATCACGACTTTAACCACTCAGTCTCAAGCTTTTCATTTGGACCTTTATGCCACAAACACATGGTTAGGAACAGCTTGATTTATCCGCTTAGGCCTGGATTTTATTTCCTTGGGCCCTCCTATCCATTAATGCTCAAAGCCTTGGATCCTTTTTACCCTTGCCTTTTGGTTTAAAGTGCTATTGGCTTTTTCTACTTGCTTTTTCTTTTTCTTTATTTTAATTTTTGCCACTTTTTTTTTTCGCAAGCTTTCTTGTTCACAGCTTTTTCTTGCTTCAAGAATCAATTTCATGATTTTTCAGATTATCAATAACATTTTTCTTTGTTCATCATTCTTTCAAGAGCCAACAATTTTAACATTCATAAACAACAATATCAAAAATATGCATTGTTCAAGCATTCATTCAGAAAACAAAGAGTATTGCCACCACGTCAAAATAATTAAACTAATTTCAAGATAAAATTTGAAATCCATGTACTTCTTGTTCTTTTGTAATTAAGCACATTTTTCATTTAAGAGAGGTGAAGGATTCATGGAATTATTCATAGCTTTTAAGACATAGACACTAGACACTAATGATCATGTAGTAAAGACACAAAGCATAGCCAAACATAAAGCTTAAAACCAAAAACAGAAAAATAAATAGACAAAGAAATTAAGGAATGAGTCCACCTTAGTGAGGGTGGCATCTTCCTCTTGAAGATCCAATGGTGCTCTTGAGCTCCTCTATGTCTCTTCCTTGCCTTTGTTGCTCCTCCCTCATAGCTCTTTGATATTCTCTAATCTCATGGAGAATGATAGAGTGCTCTTGGTGCTCCACCCTTAGTTGGTCCATGTTGTAACTCAAGCCTTCCAAAGAGGTGTTGAGTTGCTCCCAATAGTTGTGTGGAGGAAATTACATCCCTTGAGACATCTCAGGGATTTCTTGATGAGGATCTTCCTCAAGCTCTTGTTGAGGTCCATGAGTGGGCTCTCTTGTATGATCCATCCTCTTTTTAGTGATGGGTTTGTCCTTTTCAATGAGGATGTCTCTTTTTATGTCAATCCCAGCCAAATTACATAGGTGACAAATGAGATGAGAAAAGGCTAACCTTGCCAAGGTGGATGACTTGTCAGCCACCTTGTAGAGTTCTAGAGGTATGATCTCATGAACTTCCACTTCCTCCCCAATCATGATACTATGGATCATGATGGCCCGATCCACTGTTACTTTGGATCGGTTGCTAATAGGAATGATGGAGCGTTGGATGAACTCCAACCATCCTCTAGCCACAGGCTTAAGGTCTGGTCTTCTCGATTGAACTGGATTGCCTCTTGAGTCTCTTTTCCATTGAGCTCCTTCCACACATATGTCCATGGGGACTTGGTCCAACCTTTGATCAAAGTTGACCCTTCTAGTGTAGGGGCGTGCATTTTCTTGCATCATTGGCAAGTGGAATGCGAACCTTACATTTTTCGGACTGAAATCTAAGTATTTCCCACGAACCATTGTAAGCCAATTCTTTGGATTCGGATTCATACTTTGATCATGGTTCCTAGTGATCCATGCATTGGCATAGAACTCTTGAACCATTAAGATTCTGACTTGTTGAATGGGGTTGGTAAGAACTTCCCAACCTCTTCTTCGGATTTCATGTCAGATCTCCGGATACTCATATTTCTTAAGCATGAAAGGAACCTCAGGGATTACTTTCTTCTTGGCCACAACTTCATAGAAGTGGTCTTGATGGACCTTTGAGATGAATCTCTCCATCTCCCATGACTCGGAGGTAGAAGCTTTTGCCTTCCCTTTCCTCTTTCTAGAGGTTTCTCCGGCCTTAGGTGCCATAAATGGTTATGGAAAAACAAAAAGCAATGCTTTTACCACACCAAACTTAAAAGGTTTTCTCGTCCTCGAGCAAAAGAAGAAAGAAAGAAGGGGAAAAAGAAGAAAACAGAGGAGATGGAGGGTTATAGTTGGTTCGGCCAAGAGGGAGAAAAGGTGTTTGTGTTGTGGGAATATCAAGGAGTAGTGAGGGGTTTATATAGGGGTGAGGGGAGGGTTAGGTTTTGGTCATTAGGGTTGGTTTTGGAAGGGAAAAGTGTTTTGAATTTGAAAGGTGAGGTAGGTGGGGTTTTGGGGGAAGAGATATGGAGGTGATTGGTGAAGAAGTGATGGGGAAGAGTGAATGAGTTGATTGGTGAAGGGTATTTGGGGAAGAGTGTTGTGGGAGGGTAGGTGGGAATCCTGTGGAGTCCACAGATCCTGAGGAGTCAAGGATTTATCATCTCTGCTCTTATTAGGCATATAAACACCCTTACAGTGTAATCCTGGCGTTTAACGCCAGATTACTGCTTGTTTCTGGCGTTAAACACCAGCTTTTATTCCTTTCATGGCGTTAAACACTAGGCTGCAACCTGTTTCTGGTGTTTAACGCCAATCTAGTGCTTCTTTCTGGCATTTAACGCCCAGAATGGTGCTAGACTAGGCGTTAAATACCCATTCTACTACCCTTACTGGCGTTTAAACGCTAGTAAGTTTCTCCTCCAGGGTGTGCTATTTTTAATGCTATTTTTTATTTTTCTTTAATTTTTGCAGTAGCTTTTGTGACTCCACATGATCATCAACCTAAAAAATGAAAATAACATAGATAAATAAAATTGGGTTGCCTCACAATAAGCGCTTCTTTAATGTCAATAGCTTGACAGTAAGCTCTCATGGAGCTTCACAGATGTTTAGAGCATTGTTGGGACCTCCCAATACCAAACTTAGAGTTTGGTTGTGGCCTCCCAACACCAAACTTAGAGTTTGACTGTGGGGGCTTTGTTTGACTCTGCATTGAGAAAAGCTTTTCTTGCTTCCTCTCCATGTGTACAGAAAGAGAACCTTGAGTCTTGAATACAAGGTAGTCCTTATTCAATTGAAGGACCAACTCTCCTTTGTCAACATCAATCATAGCTTTTGCTGTGGCTAGGAAAGGTCTGCCAAGGATGATGGATTCATCCTCATCCTTCCTAGTGTCTAGGATTATGAAATCAGCAGGGATATAAAGGCATTCAACCTTCACTAGCACGTCCTCTACTAGTCCATAAGCCTGTTTCATTGAGTTGTCTGCCATCTCTAGTGAGATTCTTGCAACTTGTACCTCAAAGATTCCTAGTTTCTCCATTACAGAGAGTGACATAAGGTTAATACTTGACCCTAGGTCACACAGAGCCTTCTGAAAGGTCATGGTGCCTATGGTACAAGGTATTAAGAACCTTCCAAGATCCTCTTTCTTTTAAGGTAATGTCTGCCTAACCAAGTTATTTAGTTCATTGGTGAGCAAGGGGGGGTTCATCCACCCAAGTCTTATTACCAAATAACTTCGCATTCAGCTTCATGATTACTCCAAGTTACTTAGCAACTTGCTCTTCAGTAATATCTTCATCATCTTTAAAGAAGGAATAGTCATCAGAGCTCATTAATGGCAGAAGTAGGTTCAATGGAATCTCTCTGGTCTCTAGATGAGCCTCAGATTCCTTAGGTTCCTCAATTGGGAACTCCTTTTTGTCTAGAGGGTGTCCCATGAGGTCTTCCTCACTGGGATTCACGTCCTCCTCCTCCTCTCTAGGTTCGGCCACACCAAGTAAGGTTATGGCCTTGCACTCTCTTTTTGGATTCTCTTCTGTATTGCTTAGGAGAGTACTAGGAGGATTTTCAGTTACTCTTTTACTCAGTTGGCCCACTTGTGCCTCCAAATTTCTAATGGAGGACATTGTTTCATTCATGAAACTGAGAGTGGCCTTAGATAGATCAGAGACTATATTTGCTAAGTTGGAGGGGTTTTGCTCAGAATTCTCTGTTTGTTGCTGATAGGATGATAGAAAAGGCTTGCTATTGCTAAACCTGTTTCTTCTACCATTATTAAAGCCTTGTTGAGGCTTTTGTTGATCCTTCCATTAGAAATTTGGATGATTTCTCCGTGAAGGACTATAGGTGTTTCCATAGGCTTCACCTATGTAATTCACCTCTACCATTGCAGGGTCCTCAGGATCATAAGCTTCTTCTTCAGAAGATGCTTCTTTAGTACTGTTGGATGCATTTTGCAATCCATTCAGACTCTGAGAAATCATATTGACTTGCTGAGTCAACACTTTGTTCTGAGCCAATATGGCATTCAGAGCATTAATTTCAAGAACTCCCTTCCTCTGAGGCGTCCCATTACTCACAGGATTCCTTTCAGAGGTGTACATGAACCGGTTATTTGCAACCATTTCAATGAGTTCCTGAGCTTCTGCAGGCATTTTCTTTAAGTGAATAGATCCACCTGCCGAAAGGTCCAATGACATCTTAGACAATTTAGACAAACCATCATAGAATATATCCAGGATGGTCCATTCATGCAGAAGGACACTTTTTGGTCAGTTGCTTGTATTTTTCCCAAGCTTCATAGAGGGATTCACCTTTTTTCTGCCTGAAGGTTTGAACATCCACTCTAAGCTTGCTCAGCTTTTGAGGAGGAAAGAACTTGGCTAAGAAAGCCGTGACCAGCTTATCCCACGAGTTCAGGCTATCTTTAGGCTGAGAGTCCAACCATGTTCTAGCTTTGTCTCTTACAGTAAAAGGGAAAAGCATAAGCTTATAGACCTCGGGATCAACTCCATTGGTCTTAACAGTATCACAGATCTGCAAGAATTCAATTAAGAACTGAAAAGGATCTTCTGATGGAAGTCCATGAAACTTGCAATTCTGTTGCATCAGAGAAACTAATTGAGGCTTTAGCTCAAAGTTGTTTGCTCCAATGGCAGGGATTGAGATGCTTCTTCCATGAAAGTTGGAATTTGGTGCAGTAAAGTCACCAAGCATCTTCCTTGCATTGTTGTTGGGTTCGGCCATGTCTCTTTCTTTTTTGAGATTCTCTGTAAGGTTTTCTCTGGATTGTTATGCTTTAGTTTCTCTTAGCTTCTTCTTCAGAGTCCTTCCAGGTTCAGGATCTGCTTCAACAAGAATGTCCTTGTCCTTGCTTCTACTCATATAAAAAAGAAGAGAACAGAAAAGGAAGAGGAATCCTCTATGTCACAGTATAGAGATTCCCTTATGTGAGTAGAAGAGAAGAAGAATAGATGGATGAGAAGAGAGAAGAAGAAAAATCCAAACACAGAGAGAAGGGAAGGTTCGAATTATGAGTAGAAGAGAAGTGTTAGTAGATAAAAAAAAATAAATAGAAAGAGATGAGAGATAAAATTAAAATTTAAAATAATTAGTTAAATAAAAAGATTTTTGAAAAAGAGGAAGGTGATTTTTGAAAATTAGAGAGAGAAAAGTACTTAGGCGGTTTTGAAAAAGATAAGAAATAATAAAACAAACAAAAAGTCAATTAGTTAGTTGAGAAAGATTTGAAAATCAATTTTGAAAAGATAAAAAGTTAGAAATGATTTTGAAATTAAAGTTTGAAAAAGATATGATTTGCAAAAGATATGATTAAAAAGATATTTTGAAAAAGATTTGAAAAGGAAATTAAAAGATTTGATTTTTAAAATTAAAATTGATTACTTGACTAACAAGAAACTAAAAGATATAATTCTAGAATTTAAAGATTGAACCTTTCTTAACAAGAAAATAAGAAACTTCAAATTTTTGAATCAATCACATTAATTGTTAGTAAAGTTTTCGAAGATTTGAAATGAAATTAAGAAAAAGATTTTGAAAAACAACTTTTAAAATTTTCGAAAAACAAAGGAAAAAATGAAAAAGATTTGAAAACTTAAGATTTTTTTAAAAATTAAATCTTGACTTGACTAACAAGAAACAACTTATTTTAAAAATTTTTGACTAAGTCAACCCAAAAATTTTTGACTAAGGAAAAGATATTTTTTATTTTTTAATTTTAATGAGGAGAGAGAAAAACAACTAAAATTACTCAAAACATAAAAATTTTGGATCAAAACCAATGATGCATTCTAGAACACTTTGAATGTCAAGATGAACACCAAGAACACTTTGAAGATCAAGATGAACATCAAGACTTATTTTTTGAAAAATTTTTCAAGACAAGAAAAATATGCAAGACACCAAACTTAGAAATTTTTAATGTTTAGACTTTAAGAATTCAAAAATGCATATGAAAAACAACAAAAGACACAAAACAATAAAATGTAAAGATCAAACAAGAAGACTTACAAAGAACAACTTGAAGATCATGAAGAACACATGCATGAATTTTCGAAAATTTTTGAGAAAAATAAAAATATGCAATTGACACTGTTCCGAGGGTTACCTGAAACTGTAAGTCGATCTCGGACGAGATCTTCTGTATTGGTCGGAGTTGACTCGTCCGGCTGGTGGGTGGTGGCCGGAACTGTTGTGTTCGACTTCTTTGACTAGATATGCTGCTAATCCTTTGTCACCGGAGGGTGGTGGTACCTGCAAGGGACTCCGATGCTTAAGTTAGCTAGGGTATTAAGCAGGTTTTTAGTAGAATCAGAGTATGAGTTATACCTGGGTGCTCTAGTGTATTTATAGAGGTGTGGAGTGACCTTTTTAGATAAGATAAGTTAGTTATCTTATCTTATCTTATCTTATCTTTGGGTGAGGTCAGCTTATCTTCAAGGGAACCGCCCTTATCTCTATAGGCTTAGGCTGCCTTTGGATTTGGGTCGTGTTCCTCTATTCGGACCCTTTATTTGGGCTTTCTTGGTAATTTGGCCGAGCTCTTTGAGAAGAGGTTGGATAGTCTGACCTGAAGAGGTCGGTCGCCTTGTCGCTAAACATCCCGGGTCGGATAGCTCTACCCAGGATATGAACAGTGCCCCTGCTCGAGCTCGGTCTTTCTTTTTGTGGTCGAGTCTTAGTTTTAGAACTTCGATCCTTCTTTGGTGAAGCCGAACTCAAGCATCTTGTCGACTTCATCTTTGTAGCGTTCTCTTTTTTGAATACGAAATGTTTTTGCTTCTTCTTAAAAGCGCGCGTTTTTGCATTAGCGCTCTTAGCCTTGGGAATATGCGAGGGTTTAGTACCCTCATTAATTGGTTTTTAATTTCCCCGTTTCTCTTAGCCTCTCTATTTTGAATTTCACTCATAAAAAATGGTTTCTCTTCTCCGTAACTTTCCTTTTCTTTCTCTCTTTCTATTTTCTGAAGTTTGCAGTTTTCGTATTTCTTCTCTGTGCCGTATTCTTGGCAATCATTAGTGCTTTCCTTGTTGTGAAAGGGTGACTCTGGATTCCATCTTCCATTTTCAACTTTTTTGTTTGAGAGGTGACTCTAATCCCTGCCGCTTCTGCTTTCAACTTTCTCCAGAGTTTTCTCCCTTTTTCCAGGTTGGTTCTTTCTTACTTTCTTCGTCACTTGCATTGTGCCTTTTTTTACTTTAGAATATTTGAACCTTTTTGTGTTGCCGTGCATCTGCTTGTTTATTGTTGTGAGGGTGTTTCTTGCTTTTGAAATGAACCTTCTGTATCTTAGGGTTTGTGCCGTTTATTTTTCTTCTTTTGCGATCTGCATGAACCCACTTGCTTTCTCAAAAGGTTGCTTCTTTGATGTCTTTCGCCATGTTGATAGTTTTCTTTGTTGATAACTTTTGCAAAGGATAACTTATATTTTTTATTTCTCTAAAAAATGTTGTGTCTTTGATAACTTCTTCTTGAGCTGTTTTGTTATTTGGTTGCTTCGTTTTGTTGACTAAACGGGGACTGTGGGTCTGGAGGGTAGTTATTTTGATGGTTTTACCTGTGGCTTATGGCCTTCTATTCAGAGTGTTGTTTTAGTTGAAATGGGTCGTTATCGATGTGTGAGCTTGTAGATTTTCCTGAGTCCTTGTTTTGTGATTGCCTCCAAAGGATGCCCCTGGATCTTTGGTGTGGGTCCTGGGGTTTCCTTTTGTTGTTTGTACTGCGCTGGATTATGTTAGCCGAGTTGTTTTGCTTTCGTCCGAGATGTTTTTTAGTAATCTAATCTTCCTTTCTTGTTGTAGGACTAGTTGACCTCATGTCTTCTCGCAAAAATATTGTTGAGATATCTTCCCAAGTCCCTGAGGGCATGGCTGATTGGGTGGATTCTATGGTTCTTCTGTGTGTTTCGTTGGTTGACTCTGAGTTTTGTCAGCAACTTAGGCGATTTCATAGGATTTGTGGTAATGGTAGTGATGAGAAGAACTATGAGCTCGTATCTCCAAATTCTGAGGAAAGGGGTATGTTTTTCTACCCGAATTGCTGGAGAGTGCCCCTTTTTCTATGCATACGACTTCTTTTTTAGTCAAATGAATATTACTCTTCCTTTTACCCTTTTGAGACCAACCTATTGTGGTCCTGTAATGTAGCTCCATCCCAACTTCACCCCAATTCCTGGGGTTTTATAAAAATCTTTCAGTTGTTGTGTCATGAGCTCGGTATCCCTACTTCACAATCCCCCTTCTTTTATCTCTTTATTTTGAGAAAGCCCGGGGTGGTTAAGAAGAAAGCCGCTTGGATTTCTTTCCGAGCTTCCCAGGGGAAAAAGGTTTTCTCCATGTTTGATGAATCTTTTCGCGACTTCAAAAATTACTTTTTTAGGGTCCGAGCTGTTGAAGGAGCTCGGCCTTTTTTTCTGGATGAGAATGATGAGCCCACCTTTCCCTTGGAATGGCAAAATAATGTAATGGTATCTAAATATACGTGGGAGATGTTAGATGAGGCTGAGTAAGCTTTTGTGACTGTGCTGAAAGAAAACTGGGGGCAGCCTCCCCATCTCAACGCAAAGAAATTCTTAACAAACCTCTCTCTCCTCTTAGCTGAGCTGGGTAGTGGTCAATTCTTCTTTTGGTTTTGCTTATTTTGTCGAGTTTATCTCTTATAAGATCTTTTCTGATTCGTAACTTGGTTTCCCGCTATGATGTTTGTTTGCAGAGTTGATTAAAAATAACGAATCCATGAAGGTCTTTAAAAGGGCAAGGAAGGCTACTGCAGCTCAAAACGTCTCGGCCAAGGCGGCCGGGGAGGGGTCGTCCCAGGTTCAGTCGAAGCCGGCCGTACCGAGCTTACCAGGGGCGAGGAGGGTAATCCCTACTCCCCAGGTTTGTTTGGTTGATCCTCCGCCAGCTTCTGTTGCTACTTCTAGCGCTCCTCCAAACAAAAAAACAAAAGACAACTGAGCCTTTTAACCTTGATGCCCCTGACTTTGACGCAGTTGAGTTTGTTGATCAGCAGATTGGTCCTTATGGTACCATCTTCACTGATGATGTCTCTCTCCTTCGCCATTTGGACTTCATTACTCAGAGCAGCATTAAGATGACACATATGGGAGCTACCATGTATCGAACTGCCCAAGATCTTCCCCTTCATGCTACCAAGGCTTTTATAGAGGAGGCTAAGCGGGAGTTTGACAGAATGAAGGGTTTGAAGGAGGAGCTCCAAGTGAAAGTGACCAAGCTGGAGAAGGAGGTTGAGGGTGAAAAGGCTAGTTCTGTTGCCTTGGCGGCTTCTGTGCAATTGGCTGAAGACACGGCATTGAGGCACAAGGATAGCTATGTCACGACCTACAGTGAAGTGATGTGTCTTAGGGGGGAGTTGGAGTTAGCCCGGGCTGATTATGTCGAACTCCAGGGTCACCTTGTGGGCAGCGTAAATGCTGCTTATGAGAACCTGAAGGAGCAGGTTCGGGTTCTTGCCCCCGTGGTCGACCTTACTCTCTTCAGCCTGAACAATGTTGTGAAGGACGGCAAGATTGTCCCTGACGACCCTGAAGATGATGATGTTGAACCTCCCTCTGTGCCTGCTACCAAAGCCTCTGTGGTGCCAACTTCTTCAGTTCCTTCAGCTGAAGTTGGTCATTCCGGGTTGGAACCTAATTGTCAAATCTTAAACCGGGATGATGGGACAGTGGATGCTGTGCCTCTTCAGACTCGCCCTCCTTCACCCCGTGTTGATGCTGCCGAGAAGCCTTCTGGTCCTTAATGAATTTGCTGGGTGTTTGTGTGGATAGCCCGGCTTGTGGGCTTTTTGAACTCTTTATATTTTGTAAATGGTGGTTCTGACTTTTGCTACATTCTTAGTTGCTTGTTTAGCAACCTTATTTTGAAAAACAAAGTAATTTCCAGGCTCTTGGGGCTAGTTTTGGTAGCCTTTATTATTATATCTTGTGTTTTTCGTAACATATCTGTCCGCACTCGTCTTGGTACCTTTCTAGGTTTTGGGAGTGTTGGAACTTTCGTTGTCTGACCTCTTTGGATTGGCTTGATTCCTTTGAGCCTTTGCCTGATGTTATTTTCAGTAACTTGTTTTGTTCAGACCTTGTTCAGGTCTTTATTAGGAATTACTTTGTATAACGCTAAGGTTTTCGAGAGGTCGATTTCGTCATGTTGGTTTTGTCCAAGTCGTTGTTAGTAACCTCTTTCTTGGACCTTGTTCAGGTCTCTTTCAGGGATTACTTTTATAACTTTTATGTTTTGGGCCGACTTCATCATGTCGGGCCCTTCTAAGTTATTTTTGTAATCCTCTTTCTTGGACCTTGTTCAGGTCTCTTTTATGGATTACTTTTATAACTTTTATGTCTTGGGCCGACTTCATCATGTCAGGCCCATCTAATTTATTTTTGTAATCCTCTTTCTTGGACCCTGTTCAGGTCTCTTTCAGGGATTACTTTCATAACTTTTATGTTGTGGGCCGACTTCATCATGTCGAGCCCTTCTAAGTTATAGTTATCCTCTTTTATAGGGCTGGCCAGACCACTTTCCAGGGATTTACTTATAACTTTGGTCATTGCGACTGGTCTGACTTCTTTATGTCGGCCAGTCTTTAAGTTATTTTTTAGCAATCCATTTTATTAAGACCTCGTCAGGTCCTTTCTATGGATCACTTTCGATAACTTCTTGCATTATTCTATTTTCATCTTTGCCGATTTTGTAGAAATTGGGTTTAATCCTCGTTTGGTCGACCTTTTAATGAATGTGGTTTTTATCTCTGTTGGTCTTTATCGTGATCGTGTAGTGAATTTAATTTTCACTTTCTGCCGATCTGTAGCTTTATAATCGGACGATGAATGTTTTATATTAATGCGGCTTGAGAATATGTAGAAGTTCTAAACAGATTTTATCCAAAAGAAAATGCAAATATATACATGCGGGAGTTTTATCCCTCTAAGTCGGGTGATTTGTAGGTCTTGGCTTGGCGCCTCATTAAAAAAACCTTTTCAGGAAAAAAAGTGCGCCTTATCCTAAGATCATTTATCATCCCTAACTATAGTACCTTCTCAAGTTACAGGCATGCCATGACCTGGGAAGCTCTCGCCCGTCGAGTTCGAACAGTCTGTAGTAGCCCTTTCCAAGTACTTCTATGACTCGGTAGGGTCCTTTCCAGTTTGATGCCAGCTTTCTTTCTCCAGGTCGAGTTGTTCCGATATCATTTCGAATTAGGATGAGGTCGTTCTCAGCAAAAACTCGTTGTACTACCTTTTGATTGTATCTCGAAGCCATTCGACATTTTAATGCTTCTTCCCTGATTCGAGCTCTTTCTTGGACTTTCGAAAGTAGGTCGAGTTCTTCCCTTTGAAGTTGGGAGTTGGCTTCTTCACTATAGTGGATCACTCTAGGCGACCCTTCTTCAATCTCTACTGGGATCATTGCCTCCATTCCGTACGCTAATCGGAAGGGTGATTCCTTTGTGGTGGAATGTGGCGTTGTTCGATATGCCCGTAGGACTTGTGGGAGCTCCTCAGCCTAGGCTCCCTTTGCGTCCTGTAATCTCCATTTCAGCCCAACCAATATGACTTTGTTGGCAGCTTTGGCTTGTCCATTGGCTTGGGAATGTTCTACGGAAGTGAATTGTTATTTTATGTTTAAGTCGGCCACTAACTTTCTGAAGCCTGCATCTGTGAATTCGGTACCATTGTCTGTGGTAATGGAGTATGGAACTCTGAACCTTGTGACAATGTTCCTATATAGGAATTTTTGACTTCTTTGAGCAGTGGCATTAGCTAGGGGTTCTGCCTCAATCCACTTTGTGAAATAGTCTACCCCTACTATGAGGGATTTAACTTGTCCCGATCCCTGAGGGAAGGGTCCAAGAATGTCGAGTCCCTATTTTGAGAATGGCCAAGGTGAGGTCACGCCGATGAGTTCTTCTGGCGGGGCGATGTGAAAGTTGGCATCTTTCTGACATGGTGGACATGTCTTTACGAACTCTGTGGCTTTCTTTTGTAGAGTTGGCCAATAAAATCTTTCCCGGAGTACTTTTTTGGTAAGTGCTTGCGCTGCGAAATGATTGCCACAAATACCACTGTGTACTTCTTCTAGAACTTCCTTTGTGTTGGAAGTCGGCACACATTTTAACAATGGTATTGAAACCCCTCTTTTGCATAGAGTATTGTTTATGATAGTGTAGTATTGTGCCTCCTGTTTTAACCTCTTTGCCTCCTTTTCCTCTGTGGGGAGTGTTTCTATTTTGAGGTAATTAATTATGGGAGTCATCCATCCTTAATCCTGACCTGTTATGGCTAGGACTTTTTCTTCTTCTGAGATTGATGGGTTCTGCAAAATTTCTTGGATAAGGCTTCTATTATTGCCCCCTGGTTTAGTGCTGGCTAGTTTTGAGAGTGCGTCAGCCCGGGCATTCTATTCTCGGGGTATGTGACCGACCTCATATTCTCTGAGTTGTCTGAGCTATTCCCTGGTTTTGTCCAAGTACTTTTTCATGGTGGGATCTTTGGCTTGGTCGCTCCTTGCTATTTGTGAAGTGACTACTTGTGAGTCACTGAAGATGATAAGCTTTTGAGCTCCAACCTCCCTAGCCAGCTTCAAGCCAGCTAGTAGTGCATCATATCCCACTTGGTTTTTTTTGGCAGGGAACCCAAATTTAAGGGAGAGTTCGATTTGGGTTCCTTGGTCGCTTTCAATTATCACACCCGTGCCGCTTCTAGTTTTATTTGAGGAACCGTCCACGTAGAGATTTCATACTGTGGGATTTCCGGTGTGTCTGTAAATTCTGCAATGAAGTATTGTGATTTGATGGCTGTCCGAGCTTCGTATTGAAGGTCAAATTTGGACAACTCGACTGCCCATTGCAAGATTCTTCCTGCTAGGTCTGTTTTTTGCAAAATTCCTTTTATGGGCTGGTTAGTCCAAACCCTAATGGTGTGAGCTT
Organism: Arachis duranensis; assembly: GCF_000817695.3. NCBI lineage: Eukaryota > Viridiplantae > Streptophyta > Magnoliopsida > Fabales > Fabaceae > Arachis > Arachis duranensis. Next base: position 26,479,090 of record NC_029772.3, on the reverse strand, counting down.
AGAAGTATGGACGAAGTCGTCGAGATGTTAGTATGACAGCGTAGGCAAATTTTTCTATTTTTTGGTAGTTTAGCTCGGATCCTTGTAATGCTTTACTGATGAAGTATACGGGTTGTTGCCCACTGTCGTCTTCTCGAACTAGTGCTGAGGCTACTGCCCGACTTCCTACCGCGAGGTACAATATAAGTGGTTCTCCTTCTCGTGGCCGAGTTAGGATAGGTGGCTATCCCAGGAATCTTTTGAAATCTTGGAAGGCTTGCTCGCACTCCGTTGTTTATTCAAACTTCTTTCCCTTCCTTAGAGTGGCGTAGAAGGGAAGAGATCTTATTGCCGATCCGGCTAGAAATCTGGACAAGGCTGTCAATCTCCCATTGAGTTGTTGTACCTCTTTGACACAAGTCAGACTCTTCATGTCGAGTATGGCCCGGTATTTATCCGAATTTGCCTCGATTCCTCTTTGTGTGAGCATAAAACCCAAGAATTTGCCAGCCTCTACTGCAAAGGTGCATTTTGCAGGATTGAGTTGCATGCCATACCGTCTTATAGTGTCGAATACTTGGGTCAGGTCGGACAATAGCGTCTCTTCACTTTGTGTATTATTAACATGTCATCCACATAGACTTCCATGATTTTTCTGATGTGATCTGTAATAAAGACCTTATTCATTAATCTCCGATAAGTAGCTCCCACATTTTTAAGACCAAAAGGCATGATGATGTAACAGTAGTTTGCTTTTGGGGTTAAGAACAAAGTTTTTTCTTGGTTGGGTGGATACATTGAGATTTGATTGTATCCCGAATATGCGTCCATAAACGAGAGGTATTTATATCCGGAGGAGGCATCTACCAGAGCGTCGATACTTGGGAGTGGATAAGGATCTTTTGGGCAGGCTTTGTTGAGATCAGTGTAGTCGGTGCACATTCGCCACTGACCATTTGATTTTTTTACCAAGACGATGTTAGCTAGCCATAGTGGGTATTTGACTTCTCTTATGAATCCTACCTCCAGTAGAGCTTGTACCTGCTCTTCCACAGCTTGGGATCGTTCTGGTCCGAGCTTTCTTTGTCTCTGTTGTACTGGCAGAGATCCTGGGTAGACCGCCAACTTGTGGCACATTAATTTGGGGTCTATGCCTGGCATGTCTGCAGCCTTCCATGCAAAGAGGTCGATGTTATCTCGTAAGAACTGTACGAGTGATTCTTTTATGTCTCCTTTTAGAATCGTACCAATATTGGTTGTTTTGTCTGGGATGTCTCCGATCTGGACTTTCGCTACTTCACCTTCGGGTTGTGGGTGGAGTTCTTCCCGCCTCTGAACTCCACCGAGTTCGATTGTGTGGAATTCTTCTCCTCTGCCTCCAAGGTTTAGACTTTCATTGTAACAGCGGCGCACCGTCTTCTGGTCTACTTTTCTTGTAGCTATCCCTTCTGTAGTTGGGAATTTCATGCATAAATGTGGAGTCGAGACTATTGCGCCGAGCTGATTCAATGTTGTCCGACCTATTAAGGCGTTGTAGGCTGAACTCATGTCGACCACGATGTAGTCTATCTTGAGCGATCTTGACTGGTTTCCTTTTCCGAAGGTTGTGTGTAATGGGATGTATCAAAGTGGTTGAACCAGGGTGTTGATAAGCGGATAATTTATACTCTTTTTTGGCATTGTTTTTATATAGTTTTTAGTATGATTTAGTTAGTTTTTAGTATATTTTTAATAGTTTTAAGAAAAATTCATATTTTTGGACTTTACTATGAGTTTGTGTATTTTTCTGTGATTTCAGGTATTTTCTGGCTGAAATTGAGGGACCTGAGCAAAAATCTGATTCAAAGGCTGACAAAGGACTGCAAATGCTGTTGGATTCTGACCTCCCTACACTCGAAGTGGATTTTCTGGAGCTACAAAACTCCAAATGGCGCACTCTTAATTGCGTTGGAAAGTAGACATTGAGAGCTTTCTAGAAATATATAATAGTCCATACTTTGCTCGAGTTTTGATGACGTAAAATGGCATCAAAATGCCAGCTCTCTGCCCTTTTCTGGCGTCAAAACGCCAGAACTAGCATAAAAGTTGGAGTTAAACGCCCAAACTGGCATAAAAGCTGGCGTTTAACTCCAGGAATAGCCTATGCACATGAAAGCTCCAATGCTCAGCCCAAGCACACACCAAGTAGGCCCTAGAAGTGAATTTCTGCACTACTTATCTTAGTTTACTCATTTTTTGTAAACCTAGGTTACTAGTTGAGTATAAAAACTACTTTTAGAGATTTATTTTGTACCTCATGACATTTTCACGTTTTACATTGTATCTCTACGGCATGAGTCTCTAAACTCCATTGTTGGGGGTGAGGAGCTGTTCCGAGGGTTACCTGAAACTGTAGGTCGATCTCGGACGAGATCTTCTGTGTTGGTCGGAACCGACGTGTCCGGCAGGTGAATGGCGGCCGGAGCTGGTGTGTTCGACTTGTGGAATTGAAAGTGCTGCTGATCCTTTATCACCGAAGGGTGGGGGGTACCTGCAAGGGACTCCAATGCTTAAGTTAGCAAGGGTATTAAGCAGGTATTGAGTAGAATCAGAGTATGAGTTATATCTGGGTGCTCCAGTGTATTTATAATGGTGAGAAGTGACCTTTCTAGATAAGATAAGTTAGTTATCTTATCTTATCTTATCTTTGGGAGAGGTCAGCTTATCTTCAACGGAACCGCCTTCATCTTTGCCGGCTGGGATTGCCTCTGGATTTGGGTTGTGTTCCTCTATTTGGGCCCTTTATTGGGCTTTCCTGTCGATTTGGTCGAGCTCTTTGAGAAGAGGTCGAATAGTCTGACCTGAAGAGGTCGGTCCCTTTGTCGCTAAACATCCCGGGTCGGTCAGCTCGACCCAGGGTATGAATAGGAGCTCTGCTGTGTCTCGATGAATTAATGCAATTACCACTATTTTCTATTCAATCATGCTTGTTTCCATTCTAAGATATTCATTCGCACTTAAACATGATGAATGTGATGATCCGTGACACTCATCACCATTCTCAACTTATGAACGTGTGCCTGACAACCACCTCCGTTCTATCTTAGATTGAATGTGTATCTCTTAGCCTCCATTCCGAAAGCTCTGAGTCTTCGTGGTATAGGCTAGGATTATTGGCGGCCATTCATGAGATCCGAAAAGTCTAAACCTTGTCTGTGGTATTCCGAGTAGGTTCTGGGAAGGGGTGACTGTGACGAGCTTTAAACTCGCGAGTGTTGGGCGTAGTGATAGACGCAAAAGGATCACTGGATTCTATTCCAACATGATCAAAAACCGACAGATGATTAGCCATGCGGTGACAGCGCACATGGACCATTTTCACTGAGAGGATGGGAAGTAGCCATTGACAACGGTGACACCCTATATATAGCTTGCCATGGAAGGAGCCTTGCGTGCGTGAAGAAGAAGACAGTAGGAAAGCAAAGATTTTGATGACAGAGCATCTCCAAAACTCCAACCTGTTCTCCATAGTTGAATCACAAGTACCTTTTATTTCATGCTCTTTTATTTTATTGCACACAAAACCCTTTTCATTGAAAATCTCCTGACTAATAGTTATAAGATAACCATAGCTTGCTTCAAGCCGACAATCTCCGTGGGATCGACCCTTACTCACGTAAGGTATTACTTGGACGACCCAGTGCACTTGCTGGTTAGTTGTGCGAAATTGCAGGTGTGATTGCAATTTTGTGCACCAAGTTTTTGGCACCGTTGCCAGGGATTGTTCGAGTTTGAACAACTGACGGTTCATCTTGTTACTTAGATTAGGAAAATTTTGTCTTTTGGGTCAGAGTCTTTTATTTTCTTTTCAAAAATTTTCAAAAAATTATTATTTTTCTTTTAGATTTTTCTGTTTGTGTCTAGTTGCATGTTTTAAGTTTGGTGTTTTCTTGTTAGTTTTTATTTAAATTCCGAAAATTTATTTTTGGTTTTCTAAAAATTTTAAGTTTGGTGTTCTTTTTATGTTCTTGAGTCTTTCTTGTGTTTTGATCTTAAAATTTTTAAGTTTGGTATTCCTTGGTGTTTTCCTCAAATTTTTGAAAAGTTTGCATTAAATTAGTCATCAATTTTAAAAATAAAATCTTTTTAAATTATTTTTCAATCATATCTTTTCAATCATATCTTTTTTTTTCAAAACTTCCTAACCGCTTTCTCTTTCTTCATTTTTTTCGAAAATCCTCAAAAAATTTTTCAAATCTTTTTTTACTTTATTTTTTTTAGTTTCTGATTTTTTTATTATTATTATTTCAATATATATATATAATAAATCCACATCATCTCCCTTTCTCCAACATGGAACTAAGTGGAAATGAACAGTCCAGAAGGACTCTAGGGTCATATGCTAACCCCGCTACTGCTTTATATAGGAGTAGTATCTGTATATCCTCCATCGGAGTTAGTAGTTTTGAGTTGAATCCTCAGCTCATTATCATGGTGCAGCAAAATTGCCAGTATTCCGGTCTTCCACAGGAAGAACCTACTGAGTTTCTAGCACAGTTTTTACAAATTGCTGACACAGTACATGATAAGGAAGTAGACCAGGATGTCTACAGATTATTACTATTTCCATTTGCTGTAAAAGACCAAGCTAAGAGGTGGTTAAATAATCAACCTAAGGCCATCATAAGGACATGGAAACAGCTATTAAAAAATTTTTTGAATCAATATTTCCCTCCCAAGAGGATGACACAGCTAAGGCTGGACATCCAAGGTTTTAAACAAGAGGATAATGAATCCCTTTATAATGCCTGGGAGAGGTACAGAGAGATGCTGAGGAAATGCTCCTCTGAAATATTTTCAGAATGGGTGCAGTTAGACATCTTCTACTATGGGCTTACAGAAAAAGCTCAGATATCTCTAGATCACTCAGCTGGTGGATCTATACACATGAGAAAGATAATTGAAGAGGCTCAAGAGCTTATAGATACTGTTGCTAGAAATCAGCATCTGTACTTGAGCAGTGAGTCCTCCATGAAGGAAGAGGCTAAAACAGTATCTACTGACCTTAGTCCTCCAGAAAAAGTTGCTGAACTCAACCAGCAATTACTTAATCTGACAAAACAGTTAGCAGAATTTAAAGAAATGTTACAAGATACTCGGGATGCTAATAAGAATATGGAAGCACAACTTGACCAGACAAGACAACAGTTATCCAAACAAATAACAGAAGAATGTCAAGCTGTTCAATTAAGGAGTGGAAAAACATTAAATACATCAACTCAAAGTAGCAGAAAGCCAAGGAAAAAACATCTGACAGAGGATGAACAGAGCACTACCCAAAATCCCTCTGAGGACAGTAAGAGCCCAGAGAGGAATAATTCTGGCATCCAAATGCCAGAAAAGGGAGAATGAGTTATGGGATCGTTTTTGAGTTTTCGAGTTTCGACGAGTCAAGGTAAGGGCTTTTTATACAAATTAATTTATTTTAAATTGGAAATTGTTATGAATGGATATGCTGTGCGAAATGCATTTCTGGTGGTTATGCAAGTCTTATGAATTGTCTGATTTTGTCTTGAATGAATATGGTGGCCTGCTTGATTTAAATAATGTCTGCTTTTGATAAATTGGAGATTTTTGGATTGGTTGAGTTGAAATGATTTTTGATAATCTGAAAGCGTGAGTTTTGTTTTATTGGAAACTGATTTGGTCTTGAGCCTGTTGGAAAAAGTTGAGGATTGGTCTAGTTGGGACTCGGAAAGGGTGGCAAAGTCCAAGTTTTAGGAGAGATGTTGCCAAAATTTCTATAAAATCCGAGACTTTATTTGAAATGGTATTTTAAGAAAGAACGGATCAAGCCTTGAGCTGTATTACCAATAAAAGAATTAGATTGAACCCTTTTATTAAGGAAAATTGTTATATTTTGAATGTAAACTATTTTAGAAAAGAATCATGTTTTAAAGTCGATTAAAGGATGAAAAGAATGAAGTTTTGGAATTGATTGAATAAGCAAATTTGAATGAGTTTTAATGGTGTTTATTAACTAATTTCACTTTACGACATTTTAGGAAAAGTTTGAAGTATTATCTAGAACTTTGACTTAGTAAAACTGAAACAATTTTCGAGCCCATGGAAACATATTTAAGAATGAAACTGAAATTGGTTTTCGGTTTAAATGACTTGGTTTTGGTCTAAGTAAGTTGGTTTTGAAATTGGTTCGGAATAATTGGACACATGACTTGGTTTTGGTTTAAATTCAATTTTATTTATTTAAATCAAGAAGTTAAGGTTTCGGAGGTTTTCAATAAATTTAAGAAATGAGTTAGGTTATTCTCCCCTGAAGTCTTAAGACTCCGCTGAGGAATTTAATGACCAAATCCTAATTTAGAAATGAATGATTTTGAGTCTTTCGAAAGATGATTTTGAATTTGGCATGGTTTTGAGATTGTTTGGAAGTGTTGGAAAGACGTGGAAAGTGGCTCCGTTTTGAAAAGTGATTCTTGGCATTATGTGAATTTGAATACGGTTGTTGTTTAAAAGTAAATGGGCCAAGAATGATTTTGAAGTAAGATATTGAGCATGATTGATGAGTTGAAAATGTTTTTCTAAAAAACCAATGGACTACTGTTTTATATTGGGATTATGAGATTCTATGTGCCTGGCAGGGATTGTGGTTGGATTCTGCCTATCGAGGTAGCGGCAGCGGCGTAGGGGCGGTGGTTCGTCCTGCTTGTGTTTAGATGTGAGGTCGGTGGCAATAGATCCTGCTCGCATCCCTTCAGATCATCAGAACGTACAGGCGCAAAACCCTGGATAGTGATCCGAGCACTATATCTCGAGGGTTCCCACACCATGATTCCAAAGGGTAACATCTCCATGGAGATGTGTCAGGTTGGCAGTTGAACCGACAATGTGATATCACAGCCAGTAGGGCAGACATTCATCATTTGCATTTATGTGACATTATTTGGGTGTGCATATTGTAATTAGTTTGCCTATGTGAATATTTATGTTAATTGCTAACTGCAACATTTGTTGTAATTGCTATTGATTGTGTTTGAACTACATAAATTGTGATTGTGTTTGATTGGTTGGTTTGTGATGAATTGGTTGATGATTGAGTTGTTTGGGCCGGGGACCGTGTTGGATTGGATGGGCTTGAGGCCGTGATTGGTATATTGAGTTCTAGTTTTGTATAAAGTATCTGACCGGTTTAGCATAAACTTAATGAACCTATGCCTGGAACGGGATGGTCATTTATACCTCGTAGGTAACTGCTTTCATGGTTGTGGTCTAGAAAAGTATGAAAATCAAACTCTTACAACATAGACTTCATTGAACCTATGTTTGGGGCATGTTGGTCATTCATACTGTCCAAGAAAAACTTTTCAGATTTTACAAGAAAGGAAAAAGGTTCTGTTTTAAATTATTTGAGAAATTTACCAATTCTTCCAAAAGGAATTTTCTGGATTTCGCATGTGTACCCAAGGTTTTGAAAAGACTCATGAGACAAGCAATAATCACTATACTCTAAGAATAACTTTATTTTTACGTATCTTGTTATAGCAATTTCTATAAATCCTATAGTAAGAACAAGCGAGGACGATGTTCTCATTCCCCTACAGGTTTTTTCTTTTCAGGATATAGACGACGAAGCTTCAGAAGAGTTATGTTCATTTTTTGAATTTCTCTTTATTCGGTATTTTTGTATTATCTTAGCTACTATTTTTTTCCCTCGCCTTTATCTTTAATAAGTTTTTAAGAGGGATAGGAAAGTATGATATGTATGTTTGTAAGCTAGTGTTATGTATGTATATATATATATATATCCTCCTGCTAGCCTTAGTTTCATATATATATATATATCTTAAGGTATTGTATCTGGTTTGTATGTACATGTATGTTTATATTTTCAATGAAAAAGTGTTTATGAAAGGTTATGCGGTTTTAAGTTTTAAGCAGACTCATATTTTAGTATTAAATATTATAAATGTCGTCGTAATACTCGAGCTATCGGAGTAGTGCAGCCGGAAGTGTGACATTTTGATAGTTAGGGTGTTACATTTGTGGTATTAGAGCGGTCTTTCCTGTAGAGCCTGAGGAATGGACCGACTAGGCTTCAATTGCATACTCTGAGCATTCGTCATGTACTAGGCCTTGTCGAATGACGAGAATTAGAGCTTTATGCACATGACGGTCTATTGATTAATGCCATTAGTCTTGCGTTGCATAATTCCTGATATTAAGTTTGGCCGGCTTAATACTAGTGAATTACGTATATGAGAGCACTAATGGGTTATCATAGATGATATACGAGTTTTGAGTAAAGCGAATCGTGAGATTTGGGAACGCTGGAAACTATTTCTCGAGGCTATTCAGTTATGTGTCTTGAATTCTGTTCGAGTCGACTTGTTCTTTCATAGCCTGACTTGAAGTTCTTGTTTGCTACTCCTCTTGAACAGTAATTTGGTATTTCAACTCTATTCCTCTATTCATATTCATTCTTGTTGATTCTAATTGCATATGCTTGTTTGACATCCTTGTCGTATCTATCTTTCTCTATTTAAATTCTTCTCCTTGATTCATGTGTGCTTTGATATACCTTTTGAACTGTCCTGATGCGATGTACCTTTGAACTCCGGATTCCGAGTCCATTCTTAGAAAAATTGTTGACTCAATTTTTCTCTTATTTGACATTGATTACAGCCAATTTTGAGATTTTTATGAAAATTGTTGTTGACTACATGTATACTTATCTATACGTGAAACTTTGAAGAGTTCTTATACAGTTTAACAACTATTTATGTCTAATACCTCACCCGTACTTTTACTGGTTTGCGGAACTGCAATTACTTTAAATACAATTGGCTTTCTAGTAATTTTACTATAATTCCATCTTCATTTGATTATGTATTTAGGCATTTTTTCAAAAAAAATCTGGGGAGAAAGGATTTTTCGCTTTTATTCTAGTTGACTTTCATTGATAAACTTTACCAAATTTATTTTTGGCTTGAGTTTGGTTTAGCATACTACGTTATTTATGCCGTTGTGATTCTTTTAAAAATGTTGGACTCGTAGCTCTCTTCTTATGAACGGACTCATTCTCTATTAAGCCTTCCATCTTCATGAATGTCATACTTGACTTTGTTTTTGACTAATCCTTTACATCTTGTGAAACATTACCATTGATCTCAGTTTCCCTTTTTTTGTGAATCTCATTCCCATGTAAGTCAGTTTGATTCTTTTCAAATTAGTGCATCGTTTATCCTCTTATTGTCTCTACCAGAGTTCTTAGTCAAAGATTTATCCTTGAGAAATTACTAATAATTGAGTTGTCTTTTCATATGACGTTTGTATTCTTTTGGATCAATTGAAAGCTTGTTTGATGTCTCATGTCTAGTGGATCTTGTTTGAACTACTTTGATTTAAGATCCTTTCTTGTATGGCTGGTGGACGAAATTGTGATCCTCAAAATTGGTCTCTTTGTATTTGTATGAAATCAAAAATACCCCAAAGAGATCATGGTATGATGAATTGGGATCTTAATAATCCCTGGTAATGGCACCAACAGCTTAGTGTTGTTGTTGGACTAAAAGAGTTACAGGCACTGTTAGAGAAGCTCACAACTCCGTTCAACTTAACCAGCAAGTGTACTGGGTCATCCAAGTAATACCTTACGTGAGTAAGGGTCGATCCCACAGAGATTGTTGGTATGAAGCAAGCTATGATCACTTTGTAAATCTCAGTTAGGCAGATTAAATAGTTTATGATGAGTTCGAAACTTAATAATAAACAGAAAATAAAATAGGATAGAAATACTTATGTAAATTAATGGTGGGGATTTCAGATAGGCGTGTGGAGATGCTAGAATCCTCTCGAATCTCTGTTTTTCTATTGCTTTCATCTGATCCTTCTTACTCCTTTCCATGGCAAGCTGTATGTAAGGCGTCACCGTCGTCAATGGCTACTTTTCATCCTCTCGGGAAAATGGTCCTATGCGCTGTCACTGCATGGCTAATCGTCTGGAGGCGTCACCCTTGACAATGGCTACATCCCATCCTCTCAGTGAAAATGGTCCAAATGCTCTGTCACAGCACCGCTAATCATCTGTCGGTTCTCAATCAGGTTGGAATAGAATCCATTGATTCTTTTGCGTCTGTCACTAACGCCCAGCCTTCAGGAGTTTGAAGCTCGTCACAGTCATTCAATACCGGAATCTTACTCGGAATACCACAGACAAGGTTAGACTTTCCATATTCCCAGAATCCTACTCGGAATACCACAAACAAGGTTAGACTTTCCGGATTCCCATGAATGCCGCCATCTATTTAGCTTATACCACAAAGATTCTGTTAGGGAATCTAAGAGATATGCGCCCGGCTCAGAGTAGAACGGAAGTGGTTGTCAGTCACGTGCGTTCATAGATGAGAATGATGATGAGTGTCACGAATCATCACATTCATCAAGTTGTTGTACAACGTATATCTTTGAATAAGAATAAAAGAGAATTGAATGGAAAATAATAGTAATTGTATTGAAACTTGAGGTACAGCAGAGCTCCACACCCTTAATCTATGGTGTGTAGAAACTCCACCGTTGGAAATACATAAGTGAAAGGTTCAGGCATGGCCGAATGGCCAGCCCCCATGGTCTCAGGACTAGGCATCCAGAGATGATCCTCAGATCTAAAGTGATCAAAAAGATATCTAATACAATAGTAATTTATCCTATTTATACTAGACTAGCTACTAGGGTTTACATGAGTAAGTAATTGATGCATAAATCCACTTCCGGGGCCCACTTGGTGTATGTTTGGGCAGAGCTTGATCTATCCACGAGATGAGGCTTTTATTGGAGTTGAACGCCAAGTTATGACGTGTTTTGGGCGTTCAACTCCGGGTCGTGACGTGTTTCTGGCGTTTAACTCCAGACAGCAGCATGTACTTGGCGTTGAGCGCCACTTTACGTCGTCAATTTTCGAATAAAGTATGGACTATTATATACTGCTGGAAAGCTCTGGATGTCTACCTTCCAACGCCGTTAAGAGCGCGCCATTTGGAGTTCTGTAGCTCCAGAAAATCCATTTCGAGTGCAGGGAG
>NC_029772.3:26466754-26467510 GCF_000817695.3 Arachis duranensis | reverse complement strand
GGCGTCTCTGGGAACTTAGAATTTTGGATAGTGTTATTGACTTTCCTAGTTAAGCATGTTGATTCTTGAACACAGCTACTTGTGAGTCTTGGCCGTGGCCCTAAGCATTTTGTTTTCCAGTATTACCACCGGATACATAAATGCCACAGACACATAACTGGGTGAACCTTTTCAGATTGTGACTCAGCTTTGCTAGAGTCCCCAGTTAGTGGTGTCCAGAGCTCTTAAGCACACTCTTTTGCTTTGGATCCTTTTTACCCTTGCCTTTTGGTTTTAAGGGCTATTGGCTTTTTCTGCTTGCTTTTTCTTTTTCTTTCTTTTTTTTCACTGCTTTTTCTTGCTTCAAGAATCACTTTTATGATTTTTCAGATTATCAATAACATTTTTCTTTGTTCATCATTCTTTCAAGAGCCAACAATTTTAACATTCATAAACAACAAGATCAAAAATATGCACTGTTCAAGCATTCGTTCAGAAAACAAAAAGTATTGTCACCACATCAATATAATTAAATTAAATTCAAGGATAAATTCGAAATTCATGTACTTCTTGTTCTTTTGAATTAAAACATTTTTCGTTTAAGAAAGGTGAAGGATTAATGGAATTTATTCATAGCTTTAAGACATAGTTACTACATACTAATGATCATGAAGTAGAGACACAAAACATGAATGAACACATAATATAAAAACTGAAAAACAGAAAGAAATAAGAACAAGGAATGAATCCACCTTAGTGGCGTCTTCTTCTTGAAGG
>NC_029772.3:26464649-26466582 GCF_000817695.3 Arachis duranensis | reverse complement strand
ATTGTAGCTCAAATCTTCTAAGGAAGTGTTGAGTTGTTCCCAATAGTTATTGGGAGGAAAGTGCATCCCTTGAGGCATCTCCGGGATTTCTTGATGATGAGCTTCCTCATGCATCTCTTGAGATCCGTGGAGGGTCTCTCTTGCTTGCTCCATCCTCTTCTTGGTGATGGGCTTATCCTCTTCAATGGAGATGTCTCCTTCTATGATAACTCCAGCTGAGTAACATAGATGGCAAATGAGGTGAGGAAAAGCTAGCTTTGCCATGGTGGAGGACTTTGATCATGGTTCCTAGTGATCCATGCATTGGCATAGAACTCTTGAACCATTAAGATTCTGACTTGTTGCATGGGGTTGGTTATGACTTCCCAACCTCTTCTTCGGATTTCATGTCGGATCTCTGGATACTCAATTTTCTTGAGCTTGAAAGGGACCTCAGGGATCACCTTCTTCTTTGCCACAACATCATAGAAGTGGTCTTGATGGCTTTTGGAGATGAATCTTTCCATCTCCCATGACTCGGAGGTGGAAGCTTTTGTCTTCCCTTTTCCTTTTCTAGAGGATTCTCCGGCCTTAGGTGCCATTGATGGTAATGGAAAACAAAAAGATTATGCTTTGACCACACCAAACTTAAAACATTGCTCGCCCTCGAGCAATGGAAGAAAGAAGAGAAGAAGAAGAAGAAGAAAATATGGAGGAGAAGGGGGAGTGGAGGTTTCGGCCAAGGTATAGAAGAGAGGGTTGTGTTGTGTGAAAATGAAGTAGAATGGAAGGGTATATATAGGGAGAGGGAAGGGTGAAGTTTCGGTCATGTAGGGTGGGTTTGGGTGGAAAAGTGTTTTTGAATTTTGAAGGTAGGTGGGGTTTATGGGGAAGAGTGGATGGATGTAAGTGGTGAATGGGGTAATTGGGAAGAGAGATTGAAGTTGTTGGGAAGTGTGACATGGGGAAGAGTGAAATAGGATTAGGAGGTAAGGTGGGAATATGTTAGGTGGGGATCCTGTGGGGTCCACAGATCCTGAGGTGATCCTGTGGGGTCCACAGATCCTGAGGTGATCCTGTGGGGTCCACAGATCCTGAGGTGATCCTGTGGGGTCCACAGATCCTGAGGTGATCCTGTGGGGTCCACAGATCCTGAGGTGTCAAGGAATTACATCCCTGCACCAAATAGGCATGTAAAATGCCTTTGCATACCATCTGGCGTTTAAAAGCCGAGGTGGTACACGTTCTGGGCGTTCAACGCCCATGTATAGCATGTTCTGGGCGTTCAATGCCCATGTATAGCATGTTTCTGGCGTTGAACGCCAGTTCCATGCTTGTTACTAGCGTTCAGCGCCAGCTTTTCTCAAGGCACATTCCTGGCGTTCAAACGCCAGAATGCTGCTTGTTTCTGGTGTTCAGCATCAGATTCATGCTCTGTTCTAGCGTTGAACGCCAGCCAGATGCTTCTTACTGGCGTTGAACGCCAGTCTGTCCTCCCTCCAGGGTGCGAATTTTTTCTGCTGTTTTTGATTCTGTTTTTAATTTTTTTATGATTTTTTCGTGACTCCTCATGATCATGTACCTAATAAAACACAAAATAACAATAAAACAAAATAAAATAAAAATTAGATAATTAAAATTGGGTTGCCTCCCAACAAGCGCTTCTTTAATGTCAATAGCTTGACAGTGTGCTCTCATGGAGCCACAAAGGTGATCAGGTCAATGTTGTATAGTCCCAACACCAAACTTAGAGTTTGGATATGGGGATTTTAACACCAAACTTAGTGTTTGGTTGTGGCCTCCCAACACCAAACTTAGAGTTTGACTGTGGGGGCTCTTCTTGACTCTGAACTGAGAGAAGCTCTTTGTGCTCACTCTCTTTTGTCACAGAGGGATGGCCATGTGCCTTAAACACAAGGTAGTCCCCATTCAATTGAAGGACTAATTCACCTCT
>NC_029772.3:26463963-26464644 GCF_000817695.3 Arachis duranensis | reverse complement strand
TTCAACCTTTACTAACACGTCCTCTACTACTCCATAAGCTTGTCTTAATGACTTGTCTGCCAATTGTAATGAGAACAAGGCAGGTTGTACCTCAATGATCCCCAGCTTCTCCATTACAGAGAGTGGCATAAGATTTATCCCTGACCCCAGGTCACACAGAGCTTTTTCAAAGGTCATGGTGCCTATGGTACAAGGTATTAAGAACTTGCCAGGATCTTGTTTCTTTTGAGGTAAAATTTGCTGAATCCAGGTATCTAGTTCATTAATGAGCAAGGGAGGTTCACTTTCCCAAGTCTCATTACCAAACAACTTGGCATTCAGCTTCATGATAGCTCCTAAATGTTGAGCAACTTGCTCTCTAGTCACATCTTCATCCTCTTCAGAGGAAGAATAGTCTTCAGAGCTCATGAATGGCAGAAGGAGATTTAATAGAATCTCTATGGTCTCTATATGAACCTCAGATTCCTTTGGATTCTTAATAGGAAACTCCTTCTTACTTGAGAGACGTCCCAGGAGGTCTTCCTCACTAGGATTTTCGTCCTCCTCCTCCCTTGTGCATTCGGCCATTGATCACATCAATGGCCTTGCACTTTCTCCTTTTGGATTCTCTTCTATTGCTTAGGAGAATACTGGGAGGAGTTTCAATGAATTTTTTACTCAGCTGGCCCACTTGTGCCTCCA
>NC_029772.3:26462110-26463873 GCF_000817695.3 Arachis duranensis | reverse complement strand
TTTGACAGATCAGAGACTAGATTGGCTAAATTAGAAGTGTTTTGTTCAGAATTCTCTGTCTGTTGCTGAGAAGATGATGGAACTGGCTTGCTATTGCTCAGCCTATTGCGTCCACCATTGTTAAAGCCTTGCTGAGGCTTCTGTTGATCCTTCCAGGAGAAATTTGGATGATTTCTCCATGATGGATTATAGGTGTTCCCATATGGTTCACCCATGTAATTAACCTCTGCCATGGCAGGGTTCTCAGGATCATAAGCTTCTTCAGAAGCTGCCTCTCTAGTATTGTTGGATGCATGTTGCAATCCATTCAGATTTTGAGCGATTATGTTGACTTGCTGAGTCAACACTTTGTTCTGAGCCAATATGGCATTCAGAGCATCAATTTCAAGAACTCCCTTCCTCTGAGGTGTTCCATTATTCACAGAATTCCTCTCAGAAGTGTACATGAATTGGTTATTTGTAACCATGTCAATGAGTTCTTGAGCTTCTGCAGGTGTTTTCTTTAGGTGAATGGATCCACCTGCAGAATGGTCCAATGACATTTTTGAAAACTCAGATAGACCATAATATAATATATCTAATATGGTCCATTATGAAAACATGTCAGATGGACACCTTTTGGTCAGCTGCTTGTATCTTTCCCAAGCTTCATAGAGGGATTCACCATCTTTTTGTTTGAAGGTTTGAACATCCACTCTCAGCTTGCTCAGCTTTTGAGGAGGAAAGAATTTATTCAAGAAGGCCGTGACCAGCTTCTCCCAGGAGTCCAGGCTGTCTTTAGGTTGTGAATCCAACCATATTCTAGATCTGTCTCTTACAGCAAAAGGGAAAAGCATGAGTCTGTAGACTTCAGGATCAACTCCATTCGTCTTAACAGTCTCACAAATCTGCAAGAACTCAGTTAAAAACTGGTAAGGATCTTCAGATGGAAGTCCATAAAACTTGCAGTTCTATTGCATTAAAGCAACTAGCTGAGGCTTAAGCTCAAAATTATTAGCTCCAATGGCAGGAATGGAGATGCTTCTTCCATCAAATTTGGACGTTGGTTTTGTGAAGTCACCAAGCATTCTCCTTGCATTATTATTATTTTCGGCTGCCATCTCCTTCTCTTGTTCGAAATTTTCTGAAAGGTTACTTCTGGATTGTTGTAATTTAGCTTCTCTTAGTTTCCTCTTCAAAGTCCTTTCAGGTTCAGGATCAGCTTCAACAAGAGTGCTTTTGTCCTTGTTCCTGCTCATATGAAAGAGAAGAAAACAAGGAAAGAAGAGGAATCCTCTATGTCACAGTATAGAGATTCCTTTATGTTTAGTAGAAGAAGAAAGGGGAGAAGAGTGAAGGAGAATAGGTTCGGATTTTTAGATGAAGAGAGATGAAGAGAAGTGTTAGTAAATAAATAATTAAATAGAATAAGAAAAGAGAGGGAGAATTTCGAAAATAATTTTGAAAAAGAGGTTAAAGATTTTCGAAAATTAAAGATAAGATAAGATTAAAATTAAAATTTAAAACAATTAGTTAATTAAAAAGAATTTTTGAAAAAGGAATGAGATATTTTCGAAAATTAGAGAGGTAAAAGTAGTTAGGTGGTTTTGAAAAAGATAAGAAACAAACAAAAAGTTAAATAGTTAGTTGAAAAAGATATGAAAATCAAATTTGAAAAGATAATAAGATAAGAAGTTAGATAAGATATTTTGAAATTAAATTTTTGAAAAAGATAAAATTTTAAAAAAGATATGATAAGATATGTTTGAAAAAGATTTAATTTT
>NC_029772.3:26460463-26462087 GCF_000817695.3 Arachis duranensis | reverse complement strand
AAAAAGATTTAATTTTTAAAATTTAAAATTAATTACTTAACTAACAAGAAACTAAAATATAAGATTCTAGAATTTAAAGATTAAACATTTCTTAACAAGAAAGTAACAAACTTCAAATTTTTGAATCAATCACATTAATTGTTAGTGAGTTTTCGAAAATTTGATATAAAGATAAGAAAAAGATTTTGAAAATAATTTGAAAAATAATTTAAAAAAATAGGATTTTTAAAATTGAAATTTTGACTTGACTTGTGAGAAATAACTAATTTTAAAAATTTTTGACCAAGTCAACCCAAAATTTCGAAAATTATGAGAAAATCAAGGAAAAGATATTTTATTTTTTTTTTTGAATTTTTTTTTGAATTTTTTTTTGAATTTTTAATGATGAGAGAGAAAAACATAAAAATGACCCAAAACATAAAAATTTTGGATCAAAACACAAGATGCATGCAAGAACACTATGAATGTCAAGATGAACACCAAGAACACTTTGAAGATCGTGATGAACATCAAGAACATAATTTTAAAAAATTTTTGATGCAAGGAAAACATGCAAGACACCAAACTTAGAAATCTTTAATGCATGGACTCTAACAAACAAAAAATGCATATGAAAAACAACAAACAACACAAAACAAGAAAACATCAAGATCAAACAAGAAAACTTACCAAGAACAACTTGAAGATCATGAAGAACACTATGAATGCATGGAATTTTCGAAAATAATGCATAAATTTTTAAAAACATGCAATTGACACCAAACTTAAAAATTGACTCAAGACTTAAACAAGAAACACAAAATATTTTTGATTTTTATGATTTTATGATTTTTTTGTATTTTTATTATATTTTTCAAAAATAAAGTTTTAAAAAAAACGAAAAAGAAAAGAAAAATTTTGAAAAAGTTTTTGAAAAGAAAATTACATAATCTGAGCAACAAGATGAACCGTCAGTTGTCCATACTCGAACAATCCCCGGCAACGGCGCCAAAAACTTGGTGGACGTAATTGTGATCCTCAAAATTGGTCTCTTTGTATTTGTATGAAATCAAAAATACCCCAAAGAGATCATGGTATGATGAATTGGGATCTTAATAATCCCTGGTAATGGCACCAACAGCTTAGTGTTGTTGTTGGACCAAAAGAGTTACAGGCACTGTTAGAGAAGCTCACAACTCCGTTCAACTTTACCAGCAAGTGTACTGGGTCATCCAAGTAATACCTTACGTGAGTAAGGGTCGATCCCACAGAGATTGTTGGTATGAAGCAAGCTATGGTCACCTTGTAAATCTCAGTTAGGCAGATTAAATAGTTTATGATGAGTTCAAAAATTAATAATAAACAGAAAATAAAATAGGATAGAAATACTTATGTAAATTAATGGTAGGGATTTCAGATAGGCGTGTGGAGATGCTAGAATCCTCTCGAATCTCTGTTTTCCTATTGCTTTCATCCAATCCTTTTTACTCCTTTCCATGGTAAGCTGTATGTAAGGCGTCACTGTCGTCAATGGCTACTTTTCATCCTCTTGGGAAAATGGTCTTATGCGCTGTCACTACATGGCTAATCGTCTGGAGGCGTCACTCTTGACAATGGCTACATCCCATCCTCTCAGTGAAAATGG
>NC_029772.3:26453578-26460346 GCF_000817695.3 Arachis duranensis | reverse complement strand
AGGAGTTTGAAGCTTGTCACAGTCATTCAATACCGGAATCTTACTCAGAATACCACAGACAAGGTTAGACTTTCCAGATTCCCGGAATCCTACTCGGAATACCACAGACAAGGTTAGACTTTCTGGATTCCCATGAATGTCGCCATCTATCTAGCTTATACCACGAAGATTCTGTTGGGGAATCTAAGAGATATGCGCCCGGCCTAGAGTAGAACGGAAGTGGTTGTCAGTCACGTGCGTTCATAGATGAGAATGATGATGAGTGTCACGGATCATCACATTCATCAAGTTTTTGTGCAACGTATATCTTGGAATGAGAATAAAAGAGAATTGAATGGAAAATAATAGTAATTGTATTGAAACTTGAGGTACAGCAGAGCTCCACACCCTTAATCTATGGTGTGTAGAAACTCCACCGTTGAAAATACATAAGTGAAAGGTTCAGGCATGGCCGAATGGCCAGCCCCCATGGTCTCAGGACTAGGCGTCCAGAGATGATCCTCAGATCTAAAGTGATCAAAAAGATATCTAATACAATAGTAATTTATCCTATTTATACTAGACTATCTACTAGAGTTTACATGAGTAAGTAATTGATGCATAAATCCACTTTTGGGGCCCACTTGGTGTATGTTTGGGCTGAGCTTGATCTATCCACGAGCTGAGGCTCTTATTGGAGTTGAACGCCAAGTTATGACGTGTTTTGGGCGTTCAACTCCGGGTCGTGACGTGTTTCTAGCGTTTAACTCCAGATAGCAGCATGTACTTGGCGTTGAGCGCCACTTTACGTCGTCAATTCCCAATAAAGTATGGACTATTATATATTGCTGGAAAGCTCTAGATGTCTACCTTCCAACGCCATTGAGAGCGCGCCATTTGGAGTTCTGTTGCTCCAGAAAATCCATTTCGAGTGTAGGGAGGTCAGATTCCAACAGCATCAGCAGTCCTTTGTCAACCTCCTTTCAGAGTTTTGCTCAAGTCCCTCAATTTCAGCCAGAAATTACCTGAAATCACAGAAAAACACACAAACTCATAGTAAAGTCCAGAAATGTGAATTTAACATAAAAACTAATGAAAACATCCCTAAAAGTAGCTTAAACTTACTAAAAACTACCTAAAAACAATGCCAAAAAGCGTATAAATTATCCGCTCATCAATGGCTTAGTTCCTTTCTAAGTACATCCTAATCTCCTTGAATATCCTTCTGAGATGATGATTTCAAGTATACTTTTGAAGTCTTGTTTCAAACTTTGTTTAAAGAGGTTTTGAATTCTCTTTGAAGAAATTCTAAGCAAAATTTATTTTCTATTGCTTGATTGAGATTGAGACCATATTTCAATTTTGGCAATGTTGATTTAAAGTTGGCATGCGCTATTTTAAATGGAGTTTTGAAAAGCTTCCTTGTTTAGTGGAAACGTGTTCGTTTGTAATGCACCACTTATTTCCTTTACCAATTTATAAGCAAATTTTTACCTCATATTTTCTTTTCTAAAGAGAGTTTAACTTTCTCTTTCATCCTTGCTATAATTTTTATACACTCTTGTTTGAATATGGACTTTGGGAATTTTTGAATAAGCGTTTGATTTCTCTTCCGAGTTTTATGATTGCTTTTGGTTAGGTTGTGCACCTAACTATCTTTCTAAAATATTTGAGAAAATATTTTAGCTTTTGACCAAACCTGTGTGCATTTTGTTTTTAAAACTCTATGTAATCTACTTCAACATGAAATTATATTGAAGCAAAGCCACGTTTATGCTTCTGTTACCCTCTTGAAGAATGTTTGCTGTTTAACTTTTCCTTTAGACTACGAAGTGATTTTCTGCAACTTTTTGATTCTTTTATGATCAATATAATCGGAAGTATTTTAATCGTTCTCTTGAGTTCTATGAGCTTTGTCTTGGGTTTGAGATATTCCTTTCTGTAAACATCATACCTCTTCGACTTAGCTTGAATTGTTCAAACTAATGCGCCGATTTTCTTCTTATTGATCCTATTGAATTTCTTTGAACCAAGGGTTATCTTTGAAGTTGTCAATTGATTTGTTCCTAGCAAACTTCATTGCTTGAGCATCCTTGTTTATCTAGAATTGGTTGCATTCCCTTCAAATCTATTAGCATTATCCTTGACATTGTTTTTCTTTGCTAGAATCTTGTATCCTTCTGAGTAGACTCGAGAATTGTTTTGATGTCACATGTGATCTTTAGGTATAGTAATGTGATGCGTTAGTTCTTTAAGATGTGGTTAGTGGATCTGGAAGGGGAAGCAGTAAGTGTCCGACGTTATGAAAGGTTATGGGAGTTTCGTTTTTCACAGAAGAGTTTGCAGATGTTAGGCTTATGACCGGTTATGGGGTTGTGAAGTGATTGAGGGAGTTAGGAAGTTGATGCTTTGAAAGGGGTACGAGATCTGTGAGTGAACGTTATATCTGTTGTTAGATACCGACATGCTTTGTAGCCTTTTTCCATGTTAACCACCGATTTGCCTTGTGAACGCCTATCTTGACTTGCACCCTATTTTGTTCCTCCAAGATTTTGTAGAATTTTGAAACCATATAAACTTTTTGCATTGAGCCTATCTTGTATCTTTCTCCTTACACTATACCTTACCCTTATATTTAAATCTTATGGTTATCCGGTATTTGAAATTTTATATATATGTGTTATGATTTCTTACTTTCCTAAAAAGTATTTAAAAAGTAGAGTTCTAAGTCTATGTATTATCTTATGTATTACTTTAATTTTCGAGGACGAAAATTTTTATAAGGTGGGTGGAATGTAAGACCCAAGACTTTTGAAAAGTCCTATTTTTAACTAATCTCAAACCATACATTTATTTACAGTTTTATTTTCAAGAATTATTTTATTGAAAATAATTAAAGGCAGTTTTGATTAATTAGATTTGAGATAAATTAAGATTTTTATCCAAACTCTATAATTATGGATTATTTTACTATTTACAATTTAAAGTTTTAGAAATTCAAAATTTAGGTTTGGCTATTCAAAATTAGAATGTTATCTAACTTTAAAATTATTGAATTATTTTTTATATTTAAATTATAAAGTTGGTAGTTATAAAATAATAATAACTTTATACGATTTGGACTAAATAATTAATATTGATACTACTGTTTTGGGAAAATAAAGGATTTAATTATATTATTTTTAATTATTTGATTTGGACATTTTATTGAAAATAATTTGTAAAATTGATGAACAAATAGTATTATTGTTGGGTTAAAATTCATTTCTAATTACTATATTGTCCCTATTTTTATTTAAAATTACTAAAATGCTTCTAACCCTAATTTTTGAAAATGAAACCCTAACCCTGAAAACCCTAACCCGGCCCGTTTCCCCTACAACCCAACATCTGCAGCCTCTCCTTCCCAATCAACGCGCACAGCTTCCCTCACCCAACAGCAAGCAATACACTTCCCCCATTTTCTCCAATAGAACGCAACACACACACAAAACTATGAAAGAAATATGAAACAGAAGGGGGAGTGTGGTGAGGAATCCACAGAGAAGAAAGGAAGAGAGGAAGGGGGAGCGTCGCCGCCGCGCCGGGGAAAAGAAGGAGGCGCTACTCGGCCGCCGCTCCTCGCCACTGTCACGGGAGATCTAGGAGCATCGCCGTCGAAGCCACGCCGATCGTCGTTGCCCAGTCGTCGTTCTGCCTTCCATCAAGCCCGTTCTGCCGCTGACGTCGCCAAACAGGGGAGATCGGCCACCATGAGGAGCTGTCGCCGTCCTTGCATGTCATCTTGGAGTCATCGCCATCCTTGTTCTCGGTGCCGCCGTAGAGGAGTAGAGCAGTCACCATCGCTGGAGAGGGAGAAAGTAACGTCGTTGCCTTGTTAGAAGGGAGCTCGACCATCCTTGCCGCTATTCTACCTCACTGAATGGCACTGGAAAACTACTGCTGCATCGCCAGAGTTCTAGCCGCCGAAAAACCTCGCTGTCATCGCCGAAAAACTCTACCGGTAAGGATTTTAATTGAGGTTTCTGTCTTTTTGGATTTTGAGAAGGTTTTGATGCAACGTAGTTATTATAGTTGATCTACTGGAGCTTCTGGCCCTACTGGAGCTGTCGCCGGGTCGGTTGGCAATCGCAACTGCTTCATTTTGTTATTTCGGTATGTAATTATGTTTCGAAAAGTCATGCGTTAGTATTCTGTTGTGTTTGGTTAATGAATATGAGTTTTGGTAACGTGGGGTCGAGTCCTGATTATTATATGTTTCGATTAGAGTCGTTGTGATTGTTGAGAAAGTGGTTTGGGAGCTGAGGTTGCGGCTGTCGCCATTGCGGGCCAAGGGAGAATGAGTTGTGGCGCATTTTTGAGTTTTCGAGTTTTGACGAGTCGAGGTAGGGGCTTTTTATACAAACTAATTTATTTTAAATTGGAAATTATTATAAATAGATATGCTGTGCGAAATGCATTTCTGGTGGTTATGCAAGTCTTATGAATTGTCTGATTTTGTCTTGAATGAATATGATGGCCTGCTTGATTTAAATAATGTTTGCTTTTGATAAATTGGAGATTTCTGTATTGGTTGAGTTGAAATGATTTTTGATAATCTGAAAGTTTGAGTTTTGTTTTATTAGAAAATGATTTGGTCTTGAGCCTGTTGGAAAGAGTTGAGGATTGGTCTAGTTGGGACCTAAAAAGGGTGGCAAAGTCCAAGTTTTAGGGGAGATGCTGTCGAAATTTCTATAAAATCCGAGACTTTATTTGGAACGCTATTTTAAAAAGGAACAGATCATGCCTTGAACTGTATTACCAATAAAAGAATTAGATTGAACCCTTTTATTAAGGGAAATTGTTATTTGTAAACTATTTTAGAAAAGAATCATGTTTTAAAGTTGATTTAAGGATGAAAAGAATCAAGTTTTGGAATTGATTGAATAAGCAAATTTGAAGGAGTTTTAATGGTGTTCGATTAACTAATTTCACTTTACGACATTTTAGGAAAAGTTTGAAGTATTATCTAGAACTTTGACTTAGTAAAACTAAAACAATTTCCAAGCCCTTGGAAATAGATTTAAGAATGAAACTAAAATTGATTTTCGGTTTAAATGACTTGATTTTGGTTTAAGTAAGTTGGTTTTGAAATTGGTTCAGAATAATTAGACACATGACTTGGTTTTGGTTTAAATTCAATTTTATTTATTTAAACCAAGAAGTTAAGGTTTCAGAGGTTTTCAATAAATTTAAGAAATGAGTTAGGTTATTCTCCCCTGAAGTCTTGAGACTCCGCTGAGGAATTTTATGACCAAATCCTGATTTAGAAATGAATGATTTTGAGTTTTTGGAAAGATGATTTTGAATTTGGCATGGTTTTAAGATTGTCTTGGAAGTATTGGAAAGACGTGGAAAGTGGCTCCGTTTTGAAAAGTGATTCTTGGCATGATGTGAATTTGAATACGGTTGTTGTTTAAAAGTAAATGGGCCAAGAATGATTTTGATGTAAAATATTAAGCATGATTGATGAGTTGAAAATGTTTTTCTGAAAAACCAATGGACTACTGTTTTATGTTGGGATTATGAGACGCTATGCGCCTGGCAGGGGCTGTGGTTGGATCCCGCCTGTCGAGGTAGCGGTGGCGGCGTAAGGGCGGTGGTTCATCCTGGTTGCGCTTAGATGTGAGGTCGGTGGCAATAGATCCTGCTCGCATCCCTTCAGATCATCAGAGCGTACAGGCGCAAAACTCTGGATAGTGATCCGAGCACTATATCTCGGGGGTTCCCACACCATGATTCCGAAGGGTAACATCTCCATGGAGATGTGTCGGGTAGGCAGTTGAACCGACAATGTGATATCACAGTCAGTAAGGCAGACATTCGTCATTTGCATTTATGTGACATTGTTTGGGTGTGCATATTATAATTAGTTTACCTATGTGAATATTTATGTTAATTGCTAACTGTTATATTTGTTGTAAATGCTATTGATTGTGTTTGAACTACATTAATTGTGATTGTGTTTGATTAGTTGGTTTGTGATGAATTAGTTGATGATTGAGTTGTTTGGGCCGGGGACCGTGTTGGATTGGATGGGCTTGAGGCCGTGATTGGTATATTGAGTTCTAGTTTTGTATAAAGTATCTGACCAGTTTAGCATAAACTTAATGAATCTATGCCTGGAACGGGATGGTCATTTATACTGCGTAGGTAACTGCTTTCATGGTTGTGGTCTAGAAAAGTATGAAAATCAAACTCTTACAACATAGACTTAATTGAACCTATGTTTGGGACATGTTGATCATTCATACTGTCCAGGAAAAACTTTTCAGATTTTACAAGAAAGGAAAAAGGCTTTGTTTTAAATTATTTGAAAAATTTACCAAGTCTTCAAAAAGGAATTTTCTGGATTTCGCATGTGTACCCAAGGTTTTGGAAAGACTTATGAGACGAGCAATGATCACTATACTCTAAGAATAACTTTATTTTTACGTATCTTGTTATAGCAATTTCTGTAAATCCTATAGTGAGAACAAGCGAGGACGATGTTCTCACTCCCCTACAGGTTTTTCCTTTTTAGGACATAGACGACGAAGCTTCAGAAGAGTTATGTTCATTTTCTGAATTTCTGTTTATTCGGTATTTTTGTATTATCTTAGCTACTATTTTTTTCCCTCACCTTTATCTTTATTAAGTTTGTAAGAGGGATAGGAAAGTACGATATGTATGTTTGTAAGCTAGTGTTATGTATATATATATATATATATATATATATATATATATATATATATATATATCTAGATATTT
>NC_029772.3:26407653-26453519 GCF_000817695.3 Arachis duranensis | reverse complement strand
TGTATGTACATGTATGTTTATATTTTCAAGGAAAAAGTGTTTATGAAAGGTTATGCGGTTTTAAGTTTTAAGCAGGCTCATATTTTAGTATTAAATATTATAAGAGTCGTCGTAATACTCGAGCTATCCAAGTAGCACAGCCAGAAGCATGACATTTTGATAGTTAGGGTGTTACACTTTCTCTTAGTCTTCTCTTGGATTATGTAAAATCACCATTGAGGCTTCTTATCTCACTGCATAATTGTTTTCGGTGAATTCAAATTTTTCTGACGAGTATGTCATTTTCTTTAGGTCGTAATGGTATTTATATATTTATAAATAACAAATTTAAAGTTTTATTTTAATAATAAATAATAAATAAATCAAAAATTAATTTTGTATAGAAAAAAGTAAAGTCTTTTTCATACATAATGAATATTTATATTTGTTTTTATTAAAATAAATTATATTGTTAATTAATTATACTCATATTGTTATACTGATTATTTATGAGTATAGGCAAATTCTGATATCTAATTAATTATTTTTGTATATTTGATTATTATACTCATATTTTATTATTTATATTTAATTTATTGATGATTATTTTAAAAGAGTATTATATTTAATAACATTATTGTCTCTCAGATAATATTATCATAAGATTAATTTTATATTATATAGATACTATCTTACTATATCAATATAAAAGATGTTATTGTTAGGTTAAGTATGCACTTAGAGTGTAACCAATTTATTATTATATACGCACGACTTAATTTAATAATGTCAATTTTTTACAATTCATTTTGTAGTCCCCATAAAGAACCACTTAAACAATACAAGAATATTTGTTTATATTGAATTAAATTAAATTATTAATTTAAATTATATCCATCTAAATTTCAAATGAAATATTTTTATAATTTTAAAATTTAAAAATATCTAAATTAAATTGAATGAGCACATCTCAGATAATGAGTCATTTATTTGCGCATTATACATATTTCGGGTACTGAACCCGTACTCAATTTCTGTTTGTACGCATCTCGGGTACTGTGATCCTATTTAACTCTTCTGACACAAATTAGGATCTCGTACTTGAGATGTGTTCACTTTTTGAAACTCCTCAGTAATCGAAATGTGACCCAATGTGTATTTATATAATTACAGTGTACTTTATGTGTTATCATAAATTTGATATTTATTTAATTTAAGCGAAAAAAAACCCTACACTCCATTGTGTTAATTTGAACCGAATAAAAGAAAATGTTATTTTAACTTTTTAAGCAAAATTAGTGTTATATTTCAAATAGTACATTTAAGCGCAAAATAATATATTATAAACATAGTAAAATAACATAATTTAATACAGAAATTTGTTGTTAAAAAATGTGTCGATCTTTTTTTATAAAAAATTTCATTAAATTTTCTTTCGTTCATAAATATATGATTTTAAATATCATAGAATTTTTTTGCATCATAAAGGATCTTATTAAATAAAAAAGTATTCATAAATTTTGTTACTGCATGGTTTATGTAAAATAAAAGAGAAAGGGAACAGGATCATAGAAACCAAATATCCAATATTTCCTACTCATTACCACCGTTAGGAGATTCATGCATTCAAATGTTATCGTAACCACGTTTTGTAACCAAGTGTCCGTTATGCTAAAAATCTTATTAGCCTTAATTTCCGTTCATATCGACTCATGGCTAATATAACTATTTCTTTGACACTACATAATAGTATATATTAGCTGTGACTAGTATTAATTTTTTCGTTCAAACGTATTGCGTATAAAGAGAGAAAAACACCTTAAACACTATTAGCGTACAAGAAGCATTATAACGTTACAATTCATGAATTCGATCAGGTTCAGAGAGATGTATCATTCTACCCTTGCTTGTTCATTCAACAGGGCATTACCATTTTTGAAAGGGATACTAGAATACGCAGAGGTGCACTGAAGTTCTATCCATATGTTCATCTTTGTGTTCTCATAGACACGTTACATCGATTCCACCAAAACAAGTAAGCTGAAAATTATTTTACTTAATTTATGTCATGTGAAGAAAATAATTTAGCATCCTCCAGTCTCCCATCTAATACGACTGGATGGCCCACCTATTTCTGGTCTAATGGTTCCTTTCATCATTAGGGCTACCCGAACGTCCCATCGACATGTAATTATGCTCAACCCGAAACCTAGAGTTACGAAAACGGACCATGGCAACGAAATCCTACATGTAAAATGATAAGTCCCCCTCCCAAATGCCCTTCTTCTCACTTTTTCACTTACAATTTGCATTTCCTTGTTAACGCGGCTGGCACCAAGTAAAACGAAAGGAATGGAGCGTCTCGGAGGCTTCCTTCAGGACTCTAAAAATATTGATGCAGTTCATGAGTAAGTATTCATGCAACAGTGCTTTCACCAATATACACTTGTACTAGTATTAAATAAAATGACCATGCATGTTAAACTAGAAATGGTTACTCGTTGGCAAAGCCATACTATCGCAGGAGGCACTCACCGACGCTGGCGAAGGCAGGGAAGATGGAGATGTCAGCATGAATCTGGATCTGACAATGGAAGTCGTAAGTGTACCCCTTATTACAATGTGTACTATTCGAACAACGAAATGTAGTTGTCACGTTAAAGCGATAATGATCTATTGTGGTTTCAGCCCACTCCATACGATTCAACGAAATACTGTCCATCCAACGAGGACTTACTCCAGAACCTGGCCGACTTCCCGACAACCGCGGAGTCCATTTGTCTGAGTGTATAGTTTCTTTCTTTTCCATGATTACCTATGCATATGCATGTTTGTACCGCCAGATAATATCATCAGGTCGTGTTGCCGTAACGCGTGTGTGCTTCTTTGAGCAGAACATTGACGCTAGGCTCACAGCTATTGAGTAGATAGTGGTCATGTTGGACTATCGCACCGCACGCACTGAATCCATTATTGTTTACATCAAGACAACCATGCCTAGGGTTCCTATTTAAAAAGATGTGCCTGTGATGATCCTTACGCCGAATACTAGGCACTACAACATTTTTGGCCTAAGGTAACCCTTATTCGAAGCAACATTTAACAAAAGTTGTCTTAAATAGGCAAAGACAACATTTTTGAGGAGTTGTCTTTGAGTAAAGCAAAGATAACAAAATTTTTGGTTACCCATAAAAAAAATTGTCTTTGATATCTAAAACAACATTTATAAAATATTGTAATATAAAAACTTTAAGACAACAATTTTAAATAAAAATGCAATATTTTATAAAAGTTGTCAAAAAAATTTAACAAATAATATTTATAAAAGACTATCTAAAATTATTCGTAATTAAAACTTTTAGAGAAACCTTTAATCATATTTCCACCAATTATTTTTCCTATCAAATAACTTAAAAAAAAAACATATTTGTTTTGAGTTCATTTGAAAGAGAATACCTAAGCCTTGAATAACCAAGCGTCCAAGCCACCAGTAACACCCACGCACGAACCCTTCCTCTCCTTTCTCCACTGTCAGCTACGCAGCTCCAATAATCGACGACGTTAACGGCGACAGCAGCTCCTCCACGGCAACGGCGCGGTTCTCTCCTCCACGGCGACGGTGCGGTTCTCTCCTCCACGGTGACGGTGCGGTTCTCTTCTCCACGCGGGCTTCTCCACGGCGACGGCGCGGTGCGCTCCTCGTTCTGTGCCGAACCACCACCGGCGAGAAACCCCTCTTCTTTCTCTTCTCCTTCTTCCTCTTCTTCTCTTTTCTCACATCCTCCTCTTCGCGAACCGGAGATGCATGTAGAACCGTAGTAACCTCTGTTCTGCTGGCGAGCTTTGACGCAACACGGCGACCACCCCTCAACTGTAACCTCCTCACCACTGCCTTCTTGTTACTCTGTTCTTCAATTTTCAGGTTTTTGCAAAAACCAATTTTGCTGTTTTCTGATTTAATTCATTGAATTTTAGTTAGATTTTAATTTTTACTTAGTGATTTTATTTAGTCAAACTTATTTTTGCTGATTAGGTTAATTTAGATTAAAATTAGGATTTCTTATCAGCATTTGTCTTAGTTCATAGGTAATTAAGCATGCTATTATGATTCTTGAGTCTGGAATTCCAATTTGTATGGATTAGCTTGATTGATATTTTGTTGAATTTCAAGTTTTTTACTGCTTTTCAGTAGGATTCAAGTTAATGGGAAAAGAACAAGAAAGAAGGAACGAAAAGGCAGTTTGTGACACTATTAAAATTTTAATTTTCAGGGTGTCTTTTTTTTATTTAGTTTGTTTGAGTGCTATTTGATGTCATATATATCATCATAGTTGTCTTGTAGGGAGATGCTAATGTAATATGTGGTGTAGCTTGGGAATTCTGGCCGCTAGAGCATATGGCTTGCCTCAATTTTGACTGCGAGTGTTTTAACGGGGTATTAAATCTTCTGAGGTATTCTAATGTTTTTGAGGTATGTGCAAATTTTACATAGAACTTATGTAACTGTGTTTTGAATTGTAAAATAACTTTTTAGAGGTGTTTATTAGTCATGGCATGGTGATTATTTGGCATGTTCATTGGTTTGAACTAGCCATAGGTTTGTTGCCAGTTATTTACTATTAAATTGTTTGGATTTAAAAAATCCATTTTATAATTTGAATACTAAATGGATGATTAAGCCTCATTTTTTCTATTTTTTAATTTAAAAAAGCACTACAAAGTTTCTTGCTATTTATTCTCACAAATACCTTTGTATATTAGCTTAACATTGGCTCAGAATTAAGATGTGGTGGAACATTTCTTCTTCAAAAATGGAACAAATCGATGAAGATGTCGTTTCAGAACGCTGTTGATCAAGTTCGGTACCTTTTTCCACATCTAAATCTTGATTCTGTTGGGTTGGATCATTGCAAAGTTGTAAAGGAAGGTCAATTGGTGGAACCTCACTCAGCATAACCATGAATGAAGTTAGAACTTTTCTTTGCCTTGTTTATTATGCTAATGCTAATTTTCTGCACTTGTTACTACTATGTATCTATGTTAGTGCTGTATTTTGAAAACTAAGAAAGACAATGTTAGTGCTTCTCATAACATAAATAACTTTCGCAATTTCCATCTTCATGTGCATACGTAATATATTGAACTATCCTTGCTCTTAACATTATTGGAATTCTGTGGATCTTGTTCTTGTTGCTCATAAGACGTTCTTTATGTTGCTATCCATTTATTTATGTTTCAATTTGTTGACGTTCTTTATGCTAATATGCTCTTAACATCTGTGGATTTCTTTATGTCTTCTCATGCTGCATTGCAATAAGGCTCTAGCTTCTGTAGGGGAACATCTATCAGACTGGATGAACATGGTATGATTTTCTTTTTGTCAGTCTTGTTTCAACTACAAAGCAGTCCTTTAATTTTACTTTTGATCCTGCTGCTCGTGATCAAACAAGAGAGAGCATCAATGAGTTCTTGGAAAGTGTTAAAAGCCATGATCTAAGTCCTTGTAGCCAATAACATAAATGACAAAATATTGTCTTCTAAGTTCCTTGTTCAATGTGAATTTGGGGTACGTCAATTCTTGATTGGTTGCATTTGTTTCAATGACTTCTTGGAAAGTGTTAAAAGCCATGATCTAAGTCCTTGTAGCCTATAACATAAATGACAAAACCTTGTCTTCTAAGCTTCTTGTTCAATGTGAATTTGGGGTATGTCAATTCTTGATTGGTTGCATTTGTTTTGAAATGAGAAAAGTAATTATGATGGTGCATGAATTATTAAGACATAGAATCACTCTGCTATGTTATGTCATTTTTATGTTTGACATTGACAATCGATGAACTCAGTGATATGCTTTTGAGTTTGTTATCTATTTTCACTTGTGTTTAGTATTTATTTGAGTAGTTCTAATTAGAGTTTTGGTGTGCTTTGCTTTTGTTACATAGATCATAGAGTGTTATGATACTCGTTTTTCGGATGAAGAGCTCACAGAAATAGTTGAGATTGTGAAGA
Source organism: Arachis duranensis (assembly GCF_000817695.3). Classification (NCBI taxonomy): domain Eukaryota; kingdom Viridiplantae; phylum Streptophyta; class Magnoliopsida; order Fabales; family Fabaceae; genus Arachis; species Arachis duranensis. The sequence continues at coordinate 26,447,531 of NC_029772.3, read as the reverse complement.
GAACATTGCCACCACCCCCTGAAGATGCCAATGGTTCTGAAGCAACAAAATCAAATGGTGAGGAAGGTGGGGAACAAATGGAAACAAGTTGATATCCTACTTGTGACCATAGAATTTTGTGAATAGCATCACAGGATCTCAAGAAAGTAGTTCAGTTATAGTTTTCTATTAGTTGGTATGCTGAGATTTAGAATTAGGTTCCTTTTTCAAGGGGTGTAAGTGTGTTGATTACTGCCTTATTGGTGATGAAATACACATGCAAGGTGCATTGCCAAATTTGCAATATCGCACAGCAGGAAAAATATGTATTTTGTTACTTATGTTTATTTATTTGAGTTGGTAACTTAACAAGTATGTTAATTGACACTTGGAAGATCTTTCTATATATATGTAATATATATTATTAGCTTATTTTTCTTATATTGATTAAATTGAATTTAAATATTTAAATATTGTTAGTGTGTGCTATATATTCTTCAAATGTCATAGGTAAAAAATATATTACTTTAGATATAAAAAAAGAGAATCTAAGAAAAACTCAATGAGGTGTTGCTTTAAGTATTAGAAAAAGAAAACTGCAAATAAATTTAGATAAGTGTTGCTTTAGGTCTATGAAAAAAGTAATTTAAAAAAAAATATGGACAAGTGTTGTTTTAGGTATATGAAAAAACAACTAGAAAAAATTTATATAAGTGTTGCTTTAGGTATATTTAAAGACAACTTAAAAAAATCTGGACAAGTGTTGCTTTATATATTAGAAAATATAACTCGTAAAAAGTGTTGCCATAAAGTCTTATCTAAAGCGTTGTGTTTGGGTCCCCTAAGGCAACCCTTTTGTGGAGTTACTTTTTTTTGTAGAAAAGGCAACGTTTTTTGAATGTTGCCATAAAAAGGGTTCCCTTTGATACACAAAAACGTTGCCTTAGACCAAAGGTAACGGCCGTATAGCCAACCCCCCAAAAAGCGTTGCGTTTTGTCGGAAAGTGTTGCCTTTGATCAAAGACAACACTTTTCCGTATTATAGGCAACGTTTTCAAAGGGTTGCCTTAGCCCGAATTTGTTGTAGTGACGTCAAAGGAACGAAAGGTTGAGCAAGATAAGCACGGCGAAACTGGATCCTCAGCCGTTACTCTCGAGGACGGCAAGCCCATCCTCACGTCAGACCCGGTTCCTCCTGTTCCATCCTTCACGCACCAGCGTAGCCAGTCTCACAAGGGGAAGGGATTTCTGAATGAATCTCCAATCCCAACTGATTTTGACCTTGTGGTGCCTAATTCTCCTGACCTTGGAGACGACGTTTGATGCATGAAAACTTGTCTCTCAACAAATTTTCCTTCGGCAAGTATACCGAATTGTCGTCAAATAAAAACTCACAATAGAGTGAGGTCGAATCCCACAAGAATTGATTGGTCAAGCAACTTTAGTTGGAAGAGTATGCTAGTTGAGCTAAACAGAATTTAGATTGTGAACTTGCAGAAATTTAAATGACTGGAAAGTAAATAGCAGAAATTAAAGTGCAGAATCTTAAATGGGGATTTGGGGCAATGAGCATGAAAATAAATGACAGAAAGAAAAGAGAATGGGTAAGATCAGAAATGGGGAAATCATTGGGTTCAGGAGATGTTGCATTCTCCAGATCAAGTTCATTCTCATCTCTTCCTGAATCAATGCATTCATTGATCTCCTTGGCAATCTTAAGTGATTGGATCCCAATTCCTTGGCAATCCAATCTCTCTAAACTTGAACAATTGTCCAATTCCTTGATTTAATTGCTCATGGGAAGAGATGAAGTGTGGTCACTAATTATACCACATGTATTTTCAAATCAAAGTGTTGGGAGGATTACATGTCACTATATCCGCCCAAACCCCAATTTGGTCCAACATGAGAAAGCATTTCTAGTATGATCTCCTCATCCCTTTTTCAAGGCTCAGAGGAATCCAATTATGGAGAGTTTCTTTCCCAAGATAACAATCCAATTAGATGAAGATCGAAAGCTTTCTAGTAAGATCAAGAGAAAAGAAAGAAGAAGAAGAATGAAAACTATAATTGATCCATAAAATTACAACAGAGCTCCCTAACCCAATGAAAGGGATTTAGTTGTTCATAGCTCTAGAAATTAAAAATGGCAAAAAAGAAGAATCTATGCTAAAAGTGCAGAAAAGTAATTATACAGAGGTAGTTCTCCAAAGTGCCAAGCTTCTCTATAGTTCAAAACTACTCCTATATATACTACTCCTCTTGATCTTCTAGTGAGTTCTTCAAGTCTTGGATGTGGGCTCTGGATCTTGAGTTGAAACAGTTCTAATCTCTAGTGGGCCCAACTTGCAGAGAAGTATAAATTAGGCATGGGCGTTAGTGAGATTAACGTTAAGTGACATTGTGGGTTCGAGAACGTTAGTGGCAATCACTTTTTCCACTAACGTTCCACCCTCAAATGCCTCACGTTAACTCCAACGTTAGTGGCACTAACGTGACCACTAACGTTGCCTTATAAATATTTGCTAACGTTATTGGGACTCACTTTTCCCAATAACGTTGCCTTATACCCCTTTCGCAAGCGTTATTGGGACTCACCTTTCCCAATAACGTTGCTATGTGCCTTTTGTCCATACGTTAGTGTTCATGTTAGTGTAACTAACGTGGCTCTTAACGTGGGTATGTTTCACCTTCGAGAGCGTTAGTGACACTTACCTTTGTCACTAATGCTCCAAATGCCCCTACTCTCCACGTTAGAGCTCACGTTAACTAAGTTAACGTGGCTCTTAATGTGGTAGTAATGCCATCTTCCAACGTTAGTGACAAAAGTGAGTGTCACTAACGTTAGCTCATCAATCCTCAACTCCACGTTAACTCTCACGTTAGTGGTTTTAATGTGACCACTAACGTAGGCAATGCTAGTTGATCCAACGTTAGTGACAAAGGTGAGTCTCACTAACGTTGGCGTTGTTCTTCTCTTTTACGTTAGAGTTCACGTTAACTTAGTTAACGTGACTCTTAACGTAGCTCATTGCCAAGTCATGGAACGTTAGTGGTGTTCACGTTTACCAATAACGTTGGAGTAGAACGTTAGTGGTGTTCACGTTTCCCACTAACGTTGGAGTTCTCTTTTGTCTCCACGTTAACTAAGTTAACGTGGCAATTAACGTGAGCTATTGATGGCTTCGCAGGCGTTATTGGTGATCACTTTTCTCATTAACGTTGCAAGCTATTTGCCATTCCATGTTAGTGTTCACGTTAACTAGATTAACGTGAGTATTAACGTAGTTTTTTCTTGCTTCTTTTGTCCTGAAATCAAGCAAATAAAGTGCATCAAAGCTCTAACCAAAGTCATGAGATTATGCATCATCAATTTATCATGCATTCTAGCAAAAATCCTCAGAAAATCATATGAAATTCACAATAGTTGCTTGAATCAAGGTGTAAGTGTATTTTCATCCAAAACTTGCCTTATTCACTAAGAAAATGCATGAACCTACCCTAAAACAGTAAAGAAAAGGTCAGTGAAACTGGCCTAGATGCCCTGGCATCAACGTTGTGCTACTTAAGTCACTGTCTACGAATCCCTGCTAGCTCATTAGAGCATCATTACTGATCTCCAACCCCAACAAGCCTTGGTGACTGATCGGTGGGGCTACCAAAAAATTTCACCGACTCAAAACATGCGCATATACCCCTAAACCGAAGTGACAAGGTATCTATTTGTTCCTTTGTTAAGGTTCGGTTTTTGAGTTTTTTTTTGCATCGTTCATCAAGGGCTACCCCGATGTTAGGAATACATAGCGAAAAAATAATCCAAAACAAAATCACAGAACACATATGTTAGGAGTGCATCCTTCAAAGAGTTGTGAAAATGAGTTCGTAGGCTTTGAGTATTCATTTTTTTAAATGATAATTATTACTTACGCATATTATTGAAGGGTTTAGGGTTTTATGAGGATCTATGATGATATATTTTTGGAAATTAACAAGTACAAATGACATAAAATATAGTTTTTCATACATCGTCGTTTGAATTTTGTATCACTCAAATTCACGTAAGGTGATTGCTACGGTACGATCGATATTTTATACGTATCGATACGATATAAAAGATGGACAAATAAAAATTTGCCACGTGGATTATATTTATCTGTATTGACATTTATTTTTTATTTAAATTTTAAAAAATGTTATGTTATTATATATATAAAAATGTCCTCACAAATAATTATAGAAAGACAAATATATCCTTAAATTTATTTATATTTAATGATTAAATAATTCTTTTTATATTTGTAAAAAAAAGTCAAAAACACCCTTTTACAATCAAAATTAAATTAAAATCACGTCAATCAAATAATTTTAGAAAAGAAAACAAAATCAAAATTAATTAACCAAAATAAAATAATCTGTACTTGCACTTCTTTTTCTCTCAACACCAAAATTGCACCAAAAATGATGAACAAACCCAAACCAGGCAAAAAGTCGCAAAACCAGTCCTTATCTCCCTCTTCCTACTCGCCCTTTCTTGTTGCTTCCCTAGTCCTATCTCTGCGCAGCGTGCTTGACGAACAAATTTTTGCTAGAAAAGAATTTTACAAATAAAGTCTCGTTGAAAGTATAGCTTCTAAACCAGCAAAGAATCCTTTCGTACAAAAACTTGTTTGTCACTAAAGCAAACCCAATAAAAGTAATAACCGAAGTATTTAAACCTCAGGTCATCTCTCAAAGAATTGCAGGGAAGTGTGCTTATAATTGGTTATGGGTTTTCTGAGAAATTTAGAATTTGGGCAATGGGCACATAAAAGATTATAAATTAAAGCAATGAAAATTAACAAGAGGTTTTATGTAATTAAAATAAATAAAAAGCCTTTATTAGGAGAAGATTAATCTGAAGTTCTATCCTTGTTGGATTTCCCAAGATTAATTAGTAATAAGTTGTTGTTCCACTTGGTTATCCTTCATTGAATAAAGGAAAGTCAAGTTGAGAGCCAACTTCTATTCACAAGAAAATAATCCTTTCCCTTGGGAATGGTTAGTGTTAGTAACTAGAAAACTGGCCAATAACTTCCAATTACCAATTAACTCTTGAGTACTCCAACTCAAGGGTCTCAAAATATTAATCAACTCCAAAGTCAAGTTAAAGCCTACTCCATTGACATGGTAATTGAACTTAATTGAAAATAATCAAGAAATAATGGAATCAAATAGGAAATAAAAGAGTAAGGAAATAGAAAACAAACTAAAATGATAAAAACTTCACGGAGGTAGTAACTCTTTGTAATATCCAACTCAAAAGCATAAAACTAGGAATCATAAAACCTAGAGAGAGGAGAGAGCCTCTCTCCCTAGAAACTACATCTAAAACTAAAATTGTGTGAATGTGAGAAGTCCATGCATGATTCCCCCACTCTGCAGCCTCTATTATGTGTTTTCTGGTCTAAAAACTAGGTCAAAATAGCCCAAAAATTGTCCCCAGCAATTTCTGTAGTTGCAGTACGTCGCGCATGTCGCGTGTACGCGCCAGGTGCGCGTGCGCGCCGATGGACTTTTCGTCAAGTGCACGTATGCGTCAAGTGCGCGTGCGCGTCGCCTAGCTGCGTGGCCACTATGGCAAATTGTATATTTTTGCGAAGCCTCGAACGTTAGCATTCTAACGCAACTAGAAGCGCCTCATTTAGACCTTTGTAGCTCAAGTTATAATCGATTGAGTGCAAAGAGGTCAGGGCTTACAACTTTGTCGTTCCTTCAGCTTCTTGTATTCCTTCCACTTTTGCATGTTTCCTTTCCATCCTCTACGCCATTCTTGCCCTGTAATCTCGGAAAACACTTAACACACATATCATGGCATCGAATGGTAATAGGAGAGAATTAAAATTAGCTAAATTAAGACCAAAGAAACATGTTTTCAATCATAGCACAAAATCAGGAAGGAAAATATAAAACATGCGATTTCTATGAATAAGTGTGAGATTAGTGGATAAAACCCACTCAATTAAGCACAAGATGTATCACGAAATAGTGGTGCATCAGTGCTTCCCTACCTCGCGCTGCTATGCTCTCGCCGCCGTGCCTCCCATCGTCGCATCGTCTGTGGGTGTTGTATCGCATGATGCTCCCTGTTGCAACCTGTGGGTGTTGCCGTGTTGCAAGTTGCTAGTGCCGCCATCGCTGTAGCGCTCTTTTCCATCGTGGCTGACTCTGTCATGGCGCCGCCAGTTGAGGTAAGTTGCAAACCTCATCTTTCCCCTGCGATAGTCCCCTCCTACCTCTGTTCAATACTTCAGTTCAACGTTCAAACTTCAATCTATTATATTCCTCTATTTTGTTATGAATATGATTATGAAGTTATAATTTTGCTAGTTATTGGATTGAATTTTGAATCTTCTCTGCTGAATTGAACTCAGTTAAACTTTTGAAGTCTTTTAGTTGAATTTTCCTCCTTTCTATTTTATTCTGAACTACCTAAAATGAATTATTTAATTTTTCTTATTCAATTTTGTTTTGAATTTGCTGCTGTTCAATTTTTAATGACTGATTCCTTTCAACATATCACAAACATTCATAAAAATGCTTATTCATAGAATAATGTAGATTGTTCCATTAGAAACCAACAACAGAGTGAAGGGTTCTGAATTGTTTTTTGTCTAAGTAGATGGACATAAAACTAATTTGGATAATCTTGTGCTTTCTCTTTTCCCTCCTATTGGGTTCTACTTAATACAATGGCATAGCTTGATTGTTGTTTTCTATATTATTACTAAGTTTGATAACTTCCATAAATATTTTTTCCTTAAGCCAGTGAAATACAGATGTTGGTAAGGAGTACAGCCAAAAATTGAATGTTTAAAGATTGTTATTATTCTGCAATCAAGTATTAAGTTGATGAAGTTGAGTTTCACTTTCATTGTTTTAGGTAGAGTATATTCAATTCTAAACAAACTTAGAAGAACTTGTGATGATAGTCTTTCACAAGGAGTCCAAGAACATGCTAGTACCCTTTTGTTGTTATAAAAATGATTTGTTTGGTATTCATGTGAAGTAGTCTAAATTAAAATTCAACTGATATACATGAGTATGATTTGCAGTTAGGATGGCACCAAAGATATCTAAAAGTCTTAATGGAAAGTTGAGCTTAGGGGCTAGAATTCTTCAACTTGGTGGAGACGACAAAGTGTTTAAGCAATTCTTCAATGTCAGAGAAGGTAAAACACTTCTAAAAGCTTCGACATGCTATCTTTTGACAACATCGGGGCCTCTAACAGGTTTGCTATTCATCTTAAGTGACAGGGTAGTATTCTGCAATGAGAGATCAATCAAAATATTTATAGGGAAAGGCCAAATGATGAGGATCTATTACAAAGTTTTTATTCCACTCGAAAAGATCAAGTGTGTGAACCAAAGAAAAAAAAGTTGAAAAGCCAAAACACAAGTATATAAAGATACTTACAATAGATAACTTTAATTTTTGGCATATGGGAGTCGTAAAGTATTAAAAAACCTTTGACATGTCTTGACAATTTCTAAAGCTTAAGAACAATGTATAGCAGAAGAAGCTATGTTTTAGTTAGTTAGATGAAAAAACATGTATATATAATTATGAGCTTGTAAATTCTGAAATGATGATTTGTTGATTTGCAAGTCAAATATTTTATTTGGTATGAAAAAAATTGAATTTTTTTATGGTTGGAACTCAATATCAATATTATATAAATTTTTTTCTTTATCTTTCTCAATAATTAATTAGCTGATCAATGTATATATAGAGAGAGAAAAAATTAAATGATAAAATTAAATCAATTTTATTTTATTTTTTATATTAATTTTAAATTATGTTAAATTGTTTATCAATTCTACTTGTAATATTTTTTTAGAGGAAAATAAAAGCAAAGAAAATTAAAGAAGCATTAAACTTAATCCATCTCATATGATAAATATATATATATTTTTGAGACCACTCCAAATCTAATTTTTTTCATAATTTGAATTTGAAGAATCAGAAGGTCTTTCAATCTTCAAAGTTGGTTCATAAAATATTTTAATTAGCAGTTAATGATATAAAATTTATATAATTATATAGTGCTCTCTAATATCTTTTGTTTGATCTGTAGGAATGATGCGGGTGTGTGGATTGCGAGTTGGATGATAGCTTGTTTTTCAAGATGATAATTTTAACATAAGGATAATATTATACACTCCAATTTTTTTCCTTCACTCTTTCTTTGATATTTAGGTAGTTAAGTCTAATGTCTAAATGATAATATTTTATTAGGTCGATGATGGTAATCAAATGAAGATTGCAGTCTCACTCATGTTGAAGGATCATAATATTATTGATTATAGAATCAAAATTAAAGCCTTTGAAAAACTTAAAAAGTTGAATGATAATCACAACGTGATTTTTTATGATTTTCCACGAAATTAAATTTACAATTTTTCCTTCTTTTACGTTTTTGGTCTTTAGTTTTTTTGTGAGTATATAAACTTTCTAGTGACCTAAGCATTATATTTTGTTTATGTTTATTGTTTTCTTTTTCGTTTGCTGGATTAGTTAGTGTTTTTATTTTAGAGATATTACAATAATAACAAAGAATTTAAATCCTCTAAATTTTGAATTTTCATTTTAGAGAATAAAGTGTAATCTCTCACTCTTGAATGATCTCTCTCATATTTTTTCTTGATCCTACCTATGAAATAAATGGGGAGAGATCACACTTTATCCTCTAAAGTGAAATTCAAAATTTAGAGGATCTAAATCCAATAACAAAAGAAAGTTGGCTTATATTATATTGTAGTTTATTTCCTAGACTTTTATTATTATTATTATTATTATACACAAATACATATGAATAATTTGTGCCTTAAATATATAAAAATATTTATAGGTACATGCATATTTTTTTATATATATTCATATGTTTATTTTAACAATTTACACTATTTTTGGACATGGATTTTATGCAGAGTACACTAGGATTTTAAATAATTTAGCAAAACTTTTCAATCGGTTGCTTGCACTCAGTAAACTTCACTGTTTGATGTCCATATTAACTATCAATACGTCTATCTGAACCGTTAAAATAGTTTAATTTATATCTCAATGGATAAAATCAGAAATCCAAAAATGTGTAAGCATTTGCTTCAAATTTATGCAAATCAGAAATCCAAGTCTCATGGTATGCAGTCACAGTGAGTATTCTAGGACATGATAAAGGTCTGAAAGCCAGGAATGAACCTAAGTTGCTATGCATGAAACCACAATAAAACCAGGGACATGACTTCCACAAGAATGACTCATTACTCTTAGCATTCCATTCATCATTCTCTTGTTCCAGTACTTGCTTAGGGACAAGCAAGCTTTAAGTTTGGTGTTGTGATGCCAGAGCATTTTGGCCAGTTTCACTGACCTTTTCTTCACTGTTTTTAAGGTAGTTTCATGCATTTTCTTAGGAAATAAGCTAGTTTTGGGTAGAATTTCACTTACTTCTTGATTCAAGTATACATTGTGCACTTTACATGATTTCATGAGGATTTTGCATGAATTATATGATAAATTGGATGATGCATGATCCCATGATTAAGAGCAAGACTTTGATGACTCTGTTTGTTTGATTTCAGGCAAAAAGAAGCAGAGAAGAGCCACGTTAGTGGCTACGTTAGTTACACTAACGTGGGCACAAACGTGGAAGGAAGGAAAGTTGGAACGTTAGTGGCATTAACCCAACGTTAGTGAGAAAAGTTAGCGGCATTAACTTTGAAGAAAGGAAATGGAGCCAACGTTAGTGACACTTAACATTATCACTAACGTTGGACCAAGCTCATAAGTGGCCACGTTAGAGTCCACGTTAACTTAGTTAATGTGGCCTCTAACGTTAAATGGGGGAAGGAAGCCAACGTTAGTGACATTCAACATTGTCACTAACGTTGGCCTAAGTGCAAAATGCAACGTTAACTCCCATGTTAACTTGGTTAACGTGGGAGCTAACGTAAGAGGCAAGGGTGGTCGACAACGTTAGTGACACCCAACATTGTCACTAACGTTGAAAGCAACCACACAACCCCCAAGGAAGCCACATTAACTTCCACGTTAACTTAGTTAACGTGGAAGCTAACGTGGATGAAAGAAGGTGATGGCCAACGTTAGTGACACTCAACATTGTCACTAACGTTGGAAGGAGCCACACAAGCCACAATGAGCCACGTTAACTCCCACGTTAACTCAGTTAACGTGGAAGTTAACGTGGGCAAAAGTCCCACCTGGCAGCCTGACCATGCCTTCTTCAAACATGCATAACTTGAGCCACAAAGCTCCAAATGAAGTGATTCCAGTGGCATTGGAAAGTAGGATTCCAGAGCTTTCCAAGCATATATGACACTACATGGTTGACACAAAGGTTGAGGGAGAAAACCTGCCCCGAAAGTGCAACGATGAACATGGTATCAACCTGTATTAAGGCCAACTGACCTCTTCACCTTCCAAGAAGTATAACTCGAGTTGTAGAGCTTCCGATGATGCGCTTCCAAAGGCATTGGAAAGTAGATATCCAGGGCTTTCCAACAATATATAATAGTATGGGGTGGACACTAAGTTTGAGCTTCAGAAAACGGGAAATCGCTGGCGTTATTGAGACTCAACATTTTCATTAACGTTGGCATATATGCCAGCGACCATGTCCACTTCAAAGGAGCATAACTTGAGCTACAGAGGTCCAATTGAGGTGATTCTAGTTGCATTAGAAAGATGACGTTTAGAGCTTTCCAACGATGTATAATACTCTATAGTGGGCATGAAATTGGAGCACAAACAAGAGGCATCTTTTAAGCCCCAAAAACACTAACTGGGCAGCAAGTGCAACGTTAGCCACAATAACTTTAGCATTAACGCCACACTTGTAGCGTTAGAGTGGCTAACTTTAGCACTAACTTTAGCACCTGGACCTCAACTTGACTCACTTCTCTCTCAAGTCCACTTCAAAGCCCAAGCAAGCAAGCCCACAATTGTCAACCAATCCAGACCACAAGAAGCATCTAGAATAGGAATTTTCATTTTATTGTAATTTGTTTTTAATTTCATTTTTGGTAATTTAGGAGAGCCTATATAAAGGCCTTAGCTTTTACATTCAAATCATGCTGGATTTTGGGGAATTCATTCATGGGGGATTGATGAGGGGTCTTCAGACTTCCCCCCCTTCACACACCATCTTTGATTTTGATTTCTAGAGCTATGAACAACTAAACCCCTTTCATTGGGTTAGGGAGCTCTGTTGTAATTTGATGGATCAATACTAATTTTCTTATTCTTCTTCTATCTTTCCTTTTGATTTTACTTGAAAGCTTTCGATCTTCATCCAATTGGATAGTTATCTTGGAAAAGAAGCTATTCAAACAGGGATCTCTTCGGATCCTTGAAAGAGGAATGAAGGGATTAGCTAGAAATGCTTTCTCATACTGGACCAAATTGAGTGTGGATGGGTATGTGGCTATAACCCTCTAAGCATTTGATTTGGAAAGTGCATGTGGTATAATCAGTGACCACACTTCATCTCTTCTCATGAGCAATTGACTAAGGAATTGGCTATTGATCAAGATTTGAGAGATTGAATTGCAAGAAATTGTGATTTAATCACTTAAGATTGCCAAGGAGATCAATGAGTGCATTGATTGAGGAAGAGATGAAAATGAAATTGATCCGGAGAATGCAACATCTCCTAAGCCCAATGAACTCCCCAAATTCTAATCTTACCCATTCTCTTTATTTTCTGCAAATTTAGTTTTATGAGCAATTCCCCCATTCCCATTTACAATTCTGCTATTTACTTTCAGTCATTTACTTTCTTGCCATTTTAATTTCTGCAATTATCAACTCTACTCATGGATTCGCTCAACTAGATCATTCCTCTAATTAAAGTTGCTTGATCAATCAATCCCTGTGGGATTCGACCTCACTCTATTGTGAGTTTTTACTTGACGACAAATTTGGTACACTTGCCGAATGGGAATTTGTTGAGAGACAAGTTTTACCCCGATCATCCGTCGAGCACGCAACCTTTGCAAGGTGCCTACAATGGTGGAAAAAAGAACCGACTCTACTTCGGTACATAGCTCCGGCGTCCACGCTTTCCATGACGGCTCTATCAGTAACAAATTTGCTTTTGGCGGCCTTTGACCACCTCCGGAGCACAAGTGTTGACAGCAATGAACCAATATTAAGGCAGATAAGGATGACAATTATATGCACACAAGGTATGTCGAACGACTCCATCCGAAGGCAGTTGCAACTGAACAGGTTGCTGCTTCGGACATGCTCTACCTGCCATGTTTGGTAAGGTCGACGGTACTTCTTTACAATAAAGCTACAACCATCCTCACTTTCGTGATGATCCACAACATGGTATCGCACAGATCTTGTTAGACACACTCGAAACCGTAGAATATCTCTCAGGTGAAATGTATCGCACCCAACTTTTCCAGCTCAAGGAATTGGGTTTATAGAACTGGCATTCCGTACCAAGATCGAAAGTCAAGCTCCTCTTCTGTAGAAATATTAGACGTCGCATTTTGAAGAAGATGCCACACACATAGTGTTCTGAGGGTTACCTGGAACTGAAGGACGATCTCGGACGAGATCTTCTGTGCTGGTCGGTGATGCTATGTCTGATCTGATAAAGTGGGAGATGCTGCTGATCCTTTATTACCGGAGGGTGGTGGTACCTGCAAGAGACTTCGATGCTTAAGTTAGCACGTGCTTTAGGCAGGTTTTTTGTAGAATCAGAGTATGAGTTATACCTCGGTGCTCTAGTGTATTTATAGTAGTGTTTGATGATCTTCCTCTGAGATAAGTTTGTTATCTTATCTTATCTTTTTGTGGGTGAGGTCACCTTATCTTTTTTTTTTGTTAGCCGCCTTTAGAGGGGCTGTAATCCTTAGCTTTGGGCCTGCTTGGGCCTTTATAGAGAGTTAGTTGAGCTCTTTAGGAAGAGGTCGGTGACGAGCCAACCTTTACAAGAGGTCGGTCATTTTGACGTCGTCCAGCCAGGATAGTATAGCTCGGTCCAGTGTATGAACAGTGCCCCTACTTAAGTTCGGACCTTTCCATGAGATCGTACTTTCTAAGCTTCGATCTCTTTGGGGAAGTCGTACTCAAGCATTTTGGTCCAATCCGTTCTTCCATTCGCGAGTTTATTTTTCAAAATGCGAAGCATTTTTTAGCTCCTTTATTGCTGCGTTTGTTCCTCGAAAGGGGGGTTACTTTCTTGAAAATACGCACGCGCTTTTAATGCTTCATTGATTGTGCTATTATTCTGCCGTTTCCTTTTCCTTCTTTGTTTCGAAAAAAGAATTTTGAACTTAGCCCTTTCTTCTCCCTTTGTCTACTTCATTCTTTCAGCTTGGAAAAAGAATATCACTTTGCCCTAAGCTTTTTCTTCTTTCTCTGGAGTTCTGAACCGTTCGTACGTTTCGTTTTGCTAAGCAAAAAGAAGTTTCTTTTTGTTTACCCCGTAACCCAAGATTGCATCCTTTTGGAGTTTTCTTCACGTCTTACTTGCTCGCGTATTTCGTCTTTCTGCCTTCTTCTACTTTTCCATGTTAGCTCTTTTATTCTGAACTTCTCTGCATTATTTTCTGGTTCCGTTTTACTTTTGATGATGACTGTTCCATGTGCTATTTCTCTATATACAAAGGTTTAATTTTTGCTGAGCTTTCTTTTCCCAAAATGATGAAACTTCCTTTGTTGATTTTTGTTTCTTGAAAGTCGCGATCTTTTTACTTCTCTGTCGTTGATATCTGGATTTCCTTTTCTTCTGTTTGAGAGGGTTAGGGTTTACTCCTTTTCCTATTCTCTGTATTGTTGCCTCCAAAGGATGCCCCTGGACTTATGGCGTTTGATCTCTTTTGTGTGGATCCTGGGGTATCCTTTTGTTGCTGTGGTTGTTGTTTGTTTGGTTGTTTCCCGCTTTTTGTTTCTGTTCGAGTTGTTTGTTAGTGGCTTTTTATTTTTCTTACTTGTAGGGATAGTTGGTCTATGTCTTCGCGTAAAAACATTGTCGAGATGTCCACCAAAGTTCTTACCGGTATGGCCGATTGGCTCTTTTCAATAGTTCTGATGTGTGTGACTGTGGCTGATCCCAAGTACTGTGAGAGGCTAAGGAGGTTCCATAGGATCTGTAGCAATAGGGATGATGGAAAGAATTACGAACTGTTGTCGCTTGACCTTGAGGAGAGGGTTAGTTTCCCTCCCTTAACTCGGGAAGAATGCCTCTTCTTTTATGCTTATAACTATTTCTTTAGCCAGCTGAATATCACCATCCCTTTTACTGCTTTTGAGACCGACCTCTTATGGACCTGTAATATGGCCCTTTCTCAGCTTCATCCAAATTTTCGGGATTTTATAAAGATTTTTCAACTATTGTGTCAAGAGCTGGATGTCCGACCTACCATATCCCTTTTTCTTTACCTTTTTGTGTTGACAAAACCTTAGGTGATCAAGAAGAAAGCCTCTTGGATTTTCTTCTGAGATACCCAGGGAAAGAAGGTGTTTTTTATGTTTGATGAGTCCTTTTAGGACTTTAAGAATTACTACTTCAAAGTCTGAGCTGTTGAGGATGCTCGTCCTTTTTTCTTGGATGAGAATGATGAGCCCACCTTTCCCTTATGGTGGCAAAAAGATGTAGTAGTGGTCAAATATCCTTGGGAGAGTCTGAGTGAGGTAGAACAAGCTTTTGTGGGTGTTTTAGAGGAACATTGGGGGGAGCCTCCTTATTTGGATACAAAGAAGTTTCTAGGAGATCCCTCCCTCATCCGTGCTGAATTTGGTAGCATCCGACTTCTTTCTGATAGTTTTCTTCTATTATTTGCCAATTTATCCCTTTCCAATTGTCTAATATTTTTTCCAGTTTCTTTTCAAAGATGGTTAAATCTTCTGACTCTATGAAGGCCTTCCGGAAGGCCAAGAAGGCGACGGCTGCCCAAAACTTGACGGCAAAGACATTGGGGGAAGGTCTTCCCAAGTGCGCCCGAAGAAGCTGACTTCTGACTCTCAAGGCCTGAGGAAGATCATCCCGACCCCTGGAGTTCAAACAGTTTCTGCCGACCCTCCTGTTGATACTTCTGGTGCTAGGATGCGCCTTCGGAAACACGTGACTGATGGCCAACCGCATAGAAAGATCCCCATCAGGGATAACTGATTTCGGGGCTTTGCCATTCATGCATTCCAGAAACTTATGTAGTACCCACTTGTACGATTCTTGCGCCTCACAAGAGACCATGACAGTTGCAAAAACACATGTTTGGTTATGGTGATTAACCTCAAACAGCACAATCACCAGAAGGTTATACTTATTCCTGCCATAGGTCGTATCAAAAACAAGCACATCTCCAAAAACCTAGTAATCTTCTTGACTGCGCCCGTCACTCCATATCATATCACACATCTGATCACCATCACCAACTTCGTATCTCCAAAAGAGTCTCTCGTCATCCCTTGCAACACACTCGAAAAACCACAGCGTAGCATTAACATCCCCTTCCTGCAGTGCACGTTGCTTGCGGACCTCATTGAGCATGTCTTGCTTCGTAAACCTGACTAAGTTGAACCCTCCAACCTGCATCGCAAATGACTGATACACCTTTGGAATGCTAATTCCCACCTCCCTCAAGTTATTAATGTGAGCTATATCAACATCCGACATATTCCTATCAAGACCGTGGTTATGATCATCAACAAAACATGCAACGCACCATTTCCCATCAGATGTTATTCTCTTTATCCTCATCTCTGCCACACCCGCACTGAGTTACTGGATTGTGTTCCCTCTTTCGATCAATCTTCTGTAGCCACTTCCTATGTCTAAACCCCTCTCAATTGCATACAAACGTGTAACGCAATTCGCATTTGGCATTTTTTACTGTCTTTCCATTGCGTGTACTCATTGTAGAATCCTCTTACTTCACCAGGGGTCATAAATTCCATATTTATTATCTGATCCACATGTATGTTGTATGAACCACCAACTGCCTCGCCCACTCCGTGATTATGCTCGGCAGCTTCGACATCATCATCCTCCGCTTCAGTACTATATTGAAGCCATTTTCATACATAAAATGTGGGGTGAAATCAAATCAGAAAACATTATACAAACATCCTTAACGTAACCATTAAAACTATCATACACATGACATACCTCGTCAGCATCCCCATCCTCTGCCTCCGAACTAAATGTTTCAACGGCGTCTATCACAGCGTCTACGTTAGGAATTGTATTGTTGTTCTCAGCCATGAAAACTAATGTCACCACCTAAGGAAAATGAGATGAGTTACTCAGCTTTCTTGTCCAACGTAAGCAATTGGATCAAGTCATTTATTGATCTTCACCTACGACACCAACATCTCGGCATTAAAAGAACACACACAAAGCCTAAATTAGCTACAAAAACCACTAAACTACATTTTTCCTATCTCCTACCAATTAAAACTATGGCCCTTGTTTTAATAACCTCACCACAACATAGGTCACTTAGTATGTGGGCCATTCAAATACAAAATAATAACAAAATCTAAAGTAATTACAATTATTTACTGAATAACTAAAATACTTCTACCATTGCTTCACTACAGAATATATCTCTAACTAAATGTCAAGTCCATCCTGCACTGCACACTAGTATAATCCTTTAAGGTAAGTCAATTAACGTATAAAAAAAGATCATACCCAATTTTTCCAGGGACACATCATGTCAATAATCCAACATAACACTGTCAACACATATAATCTACCTGGGTCCTGCAAACAATCCACAAGGATGATGATAATTCATCAAGTTATTGATTGAGATAGGATTCAGGTCCACTCTCATCTCAAAGCCCGGATTTGGGATCGCATAGCTAATTTGGCCTTGGGGTAACCTAGCCTTTGAAACAAGTTCTCAAATCAATCTTCCTTTTTTTTTCAGGTAAGCTTTATTATTCCCTTACCTACACACTACCAGGGTCACTTCCCAAACCACGAAAGTTTTTCCCCTTTCCTTAATTGCTTTCCCACCATTCTTGCTTATTGTTCTTGTATCTTTCAAGCTACAATACCTTAAACCTAACCCTAAAAAATTCATCTGCTAAAAAAATTAATGCCAAAAATAAGGAACATACCTTTCTTAAAGCCCTTCAATGGCACCAACTTATGACATCCGCACATTACCGGCTGACAAATCGTGCTGTCCACCTTCTCTAGCAACTGCTGAAACAAAATCCCAATTGCAAAATGATGAACCAGATAGTAAGGAAAAGGTCAAGAAGGCCAAGAACCTCGAAGTAGCTGTAGCAATGGATCAGGACAACTCTCATCGATTCTACTGTATCAAGGGTTGACAGCAGAGGAAAGGCGAGGAGATTGAGTTCTAATGAACATGGGTAAAGATTTCATTCTTACAACTCAAGAAACATTATAAGCCAATCAAGTATTTTGACATCTTGCTATTTAAGCTGCAATGATTTTAAGTCAAGAAGCAGGCTCTATAAGTAATTGAGTAATTTAGTAATCAATTTCAGAGGTTAATATAGTCTTTTGACACTTGACTACAGGACAAATATAAAATTGGAAACCTAAAAATTCTTACAACTTAAGAAACATTATAAGCCAATCAAGTATCTTGGAATCCTGCTATTTAAATTGCACAAATTTTAAGTTAAGAAGTAGGCTCAATGAATAATTGAGTAATTTAGTAATCAATTTCAGAGGCTATTAGCCTCTCGACACTTAACTACAGGAGAAATATTCCGGGGGTTACCTGAAACTGGAAGTCGATCTCGGACAAGATCTTTTGAACTGATCATTGCCGCCATGCCCAACTTGTTGGAATGTGAGGTGCAGCTGGTCCTTGGTCACTAGAGGGTGGTGGTACCTGCAAGAGATTTCGATGCTTAAGTCAGTACGGGCTTTAGGTAGGTTTTTTGTAGAATTGGAGTATCAGTTATACCTGGGTATGCCAGTGTATTTATAGTAGTGTAGAGTGACCTCCCTCGAGATAAGTTTATAATCTTATCTTATCTTTTTTGTGGGTGAGTGATGCGTGAGCATCTTTCCTATCTTTTCCTAGTGAATTTGCATCTAATTTGTTGAGTTTAATAAAGAATTAATTATCTTTTAGCCAATATGGATGCTACTTTGAGTCTTCTATAATTTTATTTATTTTAGGTAGCATTCGGCTGGATTTGCATCTAATGTGTGACTGACGCGTACACGTGATTTGGAAGTATCCATGGCGACGCATGCGCGTGACTGACGTGTACGCGTGATTTGAAGATTTGCTCAGCAACGCGTACGCGCCACCGAGGTGTCCGCATAGCTTGCGAAAAAGACCATCAACGCATACGCATGACTGACGCGTACGCGTGACATGCGCCACGTGCAGAAAACGCTGGGGGTGATTTCTGGACCCCATTTTAGCACCCTAGTTAGGCACGGATCCAGTGAAGCCAAGTGGTCCCACGTTACAAGATGCAGAGTAGTTAGTTAATTCTGATTTAAATTCAAATTTGATTTTAAAATATGAAAAGATATTATCTTAATTTTAAATATTATATTTTAAATTAATTAGGATTAGTTATAAAAAGGGGAGACTTCTCTTCTATTAGGTAGATTACATTAGAGGGATTCCATTAGGAAATTCTATTCCAATTCTATACAAATTTTCATTCCGCATTCCATGAGCAACTAATGCTCCATTGTTAAGGTTAGGAGCTCTGTCTATTTGTATGGATTAATTCGTTTGATCTTTCTAATTTAATCCATCTTTTGATTTATATTTCAATAATTGTTTTCGTTCTTTATTTTATGAATTTGGGTGGAACGGAAGTATGACCAAAGTTCTAATTGAGTTCTTGTAAAACTTGGAAAAGCTCTTTACTTGAACAATAGCTTGAAAACATATTATTCTGAATTTCTAATTGTTTGTATTTAACGGGATACGTGACATATAATCCCCTTAATTTTGGATAATTAGGATTCTTGTGGCATATAAACTGAAATTTGATCATCACCTTCTAATTGGAATTAATTGACCAAGGAATTGGCAGTTAATGAATTTTAGAGGAGACTAGGAAGGTCTAAGGAATTAGGGTCTAGTCACATATAGTTTGCTATGAATTAAATCTTGCATGATTAAAATAGTTAGTAAGAAAAATAAATCCGGAAAAATAGATAACTCTGAAGCCTTAACTGTTTTCTCCATGTTTTATTCCCAACTCATTGCTGCTTGCTTTCTGAAATTCTGAAATTGTTGTTTAATGCTCTTTGAATACCAAAACACTCTTTTCTGTCTCTCTTACTAAGCCAATCACTTAACCATTGTTGATTAGTCCATCAATCCTCATGGGATCGACCCTTACTCACGTAAGGTATTACTTGGTACGACCCAGTGCACTTGCCTTAAAATTTTTGACGGTTTAGAAATTCACAAATGAATTCTCGTTGCAAGTATAGTTTCTAAACCAAGCAATAATCCTTTCATACAAAAGATTGTTTGTCACTAGTACAAACCCCTAAATTTATAAACCGAAGTATTGAACCTCGGGTCGTTCTCCCTAGGAATTACAATAAGGTGTCTTGTTATTGGTTATGAGTTATTTTTGGGGTTTTGATAAGAGGCATGAAAGATAAATGACAAGGAAGTAAACTAATAGCTAAAAAGGTCTTGGCAAGGGTTGGTGGTCAAGGATCTCTATCCTAATCACTAACCACAATATGAGAATTGGCAAGGATTAATCCCATTAAGTCATCCTCTAACTAGTAAAGGAAAGTCAAATGAGTTATATCAATCCTAGTCCATAGGTCCTAACTCTCCACTAATTCAATTAGTGAAAACTAGAGTCAATGGCTCCCAATCATCAATTACTTGGACATTAGTAACTCAAGAGTTCCTAAGTTACCTTTCCAAGCCAAGAACACAAAATTATATTCTAAAATCCAACCAAGCATTTCATCAAACACTTGGAAGGCATAAAAGGAAAGCATATGAAATCTACAACAAGAATTAAATCTATTAACAATTATTGCAATGAATTAACAACAACAATCAAAAGGAACACAATTATTATGAATTACCTCAAATTGAATTGAAAGAAAATGGAAGGAACAATAGTAGATCTACAACAAGATATAAGAAAAACATAAAGGAAATTACAACAAAAGAATAGAAGAATGATGAATGTAACAACAAAGAATTGAAGAGTAGAAGTAGAAGAAGATGAATTAAAAACCTAGATCTAAGAACTAATCCTAATCCTAATCCTAGAGAGAAGTGAGAGCTTCTCTCTCTAAAACTACTTCTAACTAATCCTAATGTGTAAAAATGATCCCAAGTCCCTTTGATCTTCAATCCTTGGCTTTAAATAGCAGTTTAGGCGCCAAAGTTAGTTGGGATTGGGCCCCACAACTCTTGAGAATTTCTTAGGTGCGAATTCACTTAAAAATCAAGTATCAGCATCGACGCGTACGCGCACAGCACGCGTACGCGTCCATGGGCCATTTCGCAAGGTGCACGTACGCGCCTGGTGTGCGTGCGTCCATGGGCGAGTTCAATTCTTTGGCTTTTCATGATCTTCTCCACTTTGTATGCTTTCCTTTCACTCATTTGATCCTTCCCTAGCCCTTTTCAACCTGAAATCACTTAACAAACAAATCAAGGCATCTAGTGGAATCAAAGGTGAATTAAAATTAACTAATTTAAAGTCTAGAAAGCATGTTTTCACACTTAAGCACAAATTGGGAGACAATCATGAAACTATGCTATTTCATTGAATAAATGTGGGTAAAAGGTCATAAAATCTCTTAAATTCAACATAAGATAAACCCTACAAATGGGGTTTATCAACCTCCCCACACTTAAACTAAGCATGTTCTCATGCTTAAACCAAGAATGAGGTAAAGGGCATGGCATTTATTCAATGGAAACTAACTAAATGCAATCTACCTATATGCAACTATCTAAATGAATGCAATTGCTTGGTCAAAATAAATCAATTTCCAAGAAGCATATATGCACAAGGGCCAAGGATTAGCAAGTCTAATCCACAATTGGATTGAGTTCTTAAATATTTTTACAAACTTGCATGAAAAGTGATACTTATAGGTGGAAACATGTAATTGAGCATCAAACCCTGATCGGATGTGTTTGCACTCTATTCGCTCAAGTGTTTAGGGTCGATTCACTCAATTCTCCTCTATTCCGTGCTTTCTAAGATTTATTTTTCATCTAACAATCAACATTTATTTCATGCATGTATACATCTATCATGAGGTCTTTTCTTTAGGTTGTAATGGGGTTAGGGTCAAGGTAGGATGCATATATGGTTAAGTGAGCTTGGAATTTGAATCTTTGATAAGCTTCAACTTTCCACTTAACCTATATAATAACCTATACAATTAAGTGCTAACTTAACTACCCATCCTTCTCACTTTTTCACATACTCATGCATTTTCTTTTTCATTTCACAATACTTATGCATTGATCTTTATTGGACTTTACTTTGGGGCATTTTGTCCCCTTTTTATTACTTTTTTTTCTTTGTTTCTTTCTTTTTTCTATTTTTTTCTTTTCTTTTCTATATTATTTTTTTTCTTTTTTTTTCTTTTATTTTTCTCAATTTTTTCTTTCTATATACAAGAGCATCAATGCATAAGGTTTTACATTTGATCAATACATGAGTATGTACCTAATTCCCAATATTTTCAATAACAATACAAAACTACCCTTTTATTCACCTAATGTCCCAAGATTTCCACACTTGAATGATACTCACACACACTAGCCTAAGCTAATCAAAGATCCAAATAAGGAAATTTATTGTTTTTCGCTTTAGGACTTGTAATGTGCTAATATAAGAACAAGTGGGTTAAGCGTAGGCTCAAAGTTGGCTAACAATGGAAGATAAAAGGTAGGCTATTTAGGTAAGTGAGCTAATGAAATGATGGCCTCAATCATATAAATGCATGAATACACAAAATAATGGACATAAAGAATCAAGCGAATCAAAGATCACAATCATAGAAAGAGAATATTGCACACAAGAAGGAAAATATAAGTGGTTATAAGATGTAACCACACCATTAGGCTCAAATCTCACTAGCTTGTGTTCTTAGCTCAAAAACATGATCCGCAATATATATAATTCAAGCAAGTTCTATGAAAAGTTTTCACTCAAATCAATTGTTGCCCTATAGATAGAAATCCTTCAAAAATTTCATTATTTTGACTATGCTTATTGTGTATACATATGCAAAAAATAAGAAAATGCAAGTAAAAATCCTAAAATCCTAGAATGAAATGCAAAAGTGTTGGAATTAAAAACTTGTCACCCAA
The DNA here is from genome assembly GCF_000817695.3 of Arachis duranensis. Taxonomy (NCBI): domain Eukaryota; kingdom Viridiplantae; phylum Streptophyta; class Magnoliopsida; order Fabales; family Fabaceae; genus Arachis; species Arachis duranensis. Next base: position 26,425,196 of record NC_029772.3, on the reverse strand, counting down.
AATTGCCGACCGGTTTGACGACCTCCCCACACTTAAAAGTTTGCACCGTCCTCGGTGCACTCAAAGATGAGCAAGGGGGTACGGCGAATCTCCGGATTGCTGCGTGTTCTTTCTTCCGCTTCCATGTTTGCTTGTGGTGCATTGTTCATGGAAAACAAAAATATAACACCATAAGAGGAGAAGATATAAGAGCAAGGAAGCATACATTGTTGGAATGAGATAAGTCACTAGAATTGAGTGAGTGAAGTAGTGTGAAATGAAATTCGTAAAAAAAAAAAAACAAAAATATAACACCATAAGATGAGAAGATATGAAAGCAAGGAAGCATACATTGTTGGAATGAGATAAGTCACTAGAATTGAGTGAGTGAAGTAGTGTGAAATGAATGTGTATGAATTCTAAATTGCGCGGTTTAGAACGCACGTTAACATAAGAAGTGATGTCACAAAAGAAGTATACCCCTCACTTATCCTAGTATGCTTGAGATAATTTAAGTGAACTTGTAAGGTGAGACAAGCATTGAAGAAGCATGAAAGCATTCAAGCTAAAAACATATGGATGCATATAATCATGAAACACAATGCATTAAGGTAAATGCCCAACATCATCCATCAAGAGGTTGCCTAATCAAAGAATAAGGTTCAAATCACATGGTGGCCAAATCATGCAATTTAAAAAAATCACAAGCTCAAAGGCAATTCTCATCACTTGGTATTTTTCAAAAGGTAAGCATGAAAAACTCAAAACCAAGTAGCAAAATATAACCTCAATCATAGAATCCAACAAAGAGATCTAAAAACATTCATGCTAAAATAGCATTTAGGCAATAAGAGGCAGCAATGTATAGTAAACAAAATCAATAATCCAACACTTACAATGAAAAAAGAAAAATAAATGCAAAGTAAACTAACTAACTAATCAACTAACTAACTAACTAGTTAACTAACTAAATTAGATGGTTATCAATGGTGTTTGGAGGTGTTGGATGAGGGGTGAAGGGAGGAAGAAAGGAGAAGGAAAGAAATGGAAAGAGGAGAAGAAAAGAAATGTGGTGAAGGAAGGACATCCACGCGCGCGCGCATGGCACGCGCGCGGGTGGTAGTGTAATGGACGCGACGCGTACGCGTACATGATGCGTCCGCATCGATGGATTATTCTGAGAGTGGCGCGTACGCAGCATGTGCGCGTACGCGCGAGCGGGTTTGTGCCAAAGGCACAACACTGGCGCAGCGTGGGCACAACTCTTGGGTCAATGTATGGAGGAATGAAATTTTGCAATCCACGCGTACGCACGCATGGCGCGTGCGCGGATTGTCAAAAACGCTTGATGCACGCGTACGCGCGCAGTGCGCGTATGCGTGGATGGTGCTCTGTTTTTCAAAAAAATTTTTCTATGTTTTTGCACCAATCCAAGCATTCCAAACCTCCAAACAGCTACCAAAATACCATAAAACCTTATTTAACATACTAAACTACCAATTAGACTCAACAAACTCAACAAAACATGAAATTAAACTAATTCTATTAGTATGTACAAAAGAGAAAAAAATGAAAAGAATTTACCATGGTGGGGTGTCTCCCACCTAGCACTTTTGTTTATTGTCCTTAAGTTGGACTTATGGGGAGCTCCTCTCAAGGTGGCTTGTGCTTGAAGCTATCTTTGAACATCCACCAATGCTTGGTCCTCCATTGTGCCCCAAGATTCCTTATTTGTTGCACCAAGTGTTGATGGAGTTCTTCAAAAGCTTGGGGTCCCAAAATTGATTTTCCTTATGCGATCCGGGATCCCACACTTTATTTTGACACCCATCTTGAAGTTGATCATTATTAGTTCATCCGGGTGGCATGACTTTAGAATTCTCATTTAAGCAACTAAACAACATCCTAGACCCAAGAAATCTAGTTCTACACCAACCGTTGCAATTAAGCTTTGAACGTGTAGCCATAATAAACCTTGAATAATGTTTCCAACCACTAACCATCTCCCTTTTACTCTTAAAGCCACAAAGATGTCTAAGTTGACCATCCGTCTCAAGTAAGCCATATTCAAGGGGGATAATAAAGCTTAAGTATAAGGAATTTACCCACTTGAATGAAAGAATGGATGGTGGTGGCTTGGGGAGAGGTATTTCCAATGTCCTTGCAAGCTCTACTCCCTTATATTCTTCCTTGATTGCCTCCACCTCTTCATAAACTTCTTCACTTTCAATCCTTTGTTCATCATTTTCATCCCACTCTTCTCCATCATTCAAATCATAAATGGGAGGAAGAGAAAAATCTACCTCCATATTGCTTTCTATCTCATTGGGAAAAGGTTCCTCAAATTCAAAGGATTCACCACCAAGAGGATCGGATGCTTGGTCTTCATCACCAAGGGAACTCAATTCTTGCTTCATTCCCTCCAAGTCTTCATATAGAATATGCCTTGGAGGTTGTTCACATTCCTCCTCAACATCAAATTCACTCTTCTTAGAGAGATTTTCTATGATTTTAGCTTCCCATGGAAGTTCCGCATCTCCTAAGTCTTTAGCCACTTCTTCCTTTTCTTCAATAATCACAGGCTTCTCCAATTGCTCTAATACAAAATAACATTCCTCCTTCTCCACCGGAGTTTTCAATCTCTCCTTCATACTTTGTTCTTCAATTGATTCTCCACATGTGACCATAGGAGTGCTTGGAGTACTCAAGCATTGGGAGGCTAATAGGCTTACTACCTTGGTTAAGGTAGCTACAAATTCTAGTGTCTCCCTTTGCATTTCTCCTTGCCCTTGAAGTATAAGGCTAAGGAATTTCATCCATTGAGGATTGGGCTGGATAACAGGGTTCATTGTCTTGGAGAATGGGTTCATATTAGGAAGGTGGTTTTTCTTGGTAGGGATGTGGTGGTGTGTATTGAGATGGTTCTTGGGAGTATTGTTATTGGAATGGTGGTTCCATGTATGGCTCATGTGGTTCAAAAGGTGGTTGGTAGGGTGGATATGGGTCAAGGTCATATGGAGGTGTTTGGTGAAAAGAGACTTGTGAGTATGGTTGAGGTTCATGTTGAGGATATGACTCATAGGCATATGGTGGTGGTTCTTGAAAGTCACAAGAAAATTTACCATAGCCATTGGATTGACATGCATCATAGAATGGCTCTTCTTCATAGTGCATTGGTGGAAGTTGTTGCCATGAATACTGATCATATGCATATGGCTCCTTCCACCTTTGATTATCACATTCTTGATACACATCCTCATTGTAGCTCCCATTACCTACAATATAGATGTAATCACACTCATAGCCAAAGTGAGAATTCATAGGGAAAAAGCAAAATAAAGCTAACAAAAACTAGTAAACAAGCAAAAGACAAGCTATTCACACTATTCACATATATACAATAACCAATAACACAACACCATTGCAATTCCCCGGCAACGGCGCCATTTGATGATAAGATTATTGATTGGTTTAGAAACTATACTTGCAACGATAATTTATTTGTGAAATTCTATACCATCAAAAATCCAATCATCACTTGTCTCCCTTGGGTTGAGGTGTGTCCTTTGATGTGGCATCCGTGTTCTTAAGCGGTGTTCTTTCTTCCAAACCAGAGTTATGGTCATTGTCAGGGTTGTCTGCCATAATGGTGGGATGACTTCCAGACTCCCCGGCAATGGCACCAATGTTCTGAGGGTTACCTGAAACTGAAGGTCGATCTCGGATGAGATCTTCTGTACTGGTCGATGTTGTCGTGTCCGACTTGTTGGATCTAGAGGTACGGTTGATCCTTGGTCATCGGGGGGTGGTGGTACCTGCAAGAGACTCCGATGCTTAAGTTAGCTCGGGCTTTAGGCAGGTTTTTTGTAGAGTTGGAGAATGAGTTATACCTGGGTGCTCCAGTGTATTTATAGTAGTGTAGAGTGACCTTCTTTGAGATAAGTTAGTTATCTTATCTTTATCGTTTGTGGATGAGATCACTTATCTTTTGATTAGCCACCTTCAAGTGGGTTGTGATCCTCTGCTTTGGGCCTGTTTGGGCTTCTATGTTGATTTGGTCGATCTCCTACAAGAGGTCAGCCGCTTTGTCCTCATCCAACCCGGACCGTACAGCTCGGTCTAGGGTATGAACACAACCCTTTTTGGATTTTTGTGGTTTTTGTTCCCTTTTCAGTGATCTTTTGGTTGGTCTGACTTCTCTGCCAGGCCTTCTCAAGTTATTTTTAGTAATCCCATTTTAGTCTGACCTCATCAGGTCGCTTTATATGGGTTACTTCTTATAACTTCTTGCATTAACTCGAGCTTTTTCGCTTCACCTTGCTGACCTCATCTGGTCGGGCGATGAATTTTGTGTTTTTGAGCGTAAATTAATACGTCTTGGTAGGAAACTTTTTTAGGTAATTGATAACTTTTATTCAAGTAATAAGATAGAAAATATAAATAAGAGTATGTACATGCGAATGCTTACCCTTCTAGCTCCAGCAACTTTTAGATCTTGGCCTGGTGCCTCATTAAAAAACCTTTTTAGGAAAAAGAGTTCACCTTGGCCTGAGATCCTATCTTGTCTAGCTATAGTACCTTCTTAGATTATAGGCATGCAATGACCTTGGTAGCTCCCGCCCTTCGAGGTCGGCCACCTTATAAAAACCCTTTCCTAGTACCTCTGTGACTCGGTATGGTCCTCTCCAGTTGGTTGCTATCTTTCTTTCTCCTGACCGGCCTGCTCCGATATCGTTAGATTAAGATGAGATCATTGGTGGTGAAGCTTCGCTGGATCACCTTTTGATTATACCTTAGAGCCATTTGACGCTTAAGCGCTTCCTCTCTAATCCGAACTCTTTCTCAGACTTCTGGAAGTAGGTCGAGCTCTTCCCTTTGTGCTTGGGAGTTGGTATCTTCGTTGTAGAGGATCACTCTAGGGGACCCTTCTTCTACTTCAACGGGGATCATTGCCCCCTGATGCCAGGGCATTTTGGCTAGTTTCACTGACCTTTCTTTACTGTTTTTAAGGTAGTTTCATGCATTTTCTGAAGAAATAAGCTAGTTTTGGGTAGATATTCACTTACATCTTGTTTCAAGCATACATTGTGCATTTTACATGATTTCATGAGAATTTTGCATGAATTATATGACAAATTGGATGATGCATGTCTCATGACTTGGATTAGAACTTTGATGCGCTTTGCTGCTTGATTTCAGGACAAAGGAAGCAAAGAAGAACCACGTTAGCATTCACGTTAGTTCAACTAACGTGACCTCTAACGTGGAATGGGAGCTAGCTTGCAAAGTTAGTGAGAAAGGTAATCGCCAATAACGCCCTCGAAGCCATCACAGCCCACGTTAAGAGTCACGTTAACTAAGTTAACGTGAACTCTAACGTGGAAGAAGACAACAAGGCCAACATTAGTGACACTCTCCTTTGTCACTAACGTTGGACCAAGCTCATAATTGGCCACGTTAGTTGCCACGTTAAGTTAGTTAACATGGACTCTAACGTTGGAAAGCAAAAGAGAAGCCAACGTTAATGACATTCACCTTTGTCACTAACGTTGGCCAAGCCTCCACGAGCCACGTTAACTCTCACGTTAACTTAGTTAACGTGGAAGCTAACGTGGAGAGAGCAATTGATCGCCAACATTAGTGACAAACTTACCTTTGTCACTAACGTTGGGGTGAACCACCAAGAGCCACCATGAGCAACATTAACTCCCATGTTAACTTTGTTAACGTGGAAGCTAACGTGGATAAAGAGATGATGAGCCAACGTTAGTGACACTCACCTTTGTCACTAACGTTGGAGATGGCCAGCATGACTACGTTAGAAGCCACGTTAACTTAGTTAACGTGGACTCTAACGTGGGAAGTAGGGGCACATTGGAACGTTAGTGACAAAGGTAAGTGTCACTAACGCTCTCGAAGAATTGGCATTGCTACGTTAGAAGCCACGTTAACCTAGTTAACATGGACTCTAACGTAAGGAGAAGGGGTGACTCACCACGTTATTGGAAAAGGTAAGTCCCAATAACGTATGCAAAGGGCCAAGAGGCAACGTTAGTGGTCACGTTAGTGCCACTAACGTTGCAATCAACGTGATCATATTTGGGTTAGGAACGTTAGTGAAAAAGGTGATTGTCACTAACGTTCTCGAACCCACACTTTCACTTAACGTTGACACCACTAACGTCCTGAGCCAAAGTCCCTACCTACTTCACATTTTCTCTCTGCAAGCAAAACTAAGCCCAATAAAGAGGATAACTGCTTCAAACTCAAGATCCAGAGGCCCATACCCAAGACTTGAAGAGCCAACTAGAAGATCAGAAGAGTAGTATATATAGGAGTTGCTTTGAATTAGATAGGGGGTTGGAAACTTTAGGAGCCTTGGGCATAGAACTACTCTCTGTATTTTACTCTGCAACTTCTAGTTTTACTTTTAGGATGTATTCTCCATCTTTGTTTTCATTTTCCAGAGCTATGAACAACTAAACCCCTTTCATTGGGTTAGGGAGCTCTGCTGCAATTTGATGGATCAATATTAGTTTTCATTCTTCTTCTTCTATCTTTTCTCTTGATTTTACTAGAGAGCTTTCAATCTTTATCCAATTGGGTAATTATCTTGGAAAAGAAACTATTCATACTTGGATCTCTTCGGAACCTTGGAAGATGAATGAAGAGATCATGCTAGAAATGCTTTCTCATGCTGGACAAAATTGGGTTTGGATGGATATGTGACTATAATCCTACCACTACTTGATTTGGAAATGCATGTGGTATAATCAGTGACCATACTTCATCTCTTCTCATGAGCAATTGACCAAGGAATTGGCTATTGATCAAGATTTGAGAGATTGGATTACCAAGGAATTGGAATTCGATCACTTAAGATTGCCAAGGAGATCAATGAATGCATTGATTGAGGAAGAGTTGAAAATGAATTTGATTCGGAGAATGCAACATCTCCTAATCCCAATGAACTCCCCATTTCTGATCTTACCCATTCTCTTTAATTTCTGCCATTTACTTTTATGAGCATTTCCCCCATTCCCATTTAAGATTCTGCAATTTACTTTATGCCATTTACATTCAGCTCTTTATTTCCAGCATTTACTTTTTCTGCTATTTACTTTTCCGCTATTTAATTTTCTGCAAATCTCAAATCAAATTCTGATTCGCTCAACTAGAACATTCCTCTAATTAAAGTTGCTTGATCAATCAATCTCTGTGGGATTCGACCTCACTCTATAGTGAGTTTTTACTTGACGACAACTCGGTACACTTGCCGAAGGAATTTTTTTACGAGACGAATTTTTCGTGCATCAAGTTTGTGGCGCCGTTGCCGGGGATTGATTTGTATCAACAATGATTAAGTTGGAGGATAATTAGATTGAGCATTTTTCATTCTGCTGATCTGAATTTCTGTTTGAGCAATTTTCTTTCAGTTTCAGTTGTTTTTCTTCCCATCCCTTTAACCCTTTTCTTTCAGTTGTTTACAATCTTTTTCACTCACCCACCAACTGTTTGAGATATTGCATCACTCACACTAACAGCATTTTTTTTACAAGAATAGTTTCTGCATTTATTTCCTTGCTTGTGCAATGTTGATTGTATGACAGGGAGAAGAAGCGGTGTTGTATGACAGGGAGAAGAGAAGGAGCTTCAACATCCTTTGATTCAGAACCTGAAAGAACCCTTTGGAGACGACGAAGGGAAACAAGAGGAAAAAAGATTATTGGTGCTGAGAAAGCAGAGGAAGAGTATTTTGAACCCAACATGGAAGAGAATTTGGAGAATAATCATGAAGAGGAGGCTCATAATCAAGGCCATGCCAACCGTGCTGGGCAAGAAAGGAGGGTCTTAGGATCCTATATCAATCCTAATTCCGGAAACTGTAGAAGCAGCATTCAGAAACCCACCATACATGCCAACAAATTCGAGGTAAAACCTCAGCTCATCATTTTGGTGCAAAATAATTGCTCATTTGGAGGAGGTGGTCAAGAAGACCCTAACCAACACTTGACCACCTTCTTGAGGATTTGTGACACGGTGATAAACCACTATTTTATGGTTTATCTTGTGCTTAGGGTTGATAAACCCATATTTCTTGAGTTTTTTTGTGCTTAATTTGAGTGATTTATATAATCCTTCACCTACTTATTCACATTAATTGCATGGTTTTACTTTCCCTTCCTTATTATGTCGTATTGTGAAAAACTTGTTTCCTAAGCTTTAAAAATTAATTATTTTAATTACCTTTATTTCCATTTGATGCCGTGATTAGTGTGTTGAGTAGTTTCAGATTTTCTAAGGCAGAATGACTTAAGGGATGAAAAAGGAAACATACTAAAAGGAAAGGAAAAAGCAAAATGGAGCTTTAAGGAGACTGGTATCCACGCGATCGCATGGACGACGCGATCGCGTGCCAGAAGCGAAGATTCAGCGACGCGGCCGCATGACTGACGCGACCGCGCGCCTTAAGCAGAACGCACATGACGCGGTCGCATGACTGACGCGACCGCGTGGCAAGGAAAAGCTCCGAATGACGCGACCGCGTGACCCACACGAACGTGTGACAGAGGCCACGCACTAGAAAATTACAGAACACACCCCAGCGAGTTCTAAACCCCTTTTTGGCCCAAATCCAAGTCCAGAAAGCATAGACCAGAGGTTATAAAGTGGGGGAATGCATCCATTCAGAATGAAGCCTCACATAATTCTACTTTTCCATGTTTTAGATGTAGTTTTGGAGAGAGAGGTTCTCTCCTCTCTCTCTCTTAGGATTTAGGACTTCTCTTTTTAGAGTGACTCTCGATCCAGGTTTAATATTCCTTTTTACTATTTAATTTCTCTTTTATATTTTGATTACTCTGAAGCCTTTATTATGTTTGATTGATGTTGCCCAATTGGCTGTTGATGACATTTTTATTTAATGATAATTGAGGTATTTTTAGTTTATAATTATTCTCTTTGAATTAAATTGCCATTGCTTCTCATCCAAGGATATTTTTATTATTCCAGCAATTTTACTTTTTTTTCCTTTTGGTTCTGATTAGGAATTTAGTAACTCAACAGTTATTAAACTCAACGTAATTAATAATCGTTATCTTGCTAATTGAGCTGAACCTAAATAATCCCAACCTTTTCTTAGGAAATAATTAGGATTCAAAGGTCAATTTAATTAGTCCCTTGACTTTCCTTACCCTGGTAAAGGTTGACCAAGTAGAGTTTAGATTCAACTTTTATTATAGTTGAGAGAGATAACTAAGTTAGACCTCTAAATTCCCTTATCTTGCCAAAAGTTGTTTTACAATTATTATTTATTTTTAATTGCCATTTAATTCACTCATCATTTAAATTACTTGCTTCTCACCTTCTAAACCCCAATTACAACCTTTATAACCAATAATAAGAACATACTTCCTCGCAGTTCCTTGAGAAGACGACTTTTTATCTTTATTTGCTACTATGAACTCTCACTCCTCTCGCTTTGAGTTTGGTTCTAATATTATTAAAGGAAATAGAAGTTACAGCAAGAATGTGCATCAAGGTCAGACCAATCAAGGATGGATGGAACCAAGAGGATCTAATCAACCCTTTTGGCAGCAACACCCTCTGAGATATCCGGGACAAAGACCGTTCTACCGCGCATACCCAGCTGAAAGACATGGTGGATAACCTTGTAACTACCAACAAGCCCCACCCCGTGCATATGAACCGTCATTTCAACATAACCTCGAACCACCACACTCACAAGCTTCTCGTCACCATTCGCCATCATATGACCCTTCCTTACCCCAATACCAATCCAATCATTCCCAGTCATTACCACTTCCCTATGTATCATGTCTAAGTCCAGCAAACCGCGAAGCAGAGGATCGCCTAAAAGAAACAATAACTAAATTTCAAACAACCATTCAACAACTAGAGTACGCACTAATACAATGGGCCACTAAACGCTCAAATATACAAGGATCAACCACAGCTCCATGTGGACAACCCGATGAAGAGCGTAGCATGAAAGAAATACTAGAGACTCCAGTGGACAAGGCAGAGAATGAATTCGTACTAGAACAAGTGGAAGAAGCTGTCATTGTTCAAGAAGAAGAGTTGGTTAAAGATCTTGGCGATGCTAAACTTCTTTGGGAATCCAGAATTGAGGAAAACTCCGTCCAGGATGCTACAGTTGATGCTAAGGAAGATACTGTACAATCTCCAAGGCAAGTCGTTTATGAGGAATCAGACGGAGTAATCCAAGAAGCAATTTCCCTTGATGATGATATTCACAAGTCTAGCTCTTTTGGTGATGAACTTGCATCCGCAAGTAAATTCTCTGAAATCGAAGAATCTTCCTCAAGTGAATATGAAGATGATGCAGAGGTGGATTTCTCTCAACCTCCAATCTATGACTCAAGAGATGAGGAAGACATAGAAAACTTTGACCAGGACACAGATACAATTGAAGATCTTTGCAAAGAAGTGGAGGAATTCACAGAAGAGCATAAGGGAGTAGAACTTACAGAACCACCAGAAACACCTATCCCAAGGCCACTACCACCTAATACAAGCTTCAAGTGGGTACAATCCTTAACTTATAACTTCACTTATTCACTTGAATATGGTCTGCTCGAAACAGATGGCCAGCTTAGAGCTCTCTGCGGCTTTAAGAGTAAGAGGGAAATGGCTCGTACTCAGAGCTGGTGCACAAGGTTCAATAAGGTTCCACGCTTCACCTCGAAGTACACGGATTGGTATCATACTCAATTGCACGGATCATGGAGAACGTTTGGTCACCACGGTGAGATTCTACTTTTTAAACCGCCCGGATGGAGACATGTAGATCAGGACGGAGGCGGATTTAAAAGCAAGGCTTGGAATACTGGAGTTTATTCTGACATTTGTCGTCCCGGGAGCCGAACAATATATTTAGAGCTGCTCAGAAGCTTCACATGCCTAGTTTGGGACCCCGGAGGCTGTTGGCATTCCAAGCACTGGTGGAAATTTTTGGACGAATTTAAACATAAACCACCATAACAGGATACTCCTCCAATGTCCAACTTAAGGACTTTAACTAAAAGTGCTAGGTGGGAGACAACCCACCATGGTATGGTCGTTTCTTTTTTTTAGTTTATTTCATCATTATTTGTTTTTATTTTTATTTCCTTTTCATTTTACTTTAGTAAACCTGGAATCATACATAGCACTCATATTAATCACTGCATTCTGCATTGTTTATGCATTAAAAAAAAATTTCCGCTACGCGACGCAATCGCATCAGCGGCGTGTCCGCGTCGCTTGGAGAGAAAGGAAAAATAAAAATGAACAGAGAGTCACGCTGGAGCGTGGATGGAGGCGTGCTAATGGCACATATTGACCCACGCGACGGCGTCGCTAACGCGTCCGCGTCGAATGGGAAGTATGGCCTCCCACTATTTAAGTGTGGGGAGGCCATACTTAAGTGTTTAAGTGTGGGGAGGTTAATAAACCACTATTTTATGGTTTATCTTGTGCTCAATTGAGTGGATTTTATCAACTCTTTTCCCACTTATTCATACTATTTGCATATTTTACATTTGCCTTCCTAATTATGTGCTTTGATTGAAAACATGTTTCTTTGGACTTATATTTGCTTATTATTAATCCTCTCTTATTTCCATTCGATGCCGTGATTAGTGTGTTGAGTAGTTTCAGATTTTCTAAGGCAGAATGACTTAACAGATGAAAAAGGAAACATACTAAAAGGAAAGGAGAAAGCAAAACGGAGCTTTAAGGAGACTGGTATCCACGCGATCGCATGGACGACGCGATCGCGTGCCAGAAGCGAAGATTCAGCGACGTGGCCGCATGACTGACGCGACCGCGCGCCTTAAGCAGAACGCACATGACGCGGTCGCATGACTGACGCGACCGCGTGGCAAGGAAAAGCTCTAAATGACGCGACCGCGTGACCCACGCAGACGCGTGACAGAGGCCACGCACCAGAAAATTATAGAACACGCCCCAGCGAGTTCTAAACCCCTTTTTGGCCCAAATCCAAGTCCAGAAAGCATAGACCAGAGGTTATAAAGTGGGGGAATGCATCCATTCAGAATGAAGCCTCGCATAATTCTACTTTTCCATGTTTTAGATGTAGTTTTGGAGAGAGAGGTTCTCTCCTCTCTCTCTCTCTTAGGATTTAGGACTTCTCTTTCTAGAGTGACTCTCGATCCAGGTTTAATATTCCTTTTTACTATTTAATTTCTCTTTTATATTTTGATTACTCTGAAGCCTTTATTATGTTTGATTGATGTTGCCCAATTGGCTGTTGATGACATTTTTATTTAATGATAATTGAGGTATTTTCAGTTTATAATTATTCTCTTAGAATTAAATTGCCATTGCTTCTCATCCAAGGATATTTTTATTATTCCAGCAATTTTACTTTTTTTTTTCCTTTTGGTTCTAATTAGGAATTTAGTAACTCAACAGTTATTAAACTCAACGTAATTAATAATCGTTATCTTGCTAATTGAGCTGAACCTAAATAATCCCAACCTTTTCTTAGGAAATAATTAGGATTCAAAGGTCAGTTTAATTAGTCCCTTGACTTTCCTTTGCCCTGGCAAAGGTTGACCAAGTGGAGTTTAGATTCAACTTTTATTACAGTTGAGAGAGATAACTAAGTTAGACCTCTAAATTCCCTTATCTTGCCAAAAGTTGTTTTACAATTATTATTTATTTTTAATTGCCATTTAATTAACTCATCATTTAAATTACTTGCTTCTCACCTTCTAAACCCCGATTACAACCTTTATAACCAATAATAAGAACATACTTCCTCGCAGTTCCTTGAGAAGACGACCCGAGGTTTGAATACTCGGTTAACAATTTTTAAAGGGGTTTGTTACTTGTGACACCCAAAACGTTTGTACGAAGGGATTTTTGTCGGTTTAGAGACTATATCTACAACGCGACTGTTTTTATGACATTCTTTACTGGTAAAAATCCTAACGTCACACGGTGAAGTCCAATGGAGTCCACTCAGATGTCTATAGGCTGCTCTTGTTCCCCTTTTCACTCAGGGACAAAGCATCCAAGTGGCTTGAATCCTTTCCAAAGGAGAGCTTGACTAATTGGGAAGAGGTAGTGAATAAGTTTTTGGCAAGGTTTTACCCCCTCAAAGGATCAATAGGCTGAGAACTGAAGTGCAGACGTTCAGACAGCAAGATGGAGAGACACTTTATGAAGCATGGGAGAGATTCAAAGATCTAACAAGGAGATGCCCACCAGAGATGTTTAATGAGTGGGTTCAACTTCACATCTTCTATGAAGGTCTTTCCTATGAGTCAAAGAAGGTTGTAGATCATTCATCAGGAGGTTCTTTAAACAAGAAGAAAACCATTGAAGAAGCCATAGATATCATTGAAACAGTTGCTGAGAATGACTACTTCTATGCCTCTGAAAGAAGTAACACTAGAGGAGTAATGGAGCTGAACAACATCGATGCACTGTTAGCCCAAAACAAGATGATCACCAAGCAGCTAGCGGATCTTACCAAGAAGGTGGAAGAGAACCAAGTTGCAGCAGCTATCACCTCATCACCAACTCAAGAAGGAGTAAACATAGGAGAAGAAGGTGACGGGGAGCAAGCCAACTATGTGGAAAACTCACCTAGACAAGTCCATGATCCATACTCCAAAACTTACAACTCTGGATGGAGAAATCACCCCAACTTTGGATGGGAAAATCAACAAGACCAAGGCCAAGATCAAAGACGTCCAAATCCCAGCAACATAGCTCACCAACATGCCACATCTAGACCATATTAACACTCACATAACAACCCATCTCAATACCTATACCAAAGCCAACTGAACCATTCTCATCCCTCCAATCTCAACTCACCATCACCTTCTGATGATAGACTCTCAAGGATTGAGAACTTACTTGAGGGTATATGCAAAGAGATTCAAGACAACAAGGTGTTTAAGGAGGAAGTGCGAGCCAACTTTAAGAACCAAGGAGACACTATCAAGAGGTTGGAATCTCAAGTAGGTTATCTCTCTGAGAACATTCCCAAACCTACAAATGGATTCCCAAGTGATACAGAGAAAAATCCGAGAGGAGAAACAAAGAAAGTAAAATGGGAAGATTGCAAGATGGTCACTATAAGTGATCAGGAGACCAAGGACGAGCCAAATAAGCTGTCAGAACAACCTGAAGATACCTCAGCAGAGAAGCAAGAAAAAGATCACCAAGAACCCAAAATCTCACAACAGGAGTTGCTGAGACTTTATGCACCCTTTCCCCAAGTACACAATGGTGCTGTGGAGAAGAGAATATACTCAAGGTTTCTTGATTTGTTTGCATCCTTCCATGTAAACATACCATTCATCAAGACCCTCCAATAAATGCCGGCATACATCAAGTATATGAAGGAGATGCTTCCCGGGAAAAGCTCACTCAAGGGAGGCCAAACTATAGTGATGAATAAGGAGTGTAGTGCTCTCATTCAACCAGAGTTGCCTACAAAAAGAAAAGACCCAGGGAGTTTCTACATTCTCTGTGCCATAGGAGAAACCATGTTTGATAAAGGACTTTGCGATTTGGGAGCAAGCATCAACTTAATGCCCTTATCCCTTATGAAGAGGCTGCATATCAATGGGATAATGCCCACAGATGTAGTCATCAGGCTGGCTGACAAAACTCAAAAACAGGCAATAGGAGTGGTGGAAAACGTGTTGGTAAAGGTTGGAAAATACTTCCTCCCAACAGACTTTGTCATATTGGACATGGAAGAGAGTCACACTCACCCAATCATATTGGGAAGACCATTCCTAGCTACAGCCAGAACACTCATAAATGTGGAGCGAGGAGAGCTAATTCTGAGGATCCATGATGAACAGCTCACTTTCAATATTTTCAAACGCTCACAAGAAACAGATCAAGAGAACAATGAACCAAGGAAAGATCAATGTGAGATACTAAAGGAAGAAACAAGCACTGAAGCACAACCAGCATATCTGGGAATCCCATTGATTGAGGAACAAGGCAAACAACAATTGCCACAGCTCAAAGAAAATCAAGAGGAACCTAAACCACCAGAATCACATGAGACCAGCAACAATATTTCCTTAGAGGCGGAGGTCACGAAGAGCAAGACAACATCACAAGGAACAAAGAAGAAGGTACCAAGGAGGTGGAGGAACAGGAAGATCCCTACAGAGGACTTCTCTCCAGGGGATAAAGTAATCTCAGCTTACTTCCCAGACATCCCCGCTGATCTCCCCACTGTACCATCTCAATTACCTAAAGTCTTCACCATCAACAGAGTTCTCTCCTTGGAACATGTAGAGATCATTGATACAACCAATGGATATAGGTCTACTGCCAGAGGAGAAGACTTGAAGCACTATCAACCTCCCTGATAAAGGAAAAACGTCAAGCTAGTGATGCTAAAGAAGCGCTTCATGGGAGGCAACCCATGTTTTATATGCTTTTAGAATAGTGAATAATTCAATATTCATGAGTTCCAAACCAACCTTGACTAACACTTGGTGAAATCCTTATTATGCAGTATATAGTGAAGAACAAGTTTGGTGTTCAAGGCATACCAAGAGAGCCTGAATGTAATTTAGATCATGCTATTCTAGGAGCCTTGAACAAAACTTTTTCATCACATTGCTACAAACTAAGTTTGGTGTCACCCATGGTGCCACCAAGGAGCATATAAGGATACATAGTTAGTTAGTTAATTGGTATTCATGAATAAGCAATCTAATTTTTTTTTCCTTATTACTCTTGCCGAAAAGTTTAGCTTTTTCAATGATATTAGTTTTTCTTTATTTTATTTCATAGGAAAAAGGAAAGGAGCATTGAAGGGGATTGATTGGACAATTAAATGAGAAAGGTTTGGACACCACAAAAGGAGGGTACTACACACATGCCTGATGAGCGGATAATTTATATGCTTTTTGGCATTGTTTTTAGTATGTTTTTAGTATGTTTTAGTTAGTTTTTATTATATTTTTATTAGTTTTTATTTAAAATTCACTTTTCTGGACTTTACTATGAGTTTGTGTGTTTTTCTGTGATTTCAGGTATTTTCCGGCTGAAATTGAGGGACCTGAGCAAAAATTTGATTCAGAGGCTGAAAAGGACTGCAGATGCTGTTGGATTCTGACCTCCCTGCACTCGAAGTGGATTTTCTGGAGCTACAGAAACTCAATTGGCGCGCTTTTAATTGCGTTGGAAATTAGACATCCTGGGCTTTCCAGCAATATATAATAGTCTATACTTTGCCCGAGATTTGAGGGCCCAAACCGGTGTTCCAAATCAGCTTAAGACTGCCCGGCGTTAAACGCCGGAACTGGCATAAAAGTGGGAGTTAAACGCCCAAACTGGCACAAAAGCTGGCGTTTAACTCCAAGAAAAGTCTCTACACATAGAAGTTTCAATGCTCAGCCCAAACACACACCAAGTGGTCCCGGAAGTGGATTTTTATGTCATTTACTCATTTTTGTAAACCCTAAGCTACTAGTTCTCTATAAATAGGACCTTTTTGCTATTGTATTAAAAATCTTTTGATCAATTTAGATCTTAGGATCATCTTGGGGCATCTAGTTCCTAGATCATGGGGCTGGCTTCACGGCCATGCCTAGACCTTGTTCTTATGTATTTTCAATGGTGGAGTTTCTACACACCATAGATTAAGGTGTGGAGCTCTGCTGTACCTCGAGTATTAATGCAATTACTATTGTTCTTCTATTCAATTCAGCTTATTCTTGTTCTAAGATATCACTTGTTCCTCAACTTGATGAATGTGATGATCCGTGACACTCATCATTATTCTCACCTATGAACGTGTGCCTGACAACCACCTCCGTTCTACCTTAGATTGAGTGGATATCTCTTGGATTCCTTAATTAGAATCTTCGTGGTATAAGCTAGAATTGATGGCGGCATTCTTGAGAATCCGGAAGGTCTAAACCTTGTCTGTGGTATTCTGAGTAGGATTCAAGGATTGAATGACTGTGATTGTGGGGCGTTAGTGACAGACGCAAAAGAATCACTGGATTCTATTCCGACATGATCGAGAACCGACAGATGAATAGTCGTGCTGTGACAGAGCGCGTTGAACATTTTAACTGAGAGGACGGGACTGTAGCCATTGACAACGGTGATGCCCAACATACAGCTTGCCATGGAAAGGAGTAAGAAGGATTGGATGAAGACAGTAGAAAAGCAGAGAGACGGAAGGGACAAAGCATCTCCATACGCTTATCTGAAATTCTCACCAATGAATTGCATAAGTATCTCTATCTTTATTTTATGTTTTTATTTATCTTTTAGTCATTAATCCTCCATAACCATTTGAATCTGCCTGACTGAGATTTACAAGATGACCATAGCTTGCTTCATACCAATAATCTCCATGAGATCAACCCTTACTCGCGTAAGGTTTATTACTTGGATGACCCAGTGCACTTGCTGGTTAGTTGTGCGAAGTTGTGATAAAGAGTTGAGATTGCAATTGAGCGTACCATGTTGATGGCACCATTGATGATCACAATTTCATGCACCAAGTTTTTGGC
>NC_029772.3:26407185-26407383 GCF_000817695.3 Arachis duranensis | reverse complement strand
TGCATGATTCCTGGAATTCTTATTAAAAATTTTGAATCTCTTTATTTTCTTTTCCATATAATTTTCGAAAAAGCAAAAAAATAATTATAAAATCTTAAAATCAAAAAAAAATATTTTATGTTTCTTGTTTGATTCTAGTGTCTCATTTTAAGTTTGGTGTCAATTGCATGTTTCTGTTCTTCTTGCATTTTTCGAATG
>NC_029772.3:26400468-26407014 GCF_000817695.3 Arachis duranensis | reverse complement strand
TAAGTTTGGTGTCTTGCATGCATTGTTTATTTGATTTTAGTTGCATTTTGATTATTCCTCATCATTAAAAATCCAAAAAATTCTTAATTTGTGTCTTTTCAAGTCAATAATACAGAGAATTGAAGATTCAAAACATACAGCAGAGGAATTACACAGAAAAAGCTGGGCGTTCAAAACGCCCAGTGAGGAAGGAAAACTGGCGTTTAAACGCCAGCCAGGGTACCTGGCTGGGCGTTTAACGCCCAAAAGGGTAGCATTCTGGACGTTAAACGCCAGAATGGCACAAGAGGGAAGATTTTTTTTAATGCAAATTTTTTTCAAGTTTCCATAATTTTTCAAAATCAAATCTTTTTCAAATCATATCTTTTCAATCATATATTTTCAAAATCAATTTCTTTCCATTTTCAAAAATACTTGCTAACAATTAATGATTTGATTCAACATTTCAAGTATCTTGCCTTTTTTGTTGAGAAAGGTTTAATGTCTGAATCATATCTTTTAAATTTCTTGTTAGCCAAGTCATTAATTTTAAAAATCAAATCTTTTTAAATTGTTTTTCAATCATATCTTTTTAATCACATCTTTTTCAAAATAGTTTTCAATCATATCTTTCTGATTTCTAATTTCAAAATCTTTTTCAAAATCACCTTATTTCTTTCCCAACTTTAATTTTCAAAAATCATCAATCAAATTTTCAAAATTTCTTTTAATTGTTTCAAAATCTTTTACTTTATTTTTGAAAATTATTCCCCTCTTCTCACATCCTTCTATTTAAGGACTAACACTCCTCCACTATCAACAATTCGAAGTCAATCTCTATTGATAAGTTTGAATTCTTCTACCTTCCCCTTCTATTCTTCTTTTCTTCTGACACCTCAAGGAATCTCTATACTGTGACATAGAAGATTTCATATTTTCTTGTTCTCTTCTCTTTCATATGAGCAGGAGCAAAGATAAAAGCATTTTTGTTGAGGCTGACCCTGAACCTAAAAGGACCTTGAAGCGAAAGCTAAGAGAAGCTAAAGCACTACTCTCTGTAGAGGACCTAACAGAAATCTTCAAACAAGAAGAAGATATGGCAGCCGAAAATAACAACAATGCCAACAATGCATGGAAGGTGCTGGGTGACTTTACTGCACCTACTCCCGACTTCTATGGGAGAAGCATCTCTATCCCTGCCATTGGAGCAAACAACTTTGAGCTTAAATCTCAATTAGTTTCTCTAATGCAACAGAATTGCAAGTTTCATGGACTTCCATTGGAAGATCCTCATCAGTTTTTAGCTGAATTCTTGCAAATCTGTGACACTGTCAAGACCAATGGGGTTGATCCTGAGGTCTACAGACTTATGCTATTCCCTTTTGCTGTGAGAGACAAAGCTAGGATATGGTTGGACTCATAACCTAAAGAAAGCCTGAACTCTTGGGAAAAGCTAGTCAATGCCTTCTTGGCAAAGTTCTTTCCACCTAAAAAATTGAGTAAGCTTAGAGTGGAAGTCCAAACCTTTAGGTAGAAGGAAGGTGAATCCCTCTATGAAGCTTGGGAAAGATACAAACAATTGATCAGAAAGTGTCCTTCTGACATGCTTTCTGAATGGAGCATCATAGGTATCTTCTATGATGGTCTGTATGAACTGTCCAAGATGTCATTGGACAGCTCTGCTGGAGGATCTCTTCATCTGAAGAAGACGCCTGCAGAAGCTCAAGAACTCATTGAAATGGTTGCAAATAACCAATTCATGTACACCTCTGAAAGGAATCCTGTGAACAATGGGATGAATCAGAAGAAAGGAGTTCTTGAGATTGATACTCTGAATGCCATATTGGCTCAGAATAAAATATTGACTCAGCAAGTCGATATGATTTCTCAAAGTCTGTCTGGAATGCAAGCTGCACCAGGCAGTACTAAGAATGCTTCATCCGAAGAAGAAGCTTATGATCCTGAGAACCCATCAATGGAAGAGGTGAATTACATGGGAGAACCCCATGGAAACACCTACAATCCTTCATGGAGAAATCATCCAAATCTCTCATGGAAGGATCAACAGAGACCTCAACAAGGTTTCAACAACAATAATGGTGGAAGAAACAGGTTTAGCAATGGCAAGCCTTTTCTATCATCTTCTCAGCAACAGACAGAGAATTCTAAGTAGAGCCACTCTGACTTAGCAACCATGGTCTTTGATCTAATTAAAACTACTCAAAGTTTCATGACTGAAACAAGGTCCTCCATTAGAAATTTGGAGGCACAAGTGGGTCAGCTGAGTAAGAAAGTTACTGAACTCCCTCCTAGTACTCTTCCAAGCAATACAGAAGAGAATCCAAAAGGAGAGTGCAAGGCCATCAACATGGCCGAATTCGGAGAGGAGGATGAGGCAGTGATCGCGACGTCCACTGGCCTCCAATGAGTTCCCTAATGAGGAACCATGGGAATCTGAGGCTCACACTGAGACCATAGAGATTCCTTTGGATTTACTTCTGCCATTCATGAGCTCTGATGAGTATTCTTCCTCTGAAGAGGACGAAGATGACACTGAAGAGCAAGTTGCTAAGTACCTTAGAGCCATCATGAAGCTAAATGACAAGTTATTTGGTAATGAGACTTAGGAGAATGAACCCCCTTTGCTCACCAAAGAACTGGATGACTTGACTAGGCAGAAATTACCTCAAAAGAGACAGGACCCTGGGAAGTTCTCAATACCTTGTACATTAGGCACCATGACCTTCGAGAAGGCTCTGTGTGACCTAGGGTCAAGCATAAACCTCATGCCTCTCTTTGTAATGGAGAAGCTGGGGATCTTTGAGGTATAAGTTGTAAGAATCTCACTAGAGATGGCATACAATTCAAGAAAACAAGCTTATGGACTTGTAGAGGATGTTCTGGTAAAGATTGAAGACCATTACATCCCTGCTAATTTTATAGTCCTAGAGAGTGGGAAGTGCATGGATGAATCCATCATCCTTGGCAGGCCCTTCCTAGCCACAGCAAAGGCTGTGATTGATGTTGACAGAGGAGAATTGATCATTCAAGTGAATGAAGAATCCTTTGTGTTTAAGGCTCAAGGATATCCCTCTGTAACCATGGAGAGGAAGCATGAAGAGCTTCTCTCAAAACAGAGTCAAACAGAACCCCTACAGTCAAACTCTAAGTTTGGTGTTGGGAGGTTCCAACATTGCTCTAAACATCTGTGAGGCTCCATGAGAGCCCACTGTCAAGCTACTGACATTAAAGAAGCGCTTGTTGGGAGGCAACCCAATGTTATATTTATCTATTCTCCTTTTGTTATTTCATGTTTTCTGTAGGTTGATGATCATGTGAAGTCACAAAAATAATTGAAAAAGCAAAAACAGCACACCCTGGAGGAAAAACTTGCTGGCGTTTAAATGCCAGTAAGGGCAGCAAATGGGCATTTAACGCCCAGTCTGGCACCATTCTGGGCGTTTAACGCCAGAAAGGGGCACCAGACTGGCATTTAACGCCAGGAATGGGCAAGAAGCTGGCGTTAAACGCCAGAAAGGGGCAGCAGCCCGGCGTTTAACGCCAGGATTGGCAGAAAGGGCGTTTTTGCATGCCACTTGGTGCAGGGATGAGCTATCCTTGACACCCCAGGATCTGTGGACCCCACAGGATCCCCACCTACCCCACCACTCTCTCTCTTCTTCACCCATTCACCAATCACCTTAATACCTCTTCCCCAAAAACCCCTCACCTATCAAATCCCACCATTCTCTTCACCACTCACATCCACCCTTCATAAAACCTCACCTACATCACCATCCAAATTCAAACCACTTTCCCTCCCAAACCCACCCATAATGGCCAAACCCTACCCCTCTCTCCACCCCTATATAAACCCATCTTCATGATGCATGGAAACTTGTCTCTCAACAAATTTCCCTTCAGCAAGTATACCGAATTGTCGTCAAGTAAAACTCACAATAGAGTGAGGTCAAATCCCACAGAGATTAACGGATTAAGCAAACAATGATTAATTGATTATCCTAGTTAGACAAATCATATTGGAGTGATAAGTAACAAGGAAATGTAAATGGCATAAAAGTAAAGAAAAGCTATAAAGTGCAGAAGAGTAAAATGGCAAGAAAAGTAAATGTAAGAACTAAAAATAAAATGAACATTGGGATCAAGAGATGTTGCAAATCTCCGGATCAAGTTCATTCTCATCTCTTCTTCAATCAATGCATTCATTGATCTCCTTGGCAATCTTAAGTGATTGGATTCCAATTCCTTGGTAACCCAATCTCTCAAATCTTGATCAATAGCCAATTTCTTGGTCAATTGCTCATGAGAAGAGATGAAGTATGGTCACTGATTATACCACATGCATTTCCCAAATCAAGTATTGGGGGGATTATAGTCACATATCCATCCCAACCCAACTTGGTCCAGCATGAGAAAGCATTTCTAGCATGATCTCTTCATTCCTCTTCCAAGGTTCTGAAGAGATCCAATTATGGAGAGTTTCTTTTCCAAGACAACTAACCAATTGAATTAAGATTGAAAGCTTTCTAGTAAAATCAAGAGAAAAGATAGAAGAAGAAGAATGAAAACTAATATTGATCCATCAAATTACAGCAGAGCTCTCTAACCTAATGAAAAGAGTTAGTTGATCATTGCTCTACCAAAATAGAAAAGAAGAAAGTGCAGGAAAGTAAAGATGAAGATTAAAACTAACATTGAAACTTCCAAATGCATAAATGAAAAGTACAAAGAAAAGAAGAGAAGGAAAAGTGAGTGAGGGGAGGGAGTCCGAAGACCCCTCTTCCAATCCCCAATTTCTGTGTTTCCTTCCGTCCAGTCCCCCCCATTTCAAAGTAAAAACTAAAGCCTTTATATAGGCTCTCCTAAATTACAAAATAAAATTAAAAGCAAATTACAATTAAATGAAAATTCCTATTCTAGATGCTTCTTGTGGCCTTGATTGGTTGACACTTGTGGGCTTGCTTCCTTGAGGTTGGGTGGTCCAAGAGAAGTGAATCAAATTGAGGTCCAGGGTGACTTGGCTTTATTGCTTTGGTGTTTTTGGGGCTTAAAAGA
Source organism: Arachis duranensis (assembly GCF_000817695.3). Classification (NCBI taxonomy): domain Eukaryota; kingdom Viridiplantae; phylum Streptophyta; class Magnoliopsida; order Fabales; family Fabaceae; genus Arachis; species Arachis duranensis. The sequence goes on along the minus strand of NC_029772.3, from coordinate 26,401,959 downwards.
TGCCTCTTGTTTGTGCTCCAATTTCATGCCCACTATAGACTATTATATATCTTTGGAAAGCTCTGAATGTCAGCTTTCTAACGCAACTGAAATTACCTCAATTGGATCTCTGCAACTCAAGTTATGCTCCTTTGAAGTGGACATGGTCGCTGGCATAGTCGCTAGCGTTAATGGAAAACGTGAGTCACGTTAACGCTAGCGACTAGCATTAATGGAAAACGTGAGTCACAATAACGCTAGCGATCAGGGGCTCAAACTTAATGTCCACCCGATACTATTATATATTGTTGGAAAGCTCTGGATGTCTACTTTCCAACGCCTCTAAAAGCGCATCATTTGGAGGAAGACCCTGGAGGAAGACCTTGCTGGCGTTTAAACGCCAGTAAGGGTAGCAAATGCGCGTTTAACACCCAGTCTGGCACCATTCTGGGTGTTTAACGCCAGAAAGGGGCACCAAACTGGCGTTAAACGCCAAGAAAGGGCAAGAAGTTGGCGTTAAACGCCAGAAATGGGCACTAGCTCGGCGTTTAATGCCAGAATTGGCACAGAGAGCATTTTTGCTCGCCACTTGGTGCAGGGATGACTTTTCCTTGACACCTCAGGATCTGTGGACCCTACAGGATCCCCACCTACCCCACCACCCTCTCTCTTCTTCTTCACCCATTCACCAATCACCTCAACACCTCTTCCCCGAAAACCCCTCACCTATCAAATCCCATCTTTCTCTTCACCACTTACATCCATCCTTCATAAAACCTCACCTACCTCACCATTCAAATTCAAACCACTTTCCCTCCCAAACCCACCCTCCCATAACCGAACCCTACCCCTCTCTCCACCCCTATATAAACCCATCTTCACTCCTTCATTTTCACACAACCTAAACACTACTTCTCCCCCTTTGGCCGAACCACAAATCCATCTCCATCTCCTCTATTTCTTCTTCTTCTACTCTCTTCTTTCTTCTTTTGCTCGAGGATGAGCAAATCTTTTAAGTTTGGTGTGGTAAAAGCATTGCTTTTTGTTTTTCCATAACCATTTATTGCATCCAAGGCCAGAGAAACCTCTAGAAAGAGGAAAGGGAAGGCAAAAGCTTTCACCTCCGAGTCATGGGAGATGGAGAGATTCATCTCAAGGGTGCATCAAGACCACTTCAATGAAGTTGTGGCCTTGAAGAAGGTGATCCCCGAGGTCCCTTTCAAACTCAAAAAGAGTGAATATCCGGAGATCCGACATGAGATTCGAAGAAGAGGTTGGGAAGTTCTTACCAACCCTATTCAACAAGTCGAAATATTAATGGTTCAAGAGTTCTATGCCAATGCATGGATCACCAAAAACCATGATCAAAGTGTGAACCCGGACCCAAAGAATTGGCTTACAATGGTTCGGGGGAAATACTTAGATTTTAGTCCGGAAAATGTAAGGTTGGCATTCAACTTGCCCATGATGCAAGGAGATAAACACCCTTACACTAGAAGGGTCAACTTTGAT
>NC_029772.3:26398063-26400262 GCF_000817695.3 Arachis duranensis | reverse complement strand
GAAGTTACTATAGACCGGGCCATCATGATTCATAGCATCATGATTGGAGAGGAAGTAGAAGTTCATGAGGTTATAGCCCAAGAACTTTATAAGGTGGCGAAAAAGTCCTCTACCTTGGCAAGGTTAGCCTTTCCTCATCTCATTTGTCACCTCTGTTATTCAATTGGAATTGACATAGAGGGAGACACCCCATTGATGAGGACAAGCCCATCACTAAGAAAAAGATGGAGCAAACAAGAGATCCCACTCATCATGAAATCCCTGAGATGCCTCAAGGGATGCACCTTCCTCCACAAAACTATTGGGAGCAAATCAACACCTCCCTAGGAGAATTAAGTTCCAACATGGGACAACTAAGGGTGGAGCACCAAGAACATTCCATCCTCCTCCATGAAATTAGTGAAGATCAAAGAATCATGAGAGAGGAGCAAAAAAGACAAGGAAGAGACATTGAGGAGCTCAAGCACTCTATAAGATCTTCAAGAGGAAGAACAAGCCACCATCACTAAGGTGGACCCGTTCTTTAATTTCCTTGTTCTCTATTTTCTTGTTTTTCAAATTTTCATGCTTATGTTTATCTATGTTTGTGTCTCATGATCATTAGTATCTTAGTGTCTATGCCTTAAAGTTATGAATGTCCTATGAATCCATCACCTTTCTTGAATGAAAAATGTTCTTAATTGAAAAAGAGAAAAATTGCATGAATTTTAAATCTTATAACAGATTAATTATTTTAATGTGGTGGCAATACTTTTGTTTTCTGAATGTATGCTTAAACAGTGCATATGTCTTTTGAATTTGTTGTTCATGAATGGTTGGCTCTTGAAAGAATGATGAAAAAGGAGACATGTTACTAAGGATCTGAAAAATCATAAAAATGATTCTTGAAGCAAGAAAAAGCAGTGAATACAAAAGAAAAGAAGCAAAAAAAAAGGAGAAGGAGAAAAAGAAAGAAATAAAAGTGTGATCCAAGGCAAAAAGACTGTGCTTAAGAACCCTGGACACCTCTAATTGGGGACTCTAGCAAAGTTGAGTCACAATCTGAAAAGGTTCACCCAATTATGTGTCTGTGGCATGTATGTATCCGGTGGTAATACTGGAAGACAAAGTGCTTTGGGCCACGGCCAAGACTCATAAAGTAGCTGTGTTCAAGAATCATCATACTTAACTAGGAGAATCAATAACACTATCTGAGTTTTGAGTTCCTATGGATGCCAATCATTCTAGACTTCAAAGGATAAAGTGAGATGCCAAAACTGTTCAGAAGCAAAAAGCTACTAGTCCCGCTCATCTAATTGGAGCTAAGTTTCTTTGATATTTTGGAGTCTATAGTATATTCTCTTCTTTTTATTCTATTTTGATTTTCAGTTGCTTGGGGACAAGCAACAATTTAAGTTTGGTGTTGTGATGAGCGGATAATTTGTACGCTTTTTGGCATTGTTTTTAGTATGTTTTTAGTATGTTTTAGTTAATTTTTAGTATATTTCTATTAGTTTTTAGTTAAAATTCACTTTTCTGGACTTTACTATGAGTTTGTGTGTTTTTCTGTGATTTCAGGTATTTTCTGGCAAAAATTGAGGGACTTGAGCAAAAATCTGATTCAGAGGCTGAAAAGGACTGCAGATGCTGTTGGATTCTGACCTCCCTGCACTCGAAGTAGATTTTCTGGAGCTACAGAAGTCCAATTGGCGCGCTCTCAACGGTGTTGGAAAGTAGACATCCTGGGATTTCAAGCAATGTATAATAGTCTATACTTTGCCCGATATTTGATGGCCCAAACCGGCGTCCCAAATCAGCTCAAAACTGCCCGGCGTTAAACGCCGGAACTGGCACAAGAATAGGAGTTAAACGCCCAAACTGGCACAAAAGCTGGCGTTTAACTCCAAGAGAAGTCTCTACACGAAAATACTTCAATGCTCAGCCCAAGCACACACCAAGTGGGCCCGGAAGTGGATTTTTGTGTCATTTACTCATCTCTGTAAACCCTAGGCTACTAGTTCTCTACAAATAGGACCTTTTGCTATTGTATTTTCATCTTTGGACATCTAGTTCTTAGATCAGACTTTGGTAGCTATATTCATTTTTATGCTATCTTAGATCATTGGGAGGCTGGCCATTCGGCCATGCCTAGACCTTGTTCTTATGTATTTTCAACGGTGGAGTTTCTACACACCATAGATTAAGGTGTGGAGCTCTGCT
>NC_029772.3:26395162-26397896 GCF_000817695.3 Arachis duranensis | reverse complement strand
CGAGTGCCTGACAACCACTTCTGTTCTACAAGCAAACAAGGCTTGAATGTTTATCTCTTGGATCCCTTGATCGGAATCTTTATGGTATAAGCTAGAATTGATGGCGGCATTCAAGAGAATCCGGAAGGTCTAAAATTGTCTGTGGTATTCTGAATAGGATTCAATGATTGAATGACTGTGCCGTGACAGGGTGCGTTGAACATTTTCACTGAGAGGATGGGAGGTAGCCACTGACAACGGTGAAACCCTACATACAGCTTGACATGGAAAGGAGTAAGAAGGATTGGATGAAGACAGTAGGAAAGCAGAGAGACGGAAGGGACAAAGCATCTCCATTCGCTTATCTGAAGTTCTCACCAATGAATTACATAAGTATCTCTATCTTTATTTTATGCTTTATTCGTATATCATTCATAACCATTTGAATCTGCCTGACTGAGATTTACAAGGTGACCATAGCTTGCTTCATACCAACAATCTCCGTGGGATCGACCCTTACTCGCGTAAGGTTTATTACTTGGACGACCCAGTGCACTTGCTGGTTAGTTGTGCGAAGTTGTGATAAAGATTTGAAATTACAATTGTGCGTACCATGTTGATGGCGCCATTGATGATCACAATTTCGTGCACCATTCACCTTTTCCACTAACGTTGGCATCTTCCTTTCCTTCCACGTTAACTACCACGTTACTGTAGTTAACGTGGCTGTTAACGTGGGTCTTCTTTGCTTTGAAAACGTTAGTGGCGTTCTCCTTTTCCACTAACATTGGCTTATACCCCTTTCTTCAAAGTTAATGCCACTAACTTTTCTCACTAACGTTGGGGCTTTCCTTCCTTCCACGTTAGTGCTCACGTTAGTGTAACTAACATAGCCACTAACGTTGCTATTCTCTTCTTCTTTTGGCCTGAAATCAATCAAACAAAGTGCATCAAAGTCTTGCTCTTAATCATGGGATCATGCATCATCCAATTTATCATTCAATTTATGCATAATTCTCATGAAATCATTCAAAATTCACAATGTTTGCTTGAATCATGGTATGATTGCATTTTCAACCAAATACTTGCTTATTTCCTAAGAAAATGCATGAAACCAACTTAAAGCATACAAAAAATGGCTAGTAACACTAGCCAAGATGCCCTGGCATCACTTCACCCCCTCATTTTCACACAACCTAAACACTACTTCTCCCCCTTGGCCGAAACACAAAGCCCCCCTCCATCTCCTCTATTTCTTCTTCTTCTACTCTCTTCTTTCTTCTTTTGCTCGAGAACGAGCAAACCTTCTAAGTTTGGTGTGGTAAAAGCGTTGCTTTTTGTTTTTCTATAACCTTTTATGGCATCTAAGGCCAGAGAAACCTCTAGAAAGAGGAAGGGGAAGGCAAAAGCTTCCACCTTCGAGTCATGGGAGATGGAGAGATTCATCTCAAGGGTGCATCAAGACCACTTCTATGAAGTTGTGGCCATGAAGAAGGTGATCCCCGAGGTACCTTTCAAACTCAAAAAGAGTGAATATCTGGAGATCCGACATGAGATCCAAATAAGAGGTTGGAAAGTTCTTACCAACCCCATCCAACAAGTCGGAATCTTAATGGCTCAAGAGTTCTATGCCAATGCATGGATCACCAAGAACCATGATCAAAGTGTGAACCCAGACCCAAAGAATTGGCTTACAATGGTTCGGGGGAAATGCTTAGATTTTAGTCCAGAAAATGTAAGGTTGGCATTCAACTTGCCCATGATGCAAGGAGATGAACATCTTTACACTAGAAGGGTCAACTTTGATCAAAGGTTGAACCAAATCCTCATAGACATTTGTGAAGAGGGCGCTCAATGGAAGAGAGATTCAAGAGGGAAGTCGGTTCAACTGAGAAGGCATGACCTCAAGCCCGCGGCTAGGGGATGGTTGGAGTTTGTCCAACGCTCAGTCATTCCCACTAGCAACCGGTCCGAAGTTGCTATAGACCGGGCTATCATAATTCATAGCATCATGATTGGAGAGGAAGTATAAGTTCATGACGTTATATCCCAAGAACTTTATAAGGTGGCGGACAAGTCTTCTACCTTGGCAAGGTTATCCTTCCCTCATCTCATTTGTCACCTCTGTAATTCAGTTGGAATTAACATAGAGGGAGACATCCTCATTGATGAGGACAAGCCCATCACTAAGAAGAGGATGGAGCAAACAAGAGATCCCACTCATGGACATGAGAAAATTCCTCACCATGAAATCCCTGAGATGCCTCAAGGGATACACTTTCCTCCACAAAATTATTGGGAGCAAATCAACACCTCCCTAGGAGAATTGAGTTCCAACATGGGACAACTAAGGGTGGAGCACCAAGAACATTCCATCCTCCTCCATGAAATTAGAGAAGATCAAAGAATCATGAGAGAGGAGCAATAAAGGCAAGGAAGAGACAATGAGGAGCTCAAGCACTCCATAAGATCTTCAAGAGGAAGAACAAGCCGCCATCACTAAGGTGGACCCATTCTTTAATCTCCTTGTTCTTTATTTTTATGTTTTTTGAATTTTTATGCTTATGTTTAGCTATGTTTGTGTCTTATTACATGATCATTAGTGTCTTAGTGTCTATGCCTTAAAGTTATGAATGTCCTATGAATCCATCACCTTTCGTAAATGAAAAATGTCCTTAATTGAAAAAGAGAAGAATTGCATGAATTTCAAATTTTATAACAGATTAATTATTTTGATGTGGTGGCAATACTTTTG
>NC_029772.3:26394695-26395110 GCF_000817695.3 Arachis duranensis | reverse complement strand
ATGCTTAAACAGTGCATATGTATCTTGAATTTGTGGTTCATGAATGTTGGCTCTTGAAAGAATGATGAAAAAGTAGACATGTTACTGAGGATCTGAAAAATCATAAAAATGATTCTTGAAGCAAGAAAAAGTAGTGAATTCAAAAAAAAAAGAAAAAAAAAGAGCAAGCAGAAAAAGCCAATAGCACTTTAAACCAAAAAGGCAAGGGTAAAAATAAAAAGGATCCAAGGCTTTGAGTATTAGTGGATAGGAGGGCCTACAAGAATAACATCCTGGCCTAAGCGGCTAAACCAAGCTGTCCCTAACCATGTGCTTGTGGCGTGAAGGTGTCAAGTGAAAAGTTGAGACTGAGCGGTTAAAGTCGTGATCCAAAGCAAAAAGAGTGTGCTTAAGAACCCTGGACACCTCTAATTGA
>NC_029772.3:26390048-26394637 GCF_000817695.3 Arachis duranensis | reverse complement strand
CTCATCTAATTAATACTGATCTTCATAGATGTTTTTGGAATTCATTGTATATTCTATTCTTTTTATCCTATTTGATTTTCAGTTGCTTGGGGACAAGCAACAATTTAAGTTTGGTGTTGTGATGAACGGATAATTTATACGCTTTTTGGCATTGTTTTTAGTATGTTTTTAGTATGTTTTAGTTAGTTTTTATTATATTTTTATTAGTTTTTATTTAAAATTCACTTTTCTAGACTTTACTATGAGTTTGTGTGTTTTTCTGTGATTTCAGATATTTTCTGGCTGAAATTGAGGGACCTGAGCAAAAATCTGATTCAGAGGCTGAAAAGGACTGCAGATACTGTTGGATTCTGACCTCCCTGCACTCGAAGTGGAGTTTCTGGAGCTACAGAAGCCCAATTGGTTCTCCCTCAATTGCGTTGGAAAGTAGACACCTTGGGCTTTCCAGCAATATATAATAGTCCATACTTTGCTCGAGATTTGATGGCCCAAACCGGTGTTCCAAATCAGCTCAAGACTGCCTGGCGTTAAACGCTGGAACTGGCACAAAAGTGGGAGTTAAACGCCCAAACTGGCACAAAAGCTGGCGTTTAACTCCAAGAAAAGTCTCTACACATAGAATTTTCAATGCTCAGCCCAAACACACACCAAGTGGGCCCGGAAGTGGATTTTTATGTCATTTACTTATTTTTGTAAACTCTAAGCTACTAGTTCTCTATAAATAGGACCTTTTTGCTATTGTATTAAAAATATTTTGATCAATTTAGATCTTAGGATCATCTTGGGATGTCTAGTTCCTAGATCATGGGGCTAGCCTCACGGCCATGCCTAGACCTTGTTCTTATGTATTTTCAACGGTGGAGTTTCTACACACCATAGATTAAGGTGTGGAGCTCTGCTGTACCTCGAGTATTAATGTAATTACTATTGTTCTTCTATTCAATTCAGCTTATTCTTGTTCTAAGATATCACTTGTTCCTCAACTTGATGAATGTGATGATCCGTGACACTCATCATCATTCTCACCTATGAACGTGTGCCTGACAACCACCTCCATTCTACCTTAGATTGAGTGGATATCTCTTGGATTCCTTAATTAGAATCTTCGTGGTATAAGCTAGAATTGATTGCGGCATTCTAAAGAATCCGGAAGGTCTAAACCTTGTCTATGGTATTCTGAGTAGGATTCAAGGATTGAATGACTGTGACGAGCTTCAAACTCGCGATTGTGGGGCGTTAGTGACAGACGCAAAAGAACCACTAGATTCTATTCCGACATGATCGAGAACCGACAGATGAATAGCCGTGCTGTGACAGAGCGCGTTGAATATTTTCACTGAGAGGACAGGACTGTAGCCATTGACAACGGTGATGCCCAACATACAGCTTGCCATGGAAAGGAGTAAGAAGGATTGGATGAAGACAATAGAAAAGCAGAGAGACGGAAGAGACAAAGCATCTCCATACGCTTATCTGAAATTCTCACCAATGAATTGCATAAGTATCTCTATCTTTATTTTATGTTTTATTCATCTTTTAATCATTAATCCTCTATAACCATTTGAATCTACCTGACTGAGATTTACAAGATGACCATAGCTTGCTTCATACCAACAATCTCCGTGGGATCGACCCTTACTAGCGTAAGGTTAATTACTTGGACGACCCAGTGCACTTGCTGGTTAGTTGTGCGAAGTTGTGATAAAGAGTTGAGATTGCAATTGAGCGTACCATGTTGATGGCGCCATTGATGATCACAATTTCGTGCACTAATGCCTCAAGGGGGGATGCATTGGAAAATGTTGCCACGCAACATTGAAAAGGATGAGACCATTGAAGACTGGACAAAATTCTTCATAAAGTTGATGATCCTTGTCCTTTCTCCATGCTAAACCCCATCCGTCCATCTTACACTCACAACATCTTTCCAAACCCTTCATTTACCCACCACTTCCCTATATAAGTAGTTCTCCCTCCATACCCCTTTCACATTCCAAATTCCCCTCTTTTGTGCTTCTCCTTTTCGAAACTCAGCATCAAAAATACCTTCTCCCACTCTATTTCAACCTCGCCAATAATCATTATCTATCCATAAACTTCACCACCATCACACATTAACTCCCAATCATGGCATTTCCAAGCTCTAAGAGAAGAAAAGGAAAGGAACCTATGGAGCAACGCCCGTATGATGAAAAGAAATTTAGAAGCCTTCACCATGCGTTGCAGTACGGGTGGATGGTTGATAAGGAAATAATTTATGAACTTGGATTTCAAGTCAGAAAAACTGAGTGCCCAGAAATCACAAAGACGGTAGAAAAGAGAAGATGGAAGCTCCTCACTGATCCGGTTGTTAAGGTAAATGCAAATCTTATAAGAGAATTCTATGCAAATGCGGTCCGATATGATAAGGCTGATGAGTCCTATACAAGCTTTGTAAGGGGAAAGACTGTGGATTTCAGTCCTATGAGTGTCATGAGGGCATTAAAGCTACAGTCCATACCGTTCGAAGAAGAGAGTTATCATTCAAGAATGGACAGCGGCCCAAATTATGACCAGATTGTGCAAGATATTTGTGTACCAGGTGCTGACTGGGAAAGATATGCGGATGGGAGACCAAGGTTCATCAAGAGAGGAGACCTCACTCCGGAAGCAAAGGGGTGGTTCGAAATAGTAAGGAGATCCATCCTCCCAGCAGGGAACAACTCGGAGGTGAATCTCAAGAGAGCTACAATGGTGCACTATATACTTAAAGGAGGAGAGATTAAGGTTCATGAACTCATAGCCATAGGCTATGGAAAGATGGCAGAGAAAAGTGACTCAAGAGGAAAGTTAGGTTACCCCAGCACTATTTACCAACTATGCGACAAAGCTGGGGTGGTGTTTGAAGATGAGGACCCCGTGTGGATAAAAGAGGGCATTCCAATAACCGTTCGATGGATGCATGCTGTTATATCTCCCCTGCCTCAAAGGAAGCAAAGGAAGAGGCCAGCCCCTCAAGTAGTAGAAGGACAAGTCTTAGAGGGGCAAGCACCAGCCACTTTGGATATGCATCAACTACAGGAAGCCACTGATGGCCTATCTAGACAATATTTGGAAAGCCAAGGAGCATAGAAAGAGCTTCAACTGCAGATGATGGGGAAACAAGAGGAATCACTCTCAAGATGGATGACTCAACAAGGGGAGTGGCAAAAGCAAATGATGGAGCAGAAACTGAGTCAAGGACAACAATGGAGGGAAACCTTCCACAAGATAGAACAAAGGCAAAATGAACAACAAAAAACCATCCAGAAGCTAATCAACATCCAAGCACATCAAGGTGCACACATACATGAGATGCATCGGACACAAATAGAAGACAAACAAGGAGGGAGCATGGGCATCCACATGAGTAAAAGGTGGTGGAGTTCCTTCTTTGGTCCATCTTTTTCTATGCTTTAAATAAGGAAGATCTTGTATGAAATAGAACATGCTTCCATGATAGTTTGAACCTTTTTTGAACCTGTCTTTTAAACTTTTCGTTGATTAGGTCTATGTTTGCTTGTCTAAATGTCATTGCATCTTTTCCTTACTTAAGTTTATGCTTGTCCTTTTTTTTTAACCAAATGAAAAGAGAATGAGTGTTTTATAAAGGACCAGAGTGGAGTTCATATTATGGAGTAAGTTCCTAAGTTTGTGGTGTAATCATAAGTTAGCTAAGTTGGTTCACCAACAAGGTGGGAAGACAACTATCTGTCCTGAATCCTATGCTTTGAACAAACCCCATGAGACTAACAAAATAACAAGATCCTAATAAGAAAAAGGGAAAGAACAATCAAAGTTGAAGAATAAAAGAAAAATAGCAAGAAAAGAGGATAGGCACCAAGGGGTTGAGTCTTGAGGGATGTGTCTGTGGTGTTCTTGTACCAAGGATCTGCTTGGATTACTAAGCTCTCAGGGGTGCTTTATCACCTGGTAACTTGGGTTAGTTAACCCGGGATTATCAGCTGAAAATCCACTATCAAGAGCAATCTTTGCTACAGAACATTTAGTAGCCCAAAGAGGTGCTGGACACCAAGACCTCAAGGAAAGAAAATAAACAAACCATGTGCCTGTGGTGTGTATGTATGGGGGAGAGACTTGAGGAAGTAAGTCCTTAGGGGTGTTTCAATACCTAGCACCTTGAACCAACTGGTTCGGGAGTGTTGGCTGAAAGCTTATTCTAAAGAGTTGCCCCCTTACAGAGCACTTAGCCTAAGAACACAAATAAGCCCTGAAATGACAACAAAAGGATCAATGAATAAAAGTCTCATGGGATGCAATCAAGTGAGTATTCTAGGACATGATAAAGGTCTGAAAGACAGTGAAGGAATGAACCTAAGTTGCTATGCATGAAACCACCATAAAACTAGGGACATGACTTCCACAAAAATGACTCATTTCTCTTGGAATTCCATTCATCATTCTCTTGTTCTAGTACTTGCTTAGGGAGAAGCAAGCTTTAAGTTTGGTGTTGTGATGCCAGGGCATTTTGGCTAGTTTCACTGACCTTTCTTTACTGTTTTTAAGGTAGTTTCATGCATTTTCTTAAGAAATAAGCTAGTTTTGGGTAA
>NC_029772.3:26384215-26389928 GCF_000817695.3 Arachis duranensis | reverse complement strand
TAACGTGACCTCTAACGTGGAATGGGAGCTAGCTTGCAAAGTTAGTGAGAAAGGTAATCGCCAATAACGCCCTCGAAGCCATCACAGCCCACGTTAAGAGTCACGTTAACTAAGTTAACATGAACTCTAACGTGGAAGAAGACAACAAGGCCAACGTTAGTGACACTCTCCTTTGTCACTAACGTTGGACCAAGCTCATAATTGGCCACGTTAATTGCCACGTTAACTTAGTTAACGTGGACTCTAACGTTGGAAAGCAAAAGAGAAGCCAACGTTAGTGACATTCACCTTTATCACTAACGTTGGCCAAGCCTCCATGAGCCACGTTAACTCTCACGTTAACTTAGTTAACGTGGAAGCTAACGTGGAGAGAGCAATTAATCGCCAACGTTAGTGACACTTACCTTTGTCACTAACGTTGGGGTGAACCATCAAGAGCCACCATGAGCAATGTTAACTCCCACGTTAACTTTGTTAACGTGGAAGCTAACGTGGATAAAGAGATGATGAGCCAACGTTAGTGACACTCACCTTTGTCACTAACGTTGGAGATGGCCAGCATGACTACGTTAGAAGCCACATTAACTTAGTTAACGTGGACTCTAATGTGGGAAGTAGGGGCACATTGAAACGTTAGTGGCAAAGGTAAGTGTCACTAACGCTCTCGAAGAATTGGCATTGCTACGTTAGAAGCCACGTTAACCTAGTTAACATGGACTCTAACTTAAGGAGAAGGGGTAACTCACAACGTTATTGGGAAAGGTAAGTCCCAATAACGTATGCGAATGTCCAAGAGGCAATGTTAGTGGTCACGTTAGTGCCACTAACATTGCAGTCAACGTGATCATATTTGGGTTAGGAACGTTAGTGAAAAAGGTGATTGTCACTAACGTTCTCGAACCCACACTTTCACTTAACGTTGACACCACTAACGTCCTGAGCCAAAGTCCCTGCCTACTTCACATTTTCTCTCTGCAAGCAAAGCTAAGCCCAATAAAGTGCATAACTACTTCAAACTCAAGATCCAGAGGCCCATACCCAAGACTTGAAGAGCCAACTAGAAGATCAGAAGAGTAGTATATATAGGAGTAGCTTTGAATTAGATAGGGGGTTGGAAACTTTAGGAGCCTTGGGCATAGAACTACTCTCTGTATTTTACCTTGGGCATAGAACTACTCTCTATGTTTTACTTTCTCTGCAACTTCTAGTTTTATTTTCATGATGTATTCTCCATCTTTGTTTTCATTTTCCAGAGCTATGAACAACTAAACCCCTTCATTGGGTTAGGGAGCTCTGCTGCAATTTGATGGATCAATATTAGTTTTCATTCTTCTTCTTCTATCTTTTCTCTTGATTTTACTAGAAAGCTTTCAATCTTCATCCAATTGGGTAGTTATCTTGGAAAAAAACTATTCATACTTGGATCTCTTCGGAACCTTGGAAGAGGAATGAAGAGATCATGCTAGAAATGCTTTCTCATGCTGGACAAAATTGGGTTTGGATGGATATGTGACTATAATCCTACCAATACTTGATTTGGAAATGCATGTGGTATAATCAGTGACCATACTTCATCTCTTCTCATGAGCAATTGACCAAGGAATTGGCTATTGATCAAGATTTGAGAGATTGGATTACCAAGGAATTGGAATTTGATCACTTAAGACTGCCAAGGAGATCAATGAATGCATTGATTGAGGAAGAGATGAAAATGGATTTGATTCGGAGAATGCAACATCTCCTAAGCCCAATGAACTCCCCATTTCTGATCTTACCCATTCTCTTTAATTTCTGCCATTTACTTTTATGAGCATTTCCCCCATTCCCATTTAAGATTCTGCAATTTACTTTATGCCATTTACATTCAGCTCTTTATTTCCAGCATTTACTTTTTCTGCTATTTACTTTTCCGCTATTTAATTTTCTGCAAATCTCAAATCAAATTCTGATTCGCTCAACTAGAACATTCCTCTAATTAAAGTTGCTTGATCAATCAATCTCTGTGGGATTCGACCTCACTCTATAGTGAGTTTTTACTTGACGACAACTCGGTACACTTGCCGAAGGAAATTTGTTACGAGATGAATTTTCCGTGCATCACCTCCATCCCGTAAGCAAGTCGGAAGGGTGATTCCTCGGTGGTGGAGTGCGGCGTTGTCTGGTATGCCCATAGAACTTGCGAGAGCTCTTCGTTTTAACCCGGCCAATATGACTTTGTTGGCGGTTTTCACCTATCCATTGGCTTGTGGGTGCTCTACAGAGGTAAATTGGTGCTTGATTTTCAGGTCGGCTACCAAGTTCCTGAAGCCTATGTCGGTGAACTGAGTACTATTGTCTATGGTGATGGAGCATAGGACTCCAAACCTCGTGACAATGTTTCTATATAGAAATTTCCGACTTCTTTGGGCAGTGGCTGTGGCTAATAGCTCTGCTTCAATCCACTTTGTGAAGTAGTCTATTCCCATAATGAGGAACTTAACCTGCCCCGATCCCTGGGGGAATGGTCCGAGGAGGTCGAGCCCCCACTTTGCAAATGGCCACGGTGAAGTGACACAAATGAGTTCTTCGGGTGGGGCCATGTGGAAGTTGGCGTGTGATAAGCCACTATTTTATGATTTATCTTGTGCTTAATTGAGTGATTTTATCAATTCTTCACCCACTTATTCATATGAATTGCATGGTTTTACAATTCCTTCCTTATTTTATGATATATGTGAAAATATGTTTCCTATGCCTTAAAAATGTTAAATTTAATTATCCTTTATTACCATTCGATGCCGTGATCTATGTGTTGAGTATTTTCAGGCTTTATAGGGCAGCAATGGCTTAGAGGGCGGAATGGAAACACGCAAAATTGGAAGGAACGCACAAAATGGAGTTTTTGAAGAATTGGCAGCGATGCGAACGCATGAACGACGCGGACACGTGACTAGCGCGAAACACAACTGACGCAAACACATGGAAGAGAAAAACTCCAGATGATGCGGACGCATGACCCACGCGAACGCGTGACGGACCCCACGTGCAGAAAATTGCAGAAGTCGCCCCCAGCGATTTCTGGACCCTTTTTCGGTCCAAATCCAAGCCCAGAAAACACAGATTATAGGCTATAAAGTGGGGGAATGCATCCATTCATGAGAGAACAATTCATACAACAAGAATGCAACATTCATTATTCACAATTTTAGAATTAGATGTAGATTCTAGAGAGAGAGGTTATCTCCTCTCTCTTAGGTTTTAGGATTAGGACTTCTTTTAGTCATTAGATTGTTTCTTCATACCAGGTTCAATATTCCTTTATTTTGATTTCTCTTCTACTTTTAGATACTATAATGCTTTTATTTATTAATGAATTATGTTGCCAAATTGGCTTATGAACTTTTTCATGTTAGATTTGATTTCTTTTATTAATGCAATTTGAGGTATTTCAGATATATGATTTTTATTTAGCTTTCTATATTCTTGGCTTTGGTTGAGTAATTAGAGCCTCTTGAGTTATCAAACTCTTTTGTTGATTGATAATTGGAAGTTTCTAATTGACTTGAATTCCACTAACTCTAGTCTTTCTTTGGAAATTGACTAGGGCTTGAGGATTCATATTGATTTATCCACTTGACTTACCTTCATAGTTAGAGGTTGACTAAGTGGGAGCAACGAGCAATTCTCATCACAATTGATAAGGATAACTAGGATAGGACTTCTAATTTTCATACCTTGCCAAGAGTTTTCTTAGCTATTGATTTATTAATTCCTGCAATTTATTTCTCTTGTTCAAACCTTTCAAAAACCCAAAAATACTGTTTTCCATAACCAATAATAAAACACACCTCCCTGCAATTCCTTGAGAAGACGACCCGAGGTTTGAATACTTCGTTTTATAAATTTTACTGGGTTTGTTACTTTTGACAACCAAAATTTTTTCACGAAAGGATTCTCCGTTGGTTTAGAAACTATACTTACAACGTGAACTTATTTGTGAATTCTTTACCGATAGAAAATTCGCTCGTCAGCGTGCTTCTGGCCTGGGGGGCACGACTTAACGAACTCTGTTGCTTCCTTTTGCAAATTTGGCCAGTAAAAACCAGCTCAGAGTACCTTTTTGGAAAGAGCTCGCGCCCCGAGGTGGTTACCGCACATACCACTGTGGACTTCGTCTAGAACTTCCATCGTAGCAGAAGTTGGGATGCATTTTAGGAGGGGTGTAGATATTCCTCTCCTATATAGGACGTCGTGCACTATGGTGTAGTACTGTGCTTCTCATACTAGCCTTTTTGCCTCCTTTTTGTCTGCGGGAAGTGCTTCGGACCTAAGATAGCTAATTATGGAAGTCATCCAGCCTTGATCCTGGTCTGATATACTCAAGACCTTTTTTTATTCTAGGGTTGATGGATTTTGTAGCGTTTCTTGGATGAGGCTTCTATTGTTGCCCTTGGGTTTGGTGCTGGCTAGTTTTGAAAGTGCATCAGCTCGGGCATTTTGTTCTCGAGGTATATGTCGGATCTCATATCCCATGAATTTCCTGAGCTAATCTCTGGTCTTGTCTAGGTATTTCTTCATGGTGGGATCCTTAGGCTTCTATTTGCAAGGTGACTACCTGTGGATCACTGAAAATTATGAGCTTTTGAGCTCTGACTTCCCTAGCCAACTTCAAACCCACCAGTAGAGCTTCGTATTTAGCTTGGTTATTTGAGGCAGAAAACTCAAACTTTAAGGAGACCTCGAGTTGAGTTCCTTAATTACTTTCTAAGATGACTCCAGCTCCACTCCCGGCTTTGTTTGATAAACCGTCAACGTAGAGGTTCCAGCTAGTGGGGGTGTTTGGGGTGTCGGTGTATTCTGTAGTGAAGTCGGCCAGGTATTTTGACTTGATGGCTGTCCGAGCTTCGTACTTGAGGTCAAACTCGAACAACTCGACTGCCCATTGTAGAATCCTTCCAGCTAAGTCTATCTTCTGTAGAATACATTTTATAGGTTGGTTGGCTCGTATTCTGATGGTACGGGTTTGAAAGTATGGTCGAAGTCGTCAAGAAGTAAGTATAACGTCATAGGCGAACTTTTCTATTTTTTGATAGTTTAGTTCAGCCCCCTGCAGGGCCTTACTGATGAAATAGATAGGTTGTTGCCCGTTTTTGTCTTCTTTGACTAGTGTTGAGGCTATCGCCCAACTTCCTACGGTAAGGTATATGATTAGTTCTTCACCTTCCCTGGGTCAGGTTAGGATAGGTGGTTGTCCTAGGAATTTGGAAGGTTTGTTCACATTTTGAGGTCCATTCAAACCTTTTTCCTTTCCTTAGTGCTGCGTAGAAACAGAGAGACCTTAAGGCCGATCCAGCTAGGAATCTGGACAGAGCTGCTAGTCTTCCGTTGAGTTGTTGTACTTCTTTGACACAGAATGGTGCCAGACTGGGCGTTAAACGCCCAACAGCTAGCCTTACTAGCGTTTAAACGCCAGCACGCTCTCCTCCAGGGTGTGCTGTTTTTCTTTCTGCTTTTCATTCTGTTTTTGCTTTTTTCATTGATTTTGTGACTTCTCATGATCATCAACCTACAAAAGAACATAAAATAACAAAGGAAAAAAATTATAAAATATAACATTGGGTTGCCTCCCAACAAGCGCTTCTTTAATGTCAGTAGCTTGACAGAGGACTCTCATGGAGCCTCAGAAATGCTCAGAGCCATGTTGGAACCTCCCAACACCAAACTTAGAGTTTGA
>NC_029772.3:26381584-26382230 GCF_000817695.3 Arachis duranensis | reverse complement strand
TTTGTCTTTGCTCCTGCTCATAAGAAAGAGAAGGGAACAAGAAAATGTGGAATCCTCTATGTCACAGTATAGAGATTCCTTTAGGTGTCAGAGGAAAAGAAAAATAGAAGACAGAAGTAGAAAATTCGAACTTATCAAAGAAGATGGAGTTCGAATTTTGCATTAAGGAGTAGTGTTAGTTCATAAATAGAAGGATGTGAGAAGAAGGGAAGCAATTTTCGAAAATTAAGTAAAAGATTTTGAAAACATTTTGAAAAACCTAATTGATTTTCGAAAATGAAAGTGGAAAAGAAATCAAGTGATTTTTGAAAAAGATTTTGAAATTAGAAATAAAAAAGATTTGATTGAAAACTATTTTGAAAAAGATGTGGTTAAAAAGATATAATTAGTTTTAAAAAGGTGTGATTGAGAAGATATGATTTGAAAAACATTTTAAAAAGATTTGATTTTTGAAAATGAATGACTTGGCTAACAAGAAAAGATATGATTCAAACAATAAACCTTTCTCAACAGAAAAGGCAACATACTTGAAATGTTGAATCAAATCATTGATTGATAGCAAGTATTTTAAAAATTAGAAAGAAATTGATTTTGAAAACATATGATTGAAAAGATATGATTTGAAAAAGATTTGATTTTGAAAAAC
>NC_029772.3:26379613-26379909 GCF_000817695.3 Arachis duranensis | reverse complement strand
GTGAGAATGATGATGAGTGTCACGGATCATCACATTCATCAAGTTGAAGAACAAGTGATATCTTAGAACAAGAACAAGCGGAATTGAATAGAAGAACAATAGTAATTGCATTAATACTCGAGGTACAGCAGAGCTCCACACCTTAATCTATGGTGTGTAGAAACTCCACCGTTGAAAATACATAAGAACAAGGTCTAGGCATGGCCGTGAGGCCAGCCTCCCAATGATCTAAGAACTAGATGTCCAAAGATTATCAAAGGATCTAAAATAATCCAAAGATGAAAATACAATAGTAC
>NC_029772.3:26343337-26379389 GCF_000817695.3 Arachis duranensis | reverse complement strand
ACGCCGGTTTGGGCCATCAAATCTTGGGCAAAGTATGGACTATCATATATTGCTGGAAAGCCCAGGATGTCTACTTTCCAACGCCGTTGAGAGCGCGCCAATAGGGCTTCTGTAGCTCCAGAGAATCCACTTCGAGTGCAGGGAGGTCAGAATCCAACAGCATCTGCAGTCCTTTTTAGTCTCTGAATCAGATTTTTGCTCAGGTCCCTCAATTTCAGCCAGAAAATACCTGAAGTCACAGAAAAACACACAAACTCATAGTAAAGTCTAGAAAAGTGAATTTTAACTAAAAACTAAAAAAAAATATACTAAAAACTAACTAGATCATACTAAAAACATACTAAAAACAATGCCAAAAAGCGTACAAATTATCCGCTCATCACCAACCTTCTAAGAAGCCAGCCAACCCGGTCCTTTATAGCTCGAACCGATGCATGAACAGTGCCCCTACTTGAGTTCGGACCTTTCCGTGAGATCGTGCTTTCAAAGCTTCGATCTCTTTGGGGAAGTCGTGCTCAAGCATCCTGACTTTGAGTAGTTTCTCCTTGTGCGAGTCTGGTATTGCCCCTTTTAGTTTGTTGAGGGGGCTTTTCAGGCTTCTTCCGACTTGTTTGTCTTTACTGTTCGGGCTTTTTTAGTCATAATCCAACAACTTTTTAGGTAGTGTTCTGATGGGGAACCTTTTTATAGTTTGTTTGGATGACATTTTAGTGCCGTTTTGATTTGTGCTCTTGCTTTTTAAGTAGTGTCTTTTTTTTCAAGACTTCGTACCTTTAAACAAAGCATTCCTGGCCTTCCTCTGGCCGTTGCGAGATGTCTTTGTCCTTTTTGTGGATCTTTGGTGGAGTGTTGGTACTTTTGTTGTCCGACCTCTTTTTGTTTATCGAGATGATCCTTGGGGCTAATTTGTCTGACAACTTTTTAGTGTTCTCGTAGAACCCTTTTTAGTTAGTCTGAACAATTTTGATAGCCTTGTCATGGAGTCGTGGCTTTTTGGGCAGAACTGTGTCTCTTCTAGCGCACGCCTTACGTTGGACTGTCTTGAGTTATTTTTAGTAATCCCTTGGGTTTACTTTTTATAACTCTGTCACTTTAATTGGCTTGGGCTGACTCCTTCGTCTTGGTCTCTTCTAAGTTATTTCTAGTAATCCATTTTATTTGGACCTTGTCAGGTCTCTTTTTATGGATTACTTTTTATAACTTTTTGTAGCTTTTTTGGCCGACTTCAGCATGTCGGTCCATTCTAAGTTATTTCTAGTAATCCTCTTTTTAGGGCTGGCCAGGCCTCTTTCTAGGGATTACTTTTTATAACTTTTGTTATTGTAGTCGATTGGTCCGACTTCTTTATGTCGGTCCATCTTTAAGTTATTTCTAGCAACCCATTTTTATTAAGACCTCGTCAGGTCTTTTCCTATGGATCACTTTTTGATAACTTCTTGCATTATTCTGTTTTCATCGCTTTTCATCTTGCTGATTTTGTAGAAGTCTGGACGATGAATTCGATTTTTATCGTGGTCGGGCGGTGAATTTGTTTTCACCTTGCCAACCTGTAGCTTTGTACTGATCGGGTGGTGAATTTGGTGTTCACCTTGCCGACCTGTAGCTTTGTTATGATCGGGCGGTGAATTTGGTTTTCACCTTGCCGACCTGTAGCTTTGTCGTGGTCGGGCGGTGAATTTGGTTTTCACCTTGTCGACCTTGTAGAAATTAGACAATGAATTTTTGCGTTTAGAATAATGCATCTTGGTAGGAAAAACTTTTGTAGGGAATCTGCAAATTTTTAAACAATAAAATGAATATATGAATAAGAATGTGTACATGTTAGTGCTTACCTTTCTAGGTCGAGCAATCTTTTAGATCTCGGCCTGGCGCCTTTCTTAGATTGCAGGCATGCCATGACCCTGGTAGCTCTCGCCCCTCGAGGTCAGACACTTTGTAGTGACCTTTCCCCAGTACTTCTGAACAACATGGTATGGTCCTTTCCAGTTGGCTGCTAGCCTCCCTTCTCCTGGCCGACCTTAGGTCCATTCGATGCTTTAGTACTTCCTCCCTGATCCGAGCTCTTTCTCGAATTTCTGGAAGTAGGTCAAGTTCTTCCCTTTGGTTTTGGGATTTGACCTCTTCATTGTAGAGGATCATTCTGGGGGATCTTTCTTTGATCTCTACTAGGATCATTGCCTCCATTTCGTAAGCCAATCAGAAGGGTGATTCCCCCGTGGTGAAGTGTGGTGTTGTCTTATATGCCCATAGGACTTGTGGGAGCTCTTCAGCCCAAACTCCCTTTGCGTCCTGTAGTCTTTGTTTTAACCCAGCTAGTATGACTTTATTGGTAACTTCTGCTTGTCCATTGGCTTGTAGGTGTTCTACGGATGTGAATTGGTACTTTATTTTCAAGTCAGCCACTAACTTCCTGAAACCTGTTTCCGTGAATTGAGTGCCATTGTCTGTGGTGATGGAGTAAGAAACCCCACACCTTGTAACAATGTTTCTGTACAAGAAATTTCGACTTCTTTGAGTAGTGGCATTAGCTAGGGGTTCTGCCTCAATCTATTTTATGAAGTAATCCACCCCTACAATGAGGAACTTGACTTGTCCTGATCCTTGGGGAAGGGATCCGAGGAGGTCAAGTCCCCACTTTGCGAACGGCCAAAGTGATGTTACACTGATGAGCTCCTCTGGTGGGATAATGTGGAAGTTAGCATGCTTTTGATGTAAAGTTTTGACTTTGTATTTGGATTTTTGCTCTGTTGTTGCCTCCAAAGGGTGCCCCTATACTTTCGTGTGAGTCTTGGGATTTCCCTTTTACTACTGTATCTGACACTTGATGTTCAGCTGTTATTATTTGAGTTATTTCCTTATTTGCCTGAGTTGTTTGGTAGTAACCCCATTTTTCTTTTTCTTACTGTAGGACTATTTGGCCTATGTATTCCCGTAAAAACATTGCTGAGATGTCTACTAAGATCCCAGATGGCATGTCTGACTGGCTGGATTCCATAGTTTTAATGTGTGTTACTGTGGCTGACCCTGAGTACTGTGTGCGACTTAAGGGTTCCATAGAATTCGTAGGGATAGGGATGAGGAGAAGAATTATGAGTTGGTGTCGTCAGACCCTAAGGAAAGGGTTTGTTTTCCTTCTTTGACTCCGGGGGAACGACCCTGGCCTGATATGGTTAGGACTGTTTCTTCCTCCGAGGTTGATGGATTTTGCAGTGTTTTTTGGATGAGGCTTCTATTATTGTCCCCTAGTTTGGTGTTGGCTAGTTTTGAAAGTACATCAGCACGGGCATTCTGTTCTCAAGATATATGTCAAACCTCAGATCCCCCGAATTGTCTGAGCTGTTGGTGCTGACTTGTTTTGAAAACGCATCAGATCGGGCATTCTGTTCCCGAGATATATGTCGGACCTCATATCCCCCGAATTGTCCGAGCTGATTTCTGGTTTTGTCCAGGGTCCCCCGAATTGTCCGAGCTGTTCTCTGGTTTTGTCCAGGCTCCCCCGAATTACCCGAGATGTTCTCTGGTTTTGTCCAGGGTCCTTCGAATTACCCGAGGTATTTTTCCATGGTGGGATACTTAGCTTGGTAGCTCCCTTCTATTTGTGAGGTGACTACTTGTGAATCACTGGACACGGTAAGCTCCTACCTTCTTAGCCAGCCTTAAACCAGCCACAACGCCTCGTATTCAGCTTGGTTGCTTAGCTCCATTTGGGTTCCTTGATCGCTTTCTATAATTACACCACTCCGGGTTTTGTTTGAAGAGTCGTCCATGTAGAGATTCCATTTTGTGGAAGTTCCTGGGGTGTCAGTGTACTCTGTAATGAAGTCGGCCAGATACTTGTGATTTGATGGTTGTCCGAGCTTCATATTGAAGATTGCATTTGGATAACTCGACTGCCCACTGTAGGATTCTTCTAGCTAAGTCTATTTTCTGTAGGATGCCTTTTATGGGCTGGTTGGTCCGAACTCTGATAGTGTGATCCTAAAAGTATGGGTGGAGTCGTCGAGAGGTGAGTATGAGGGCCTAGGCGAACTTTTCTATCTTTTGATAGTTTAGTTCAGTCCCTTGTAGAGCTTTGCTAATGTAGTACACGGGTTGTTGCCCACTTTCATCTTTTCTGACTAGTGCTGAGGCTATTGCCCGACTTCCCACTACGAGGTATAATATGAGTTCTTCACTTTCCCGTGGTATGGTAAGAATGGGTGGTTGCCCCAAGAATTTTTGAAATCTCGGAAGGCTTGTTCGCCCTCCGTTGTCCTTTTCAAGCCTCTCTCCCTTCCTTAATATACCTCTTTGAGGTGTCTTTTGCGAGATGATGTAGAGATCCCTCCTCCTGCGAATCCTCCATGAACATGTCTCTCAGGGGTGTGAGGTGGACGTTCAACTTGTCCGACCTCTTTGGTGTGAGACGTTTAACTCGTCTGACCTCTTTGGTGTGAGGTAGACCTTCCACTCGTTCGACCTCTTTGGGGTGAAGTGGACCTTCAACTCGTCCGACCTCTTTGGGGTGAGGTGGACCTTCAACTCGTCCGACCTCTTCGGTGTGAGGTGGACCTTCAACTCGTTCGACCTCTTTGTCCCTTCTTCTTTTTCTTGGTTCATTCGCTTTATTGGCTAAGTACCGAACTAATCGTCCTTCTCTTACCAATTTCTCTATGACATTCTTTAGGTCAAAATACTCGTTAGTAGGATGTCCATAGATTCGGTGGTACATGCAGTATTCTGTCCGACTTCTCCCTCTTTTGTTTTTGATTGGGCAAGGTGGTGGGATCTTCTCAGTGTTGTATATTTCTCGGTAGACATCCACAAGCGACACCCAAAGGGATGGGTGTAATTGTGGTATTTTCTAGGCTTCTCACCGGGTTGATCTTCTTTTTTCTTGGACTCTTTATCCTTGTCCCTTGGTGGGTTAGGAGAATCCGATTTTTGAGCTGTCTCCCAATCGAGAGTTCTCCTCCATATTGATATATTTTTTTGCCCTTTCTTGAACCTTGATTAGAGATGTTGGGTACTTCTTGGATATTGAGTGGCTGAACAGTCCTTCTCTTAGGCCATTGATGAGTCCCATGATGGCCGCTTCTGTTGGAGGACTTTGTATGTCAATGAATGCTTTGTTGAATCTTTCCATGCAGCTGTGAAGGCTTTCCTGATCTCCTTGCTTGATCCCTAATAGGCTTGGGGTGTGTTTGGCTTTGTCCTTCTAGATGGAAAATCGGGCAAGAAATTTCTTGGCCAGGTCGTCAAAACTTGTGACGGATCTGGAGGCAAAGTGTCGAACCACTTAATTGCTATCTTTATTAGGGTTGTTGGGAAGGCTTTGCATCGAATAGCGTTCGAGGCGTCGGTGAGATACATTCTACTTATGAAATTACTGAGATGATGGCTTGGATCTGATGTGCCGTCGTACGGAGTCATGTCGGGAGCTTTGAAGTCCTTTAGGATTTTGGCTTTCATAATTTTTTTGGTGAATGCGTCTTGATCTTGGCGGGGGTTATCTTCATGACTGGATCGAGTAGTCTTGGTTTTGAGATCGGCTTCGAGCTTTAAGAGCTTGTCCTCTAACTCTCGGCGTCGCCTAGTTTCCCTTCGAAGGTCCTTCTCGGCTTCCCGTTGATGCTCGGCCTCTTTTTCGAGCTGTTTGAGACCGTCTTGTTGAGCTTGTAGTGCCTCCTTGATTTCTGTACTTGGTGAATTTTTGTCTTTATTTGGTTGAGATGCATCTTTTAGTGTGGTGTCTGCATTCTTATGCGGCGTCTTGTTCTCTAGATCAGAGTCATGGTCGTTGTCAATGTTGTCCGCCATGATGATGGGATTACTTCCAGGTTCCCGGGAAATGGCGCCAATGTTCCGAGGGTTACCTGAAACTGTAGGTCGATCTCGGATGAGATCTTCTGTACTGGTCAGCACTGTTTGTCTGACTTGATGGTGGTGGCCGGAGCCCCGTGTCTGACTTGTTGGACTGGAGGGTCGTGTTAATCCTTCGTCACCGGAGGGTGGTGGTACTTGCAAGGGACTCCGATGCTTAAGTTAGCAAGGGTATTAAGCAGGTTTTTAATAGAATCAGAGTATAAGTTATACTTGGGTGCTCCAGTGTATTTATAATAGTGTGGAGTGACCTTTCTGGAGATAAGATAGTTATCTTATCTTATCTTTAAGTGAAGTCATTTTATCTTTAAGGGGAACTGCCTTTATCTTTCTAGGCTTTGGCTGCCTTTACATTGGGATGTGTCCCTTCGTTTGGGCCTGCTTTGGACTCTTCTGGCGATTTGGCCGAACTCTTTGTGAAGAGGTCGGTAATGGACCAACTGTTCATACCCTGGGTCGAGCTGTCCGACCCGGGATGTTCTATAGACAAAGCGACCGACCTTTTCAGGTCAGGATGACCCGACCTCTTCTCAGAGAGTTCAGGGCAAGTCGACAGGGAAGCCCAAAGAAGGGCCCTAAACAGAGGACTGCGTACCAAAGCCCAAGGCAGTCCAAGTCCGCAGGGAGAAGGGTGGTTCCTTTGAAGATAAGATGACCTCACTCAAAAGATAAATATAAGATAATATAACTAATTTATCTTATCTAAGAAGGTCAAGCAGCACTATTATAAATACACTGGAGCACCCAGGTATAACTCATACTCTAATTCTACTCAATACCTGTTTAATACCCTTGCTAACTTAAGCATCGGAGTCCCTTGCAGGTACCCCCACCCTCAGGGGACGAAGGAATCAGCACCGCCACCAAGTCCAACAAATCGGACACAGCAACTCCGACCATTACAGAAGATCACATCCGAGATCGACTTACAGTTTCAGGTAACCCTCGGAACATTGGCGCTGTTGCCGGGGAACCTGGAAGTCATCCCATCACCATGGCAAACGACCATGACAACGACCACATCTCAGATCTAGAGGAAAGAACGCCGCATAAAAATGTGGATGCCACCCCAAAAGATACTTTCCAAATCAACAACAACAAGAATTCTGCCAAACGAGCGAGCCATGGATGCATTTCAAGACCAGTTAAAACAACTTGAGGAAGAAGCCCTATACCAACGAGAGGCCGAGAAGGACCTACAAAAGGAAATAAGGTGACGTCGGGAATTGGAGAACAAACTCCTAAAACTTGAAGCTGATGTCAAGACGAAAGCCAGCCGATCCACTCCCGAAGATAGCACCCGCAAGGAGCAAGACCCATTCACCAAGGAGATCATGAAAGCAAAAATCCCAAAGGACTTTAAACTCCCAGACATGACCTTATACGATGGCACTACAGATCCCGACCATTATCTCAGCAACTTCAGAAACAGAATGTATCTCACCGACGCCTCAGATGCAATTCGTTGCAAAGCCTTTCCAACTACTTTAACAAAAACAACAATTAGATGGTTCAACAACCTCTCTCCTAGGTCCATCTCAAGTTTCAACGACATGGCTAAGAAATTTCTGGCCAGATTCTCCATCCAAAAGGACAAAGCTAAACATGCTCCGAGCTTACTGGGAATCAGGCAAGGAGAACGGGAAACCCTGCGCAACTACATGGAAAGATTCAACAAGACATGCATGGATATACAGAACCTGCCAATAGAAGCCGCTATTATGGGCCTCATTAATGGCTTACGAGAAGGGCCCTTTAGTCAATCTATATCAAAAAAGTACCCCACATCTCTGAACGAGTTGCAGAAACGAGCGGAAAAGTACATCAACATGGAGGAAAACTCCCGACTATGAGAGACCTCGAAGGCCGGGTTCACCCCCGGGATAAGGATAAAGATTCCAGAAAGAAGGAAGACCAACATGGAGAGAAAATTAAAAAAAATACCACAATTACACCCCTCTACGGGTGTCTCTTGTGGATGTATACAGAGAGGTTTGCAACACAGAAAAAATTCCACCAGCTAGGCCACTCAAAGGCAAAAAAGAAGGAGGAAACTGGGCTGAATATTGTGAATACCATCGGATCCGCGGGCACTCCACCAATGAGTGTTTCGATTTAAAAAATGTCATAGAAAAGCTCGTACGAGAAGGAAATCTAGATCGATATCTGGCCACCCATGATGATGAACAAAGAAAAAGAAGAAGAGCAGAAGATGTCGGACCAACCGCGCAATCATCTCGAACGCCAGAAAGACATGTCCACATGATACACGGCAGATTTGCCGGGGGAGAAATCTCCAAAACATCTCGCAAAACATATCTCAAAGACGTATACCACGTCGCAGGAAAAGAGGAAGCACCCGACATCCCGGCGATCACTTTTACAAAGGAAGACGCATCCGGCGTCGCATCATGGCATGACGATCCCATGGTCATCACTATCATACTGGCAAACACAAATCTTCATCGCACACTAAAAGACCATGGGAGTTTTTCCGACATATTATTCAGAACGGCTTTCGACAAACTCAGCCTAGAAGAAAAATAACTCAAGAAAAATAACTCAAGGCGATACCCCAGTCCAACCGATGGGATACATCTCACTCCACACAACTTTCGAAAAAGGAAGTCAGTCAAGAACACTCAAAATAGATTACATCGTAGTCGACGTAAGTTCAGCCTACAATGCCCTAATAGGTCAGACAACGTTAAATCAGCTCAGCGCAATAGTCTCGACTCTGCATCTATGCATGAAGTTCCTAACTGCAGGAGGAATAGCTACGATAAAAGAAGATCAGAGGATGGCGCACCGCTATTACAACGAAAGTCTAAACCTTAGAGGCAGAGGAGAAGAATTCCACACAATTGAGCTCGGTGGAGTTCAGAGGCGGGAAGAGCTTCGCCCACAACTTGACGGAAAAATAGAGAAAATCCAGACCGGAGATACCCCGGACCAAACAACCAATATCGGCACACTCCTAAAAGGAGACATCAAAGAATCACTCATACAGTTTCTACGCGACAACGCCGACCTCTTTGCATGGAAGGCCGTAGACATGCCAGGCATAGATCCCACGCTAATGTGCCACAAGCTAGCAGTTTACCCGGGATCTCGGCCGATACAACAAAGGCGTAGAAAGCTAGGACCAGAATGCTCTCAAGCTGTGGAAGAACAGGTACGAGCTCTACTGGAGGCAGGCTTCATAAGAGAAGTCAAATACCCGCTATGGCTTGCTAATGTCGTATTGGTAAAAAAGTCAAATGGGAAGTGGAGAACGTGCACTGACTATACCGATCTCAACAAAGCCTGTCCGAAAGATCCTTACCCGCTCCCAAACATCGACGCTCTGGTAAATGCCTCCTCTGGATATAAATACCTCTCCTTCATGGATGCATACTCGGGATATAACCAAATCCCAATGTACCCACCCGACCAAGAAAAAATCTCATTCTTAACCCCAAAGGAAAATTACTGCTATATTGTCATGCCATTCGGTCTTAAAAACGCGGGAGCCACTTACCAAAGATTAATGAACAAGGTTTTTTTGGATCACATAGGAAAGGTCATGGAGGTCTACATGGACGACATGCTAGTAAAGACGCAAAACGAAGGGATGTTATTATCCTATCTGACACAAGTATTCAACACCATAAGACGACACGGAATGCGACTCAATCCCGCAAAATGCACCTTCGCAGTAGAAGCTGGTAAATTCTTGGGTTTTATGATCACACAGAGAGAATCGAGGCCAACCCGGACAAGTGCAGGGCCATACTCGACATGAAAAGTCCAACTTGTGTCAAAGAGGTACAACAACTCAACGGGAGGTTGGCAGCCTTGTCCAGATTCCTGGCCGGATCAGCAATAAGATCTCTCCCCTTCTACGCAACTCTAAGGAAGGGAAAGGAGTTTGAATGGACAGCGGAATGCGAGCAAGCCTTCCAAGACTTCAAAAGATTCCTGGGACGGCCACCTATACTAAGTCGGCCACGGGAAGGAGAACCACTCATATTGTACCTCGCGGTGGGAAATCGGGCAATAACCTCAGCACTGGTCCGAGAAGACAACAACGGGCAACAACCCATATACTTTATCAGCAAAGTATTACAAGGATCTGAGCTGAACTACCAGAAAATAGAAAAGTGTGCTTACGCTCTCATACTAACATTACGACGACTTCGCCCATACTTCCAGTCTTACACCATTAAAGTTCAGACCAACCAGCCCATAAAAGGGATCCTACAGAATACAGACTTGGCAGGAAGAATCTTGCAATGGGCAGTCGTGTTGTCCGAATTTGACCTTCAATACGAAGCTCGGACGGCCATCAAATCTCAATATCTGGCTGACTTCATTGCGGAATTTACACACACCGGAAATCCCCACATAATGGAATCTATATGTGGATGGTTCCTCAAATAAAACGAGAAGTGGCGTGGGCGTAATAATTGAAAGTGACCAGGGAACCCAAATTGAACTCTCCCTCAAATTCGGGTTCCCTGCCTCAAATAATCAAGTAGAATATGAGGCACTACTAGCTGGTTTGAAGCTGGCTAGGGAGGTTAGAGCTCAAAAACTTATCATCTTCAGTGACTCACAGGTAGTTACTTCACAAATAACAGGAAGCTACCAAGCCAAAGATCCCACTATGAAAAAGTACTTGGACAAAACCAGGGAACAGCTTGGACAACTCGGAGAGTATGAGATTCGTCACACACCCCGAGAACAGAATGTCCGGGCCGATGCACTCTCAAAACTAGCTAGCACCAAACCAGGAGGCAACAATAGAAGTCTCATCCAAGAAATTCTACAGAATCCATCAATCTCAGAAGAAGAAAAAGTCATAGCCATAACAGGCCGCGATCAGGGATGGATAACTCCCATAATTAACTACCTCAAAACAGAAGCCCTCCCCACATATGAAAAAGAGGCAAAGATGTTAAAACGGGAAGCACAATACTATACTATCATAAATAATACTCTAGACAAAAGAGGGATTTCAATACCATTGCTAAAATGCATGCCGACTTCCAACACAAAAGATGTCCTAAAAGAAGTACACAGTGGCATTTGTGGCAATCACCTCGGAGCGCAGGCACTCGCCAAAAAAGTACTTCATGCAGGATTTTATTGGCCAACTCTACAAATAGAAGCCACAAAATTTGTAAGGACATGTTCACCATGTCAGAAACATGCTAACTTTCACACCGCCCCGCCAGAGGAACTCATCAGCGTGACCTCACCTTGGCCATTCGCAAAATGGGGACTTGATATCCTCGGACCTTTTCCTCAAGGATCGGGACAAGTCAAATTCCTCATAGTAAGAATAGACTACTTCACAAAATGGATCGAGGCAGAACCCCTAGCCAACGCCACAGTTCAAAGAAGTCGGAAATTTCTATATAGAAACATCGTCACAAGGTTCGAAGTTCCATACTCCATCATTACAGACAATGGTACCCAGTTCACAGACGCATGCTTCAGAAAACTAGCTGCCGACTTGAATATAAAACAACAATTCACCTCTGTTGAGCACCCCCAAGCCAATGGGCAAGCTGAAGTTGCTAACAAAGTTATATTAGCAGGGTTAAAATGGAGATTACAGGATGCAAAGGGAGCCTGGGCTGAGGAGCTCCCGCAAGTCCTATGGGCATATCGAACGACTCCACATTCCACGACAAAGGAGTCACCTTTCTGATTAGCTTACGGAATGGAGACAATGATCCCAGTGGAGGTCGAAGAAGGAACACCCAGAGTAATCCATTTTAGCGAAAAAGCCAATTCCCAACTTCAAAGGGAAGAGCTCGACTTACTTCCGGAAATCCGAGAAAGAGCTCGGATAAGGGAAGAGTTGTTGAAACGACGAATGACCTCCAGATACAACCGAAAAGTAATACAGCAGGCCTTTGCTAAAGACGACCTCATCCTAATCCGAAATGACATAGGAACAACCCGACCTGGAGAAGGAAGGCTGGCAGCAAACTGGAAAGGACCCTTCCGAGTCATAGAAGTACTGGGAAAGGGCTACTACAGGCTTTCCGAACTCGACGGGCGAGAGCTTCCTAGGTCATGGCACGCCTAAAACCTAAGAAGGTACTATAACTAGGGATGATAAAAGATCTTGTACAAGGCGCACTCTTTTTCCTGAAAAAGGTTTTTTAACGAGACGCCCAGCCAAGAGCTACAAATCACCTGACTTAGGAAATTAACCCCCTATGTATATTTGCATTCTCTTTTAATAAAATTTGTTCAGATTCTCTACAAATGCTCAAGTCGTATTATTCTGAAACATTCATCACCAGATTATAAAGCTACAGATCGACAGAAAGTGAAAACCAAATTCACTGTGCGATCACGATAAAAACGAGGGTTAAAACCCAAATTCTACAAAATCGGCAAAGATGAAAACAAAATAATGCAAGAAGTTATAGAAAGTGATCCATAGAAAGGACTTGACGAGGTCCTAATAAAATGGATTGCTATAAAATAACTTAAAGACTGGCCGGCACAAAAAGTCGGACCAGTCACAACAACCCAAGTTATAAGTAAAGCCTTGGAAAGAGGTCTGGCCAACCCTATAAAAGAGGATTACTATAACTTCGAAGAGCCCGACATTATGAAGTCGGACTCCTACAAAAAGTTACAAAGATTACAAAGATAATCCCTGAAAGAGACCTGAACAAGGTCCAAGAAAGAGGATTATCAAGTAACTCGACAGGGCCCAACATGACGAAGTCGACCCAGAAAGATAAGTTACAAAGATAATCCCTGAAAGAGACCTGAACAAGGTCCAAAAAAGAGGATTTTCAAGTAACTCGACAGGGCCCAACATGACGAAGTCGGCCTAGAAAGATAAGTTACAAAGATAATCCCTGAAAGAGACCTGAACAAGGTCCAAAAAAGAGGATTATCAAGTAACTCGACAAGGCCCGACATGACGAAGTCGGTCCAGAAAGATAAGTTACACAGATAATCCCTGAAAGAGACCTGAACAAGGTCCAAGAAAGAGGATTATTAAGTAACTCGATAGGGCCCGACATGACGAAGTCGGCCCAGAAAGATGTAAAGCTACAAAAGGTAATTGATGAGCGGATAATTTATATGCTTTTTGGCATTGTTTTTAGGTAGTTTTTAGTAGGATCTAGCTACTTTTAGGGATGTTTTTATTAGTTTTTATGCAAAATTCACATTTCTGGACTTTACTATGAGTTTGTGTGTTTTTCTGTGATTTCAGGTATTTTCTGGCTGAAATTGAGGGACCTGAACAAAAATCTAATTCAGGCTGAAAAAGGACTGCTGATGTTGTTGGATTCTAACCTCCCTGCACTCGAAATGCATTTTCTGGAGCTATAGAACTTCAAATAGCGCGCTCTCAATGGCGTTGGAAAGTAGACATCCAGAGCTTTCCAGCAATATATAATAGTCCATACTTTATTTGAATCAAGACGTGAACGCCAGTTCCATGCTGCATTCTAGAGTAAAATGCTAGAAACACGTCACAAACCAGAGTTAAATGCCAAAAACACGTTACAACTTGGTGTTTAACTCCAAGAGAAGCCTCTACACATGTAAAGCTCAAGCTCAGCCTAATCACACACCAAAGTGGGCCCCGGAAGTGGATTTCTGCATTTAGACTTATTTCTGTAAACCCTAGTAAATAGTCTAGTATAAATAGGACATTTTACTATTGTATTAGACATCTTTAGATTATTATTGGATTACCTTATGATCCTTTGATCACGTTTATGGGGGCTGGCCATTCGGCCATGCCTGGACCATCACTTATGTATTTTCAACAGTGGAGTTTCTACACACCATAGATTAAGGGTGTGGAGCTCTGCTGTACCTCGACTTTCAATGCAATTACTACTATTTTCTATCCAATTCAAGCTTATTCTTATTCTAAGATGTTACTCGCACTTCAACCTGATGGATGTGATAATCCGTGACACTCATCATCATTCGTCCCTATGAACGCGTGCCTGACAACCACTTCCGTTCTACAAGCGAAAGCTAGAGTAAATATCTCTTGGATTCCATAACCAGAATCTTCATGGTATAAGCTAGAACCCTTTGGCAGCCATTCTTGAGAATCTAGAAAGTCTAAACCTTGTCTGTGGTATTCCGAATAGGATTCAGGGATTGAATGACTGTGACGAGCTTCAAACTCGTTATTGTTAGGCGTAGTGACAGATGCAAAAGAATCAATGGATTCTATTCCGACATGATCGAGAACCGACAGATGATTAGCCGTGCTGTGACAAGAGCATTTGGACAATTTTCACTGAGAGGATGGGAAGTAGCCATTGACAACGGTGATGCCCTACATACATCTTGCCATGGAAAGGAGTAAGAAGGATTGGATGAAAGCAGCAGGAAAGCAGAGATTCAAAAGGAACACAGCATCTCCATACACTTATTTGAAATTCCTACCAATGATTTACATAAGTATCTCTATCTTATTTTATGCTTTATTTATTATTAATTTTGAACCCTTTATAACCATTTGAAATCTGCCTAACTGAGATTTACAAGATGACCATAGCTTGCTTCATACCAA
The DNA here is from genome assembly GCF_000817695.3 of Arachis duranensis. Classification (NCBI taxonomy): domain Eukaryota; kingdom Viridiplantae; phylum Streptophyta; class Magnoliopsida; order Fabales; family Fabaceae; genus Arachis; species Arachis duranensis. The sequence continues at coordinate 26,364,967 of NC_029772.3, read as the reverse complement.
CAATCTCCGTGGGATCGACCCTTACTCACGTAAGGTATTACATGGACGACCCAGTGCAGTTGCTGGTTAGTTGTGCGGAGTTGTGACAAAGTGTGATTCACGTTTGAGAGCGCCACCAAGTTTTTGGCACCATTGTTGATGATCACAATTTCGTGCACCAGTAATTCCCGAAAGAGACCTGAACAAGGTCCAAGAAAGAGGATTACTAAGTAACTCGACAGGACCCGACATGATGAAGTCAGGCCCAGGACACACAAATTACCAAAATAGTCCCCAAAAGAGACCTAAATAAAGGTCCAAAAAGGAGAATTACAAACAAAACCAAAGCGAAAGAATCAAGCTGATCATGTCGGATAAAATCCCAGCCTACGAAGGTACCAAGATGAGTGCAAGCAGACATGATATAAAGACTACTAAGTTATGACAATAGCAAGCTCCAGAGGCCACCAAAATTAGCCCTCGAAGCTCGAAAACTACTTTGTTTTTCAAAATAAAGTTGCTAAACAAGCAACCAAAAGAAGTATCAACAGTCACCAAAACACCATTTACAAAATAAAGAGTTCAATAGCCCACAAGCTGGGCTATTTACATTAAACAGAAAGAAAACTCAGTCAACATTAGAAGACTTCTCAGCAGCATCAACTTGGGGTGAAGGAGGATGAGTCTGAAGAGGCACCGCATCTACCGTCCCATCATCTCGGTTCAAGATTTGGCAATCCGGTACCCCTTTTGGACGATTGATCTCAGCAGTAGAAGTCGGAGAAGTCGGCACAGCAGAAGTCTTGGTAGCAGGCAGTGAAGGACGATCATCATCATCATCATCATCGGAATCGTCAGGAACAATCTTACCATCCCTAACAATATTGTCCAAGCTAATAAGGGAAAGGTCGAGATCTGGCGCAAGAACTCGAAATTTCTCTTTCAGATTCTCATAAGCCGCAGTAACACTACCTACAAGATGACTTTGAAGTTCGGTGTAATCGGCCTGAACAGATTCCAACCTACTCCTGAGCTCTATCATCTCTCTATAAGTAGTAACATAGCTATCTTATGTTTTAGAGCCGTATCCTCAGCCAGTTGCGCGGCAGCTGCCAGACCAATAGCCCGAGCCTTTTCTCCCTTCAGCTCGGCCACTTCCACCTCGAGCTCCTCCTTCAAACCGTTAATACGGTCAAACTCTGATTTTGCCTCCTCCACAAAAGCCTTGGTAGCATGGATAGGAAGATCTTGAGCAGTTCGGTATAAAGCCACTCCCATGTGTGCCAGTGTAATACCACTCCGAGTAATAAAGTCTAAATGACGAAGAATGGATACATCGTCGGTAGGCATGACACCATAGGGAGCAATCTGTTGGTCTACAAACCCAACTGCATCAAAGTTGGGAGCACCAAGATTAAACGGCTCGACAGTCCGAGGTCTTTTTGGAGGAGGAGCGACTGAAGGAGCAGAGGTACCAACTGAAGTCTGAGGCAGGTCGACCAAACGAACCCAGGGAATCGGGATCATCCTCTTCGGCCCAGGAGAGCTCGGGACAGACAGCTTCGACAAAACCTGGGAGGACCCTTTCCCGACCACCTTGGCCGGGACGTTCTGAGCCACGGTAGCCTTCCTCGCCTTCTTAAAGGCCTTCAGTGAGTGATTATTCTTTGACATCTCTGAAAAACAAGAAAAACGCAACGACTTATGAATATCCAGAAAGAAAAGCAAAAAACAAAAGACATGGGAACAAAGTTTATAAAATACCCAGCACAGCACGAATCAAGGATGGATCCCCCAGAAATTTCTTGGTCTCAAGATGAGGAGGTTCCCCCCAAATATCCTCCAAAGCAGCGACAAATGCCTACTCGACCTCGTCTAACATCTCCCAGGTATACCTAGACACAATTACATTCCTCTGCCACTCTAAAGGAAAACGAGGCTCGCCATTCTCATCCAGGAAGAAAGGACGAGCTCCTTCAACAGCTCGGATCTTGAAAAAGTAATTCTTAAAATCACGGAAAGACTCATCATACATGGAGAAGACTTTATGTCCCTGGGCCGACCTAAAAGAAATCCAAGAAGCTTTCTTTTTGGTAGTTCCAGGCTTGGTCAACACAAACAGATACAGAAAAAGGGGTTAAAGAAGGCTTAACACCAAATTCATGGCAAACCAGCTGAAAAATCTTAATAAAACCCCAAGAATTTGGATGAAGCTGAGATGGGGCCACGTTACAATACCACAACAGGTCAGTCTCAAAGGAAGTAAAAGGAAGGGTAATATCCATCTGGCTAAAGAAGAAATCATATGCATAAATGAAAGGACGCTCCCCTGGGTCGGAACAGGAAAGCAGACCCTGTCATCAAAATCGGGTGCCACCAGCTCATAGTTGCGTTCTTGATTCTCACAACTACATATCCGATGGTGTTTTCTAAGCTCCGCACAGAACTCTGCGTTAGCTAGAGATACACATAGCAACACAAGGGAGTCCAACCAGTCGGACATCCCCTCAGGAACCTTAGAGGATGCCTCAACAATATTTTTGTGAGACGACATGGCCAACTAATCCTACAAACAAAAGGAAACGGGTTACTAACCCAAAAACAAATTCGGGAAATATGGAAGCAACTCGGACAACGCGATCTCAAGCACACAAATAGTAAAAGGAAAACTCCAAGACGCACAACGAGGTCCAGGGGCATCCTTTGGAAGCAATGACAAAGTAAAGTCTCAAGAAAAGCTACAAAGATAAAACTCTTTCTCCCAAACAAACAACGTCCCGAGGAGAAAAAGGCGAAAGTCAAAAGAAAGTCATCAAAAACCATTGTCACTATCAAAGAAAAGTCATCAACAAAACCAAAATCATCAATGAAGCAAACAAGTTATCGAAGGAGCAACCTTTTTCAAAATAGCAGTACGGAAATCAACAACAACACACGAAGCCCTAAAAAGAAGCCAAAACTAGGAAAATCACCCAAAGTATACATAAGAACGAAAGAAGACCAGGAAACAAGCGTCACAGCAATAAACCAAGCACAAAAACAAGAAAAAGGTTCAAGCTTTCCAACGTACAAAATCAGAGCGTCATCAAAAGAAATCAAAAACAAAGTAGCAGAAATAAAACGGTGAAGAGAAAGCAAAACCAACCTGGAAAAAGGAAGAAAGCTTTAAAATAAAAAAGCTGAAGAAGCGGAGCGAAGCAGCGAAGATCAATCGCGAAGCAAAAGCACCAGCAAATACCAAAGCATCACAGAGAAAAAACAAGAAGGCATGATGAAAGCAGCGAAAAAAAGGGTAAGTTATAGGAAAAAGAAAACCGTCTCTTGGATACAAAATTCGAATAAAAGAACCAAGAGAAATGGGGCATTAAAAGCCAATTAATGAGGGTGTTAAACCCTCGCACGTTTCCAAAGTTAGAGCACTAAAGCGGGCGCTTCTAAAGAAACAGAAACGTTCCACATTCAAAAAGGAGTTCTACAAAGATAAAAGCGACAATAATGCTCGAGTTCGGCTCCACCCGAGAAGGTTCGAAGTCCTAAAAACTAAAGACTCTACCTCCAAATAAAGACCGAGCTCGAGCAGGGGCACTGTTCATATCCTGGGTCAAGCTGTCCGACCCGGGATATTCTACAGACAAAGCGACCGACCTCTTCAGTTCAGGACGACTCGACCTCTTCTCAGAGAGTTCAGGGCAAGTCGACAGGGAAGCCCAAAGAAGGGCCCTAAACAGAGGACCGCATACCAAAACCCAAGGCAGTCCAAGCCCGCAGGGAGAAGGGCGGTTCCTTTGAAGATAAGATGACCTCACTCAAAAGATAAAGATAAGATAAGATAACTAACTTATCTTATCTAAGAAGGTCATGCTGCACTATTATAAATACACTGGAGCACCCAGGTATAACTCATACTCTGATTCTACTCAATACCTGTTTAATACCCTTGCTAACTTAAGCATCGAAGTCCCTTGCAGGTATCCCCCCCACCCTCTGGGGACGAAGGAATCAGCATCGCCACTAAGTGCAACAAATCGGACACAGCAACTCCGACCATTACAGAAGATCTCATCCGAGATCAACCTACAGTTTCAGGTAACCCTCGGAACACCAACCTTCCAAGAGGTCGGTCGTGGGCCAACCTTCCTTCTAAGAGGTCGGTCATGGGCCAACCTTCTAAGAGGTCGGCCAATCCGGTCCTTTATAGCTCGAACCAATGCATGAACAACGGCCTTCCATGCAAAGAGATCGGAGTTATTCTTTAAGAACTGTATCAATAGCTCCTTTAGGTCTCCTTTTAGGTTTACGCCTATATTTCTTGTTTTACCATTAGTGCCCCCGATTTGGATTTCTTCTGTTTTGCCCTCTGGTTGTGGTCAAAATTCTTCTCGCGCCCAGGCTCCACCGAGTTCAATGGTGTTAGACTCCTTTCCTCTAGGGTCGCCTTTTAGGTTCAGGCTTTCGTTGTAGCAATATCGCGCGAGTTTTTGGTCTCACTTGACAGTGGCAATCCCTTCTGGAGTTGGAAACTTCATGCATAGGTGCGGAGTGGAGACCACCACGGTGAGCTGATTCAGTGTTGTCCGACCTATGAGGACGTTGTACGCAGAGCTCACGTCGACAATGATGTAGTCTATGCTCAATGTTCTAGTCTGCGTTCCTTTTCCAAAGGTTGTATGTAGTGGGATGTACCCAAGTGGCTGGATTGGAGCGTCCCCAAACCTGAATAGGCTATTTGGATATGCTCTGAGTTCTTTCTCTTGTAAGCCAAGTTTGTCGAAGGCCGATTTAAATAGGATATCCGCAGAGCTCCCTTGGTCTACCAATGTTCGGTGGAGATTGGTGTTGGCAAGTATGATGGTAATAACCACGGGGTCATCGTGTTCTGAGATGATGCATGCGGCGTCTTCTTGAGTGAAGGTAATAGTGGGGAGGTCGGATGACCTGTCCCCTTCTCTGACATGGTACACCTCCTTATGGTGTCTTTTACGGGTTGACTTGGAGATCCCTCCTCCTGCAAATCCTCTATTTATCATGTGAATATGTCTCTCAAGGGTGTGGGGAAGACGTTCATTCCGTCCTCCCTCTTCATCCGTTCTTCGCTTTTTTGGCTCGTCCACTCTATTGGCTAGGAACCGATCTAGTCTTCCATCTCGAACTAGTTTCTCTATGACATTCTTCAGGTCGTAGCAGTCGTTAGTAGGATGTCCGTAGATTTGGTGGTATTCGCAATATTCTGTCCGACTTCCTCCTCTCTCATGTTTAGTCGGACGAGGAGGAGGAATCTTCTCGGTATTGCATATTTTTCGATAGACATCTACAAGAGACACCCGAAGGGGGGTATAGTTGTGGTATTTTCTAAGTTTCTCAGTAAGTTGGTCTTCTTTTTTTCTAGACTCTTTATCCTTGTCCCGAGTTGGGTAGGAGAGTCCGATCTTTGAGGTTTCTCCTAATCGGGAGTTCTCCTCCATATTAATATATTTTTCTGCCCGTTCTTGAACCTCGTTAAGAGATGTTGGGTCTTCTTGGATATGGAGTGGCTAAAGGGTCCTTCTCGTAAGCCGTTGATGAGTTCCATGATAGCTGCTTTTGTAAGAAGATTCTGTATATCAAGACATGCTTTATTGAACCTTTCCATGTAACTGCAGAGGCTTTTCCGATCTTCTAGTTTAATCCCTATCAGACTCGGAGCGTGCTTAGTCTTGTCCTTTTGGATGGAGAACCTGACCAAGAATTTCTTGGCGAGGTCATCAAAGCTTGCCATCAACCTTGGTGGCAGGCTGTCGAACCATTTTATTGCCGTTTTGGTTAAGGTGGTCGGAAAGGCCTTGCAACGGGTCGCATCTGAAGCATCCGTTAGATACATCCGACTCCTAAAATTGCTGACGTGGGTCAGACGTACCATCATATGGGGTCATATCATAGGCTTTGAAGTCCTTCGGGACTTTAGCCTTTATGATTTCTTTCGTGAACGGGTCTTGGTCCTTGTAAGGGTTATCCTCGCGATGGGAGGTCTTGGATTTGAGGTCGGCTTCGAGCTTTTGGAGCTTGTCTTCTAACTCTCGACGTCGTCTTGTTTCTTTCCAGAGGTCTCACTCAGCTTCTCATTGACGTTCAGCTTCTTGTTCAAGCTGTTTGAGGCAATCCTGCTATTCACGGATGGCATCCAGGATTTCAGTGTTTTAAGGTTGCTTGTCTCCCTTGGATTGGTGCATGTCCTTTGGTGTGGCATCCGTGTTTTTAAGTTCCTTCATCTAATCCGGAGTTAAGGTCGTTGGTAGAGGTTACTTGCCATGGTGATTGGATGACTTCCAGGTCTCCGACAACGGCGCCAATGTTTCGGGGGTTACCTAAAACTAGAGGTCGATCTCGGACGAGATCTTCTGAACTTATCGTTACCGCCGTGCCCGACTTGTTGGAATGCGAGGTGCAGCTGGTCTTTGGTCACCGGAGGGTGGTGGTATCTGCAAGAGATTCCGATGTTTAAGTCAGTACGCACTTTAAACATGTTTTTTGTAGAATTAGAGTATTAGTTATACTTGGATGTGCCAGTATATTTATACTAGTGTAGAGTGACCTCCCTCGAAATAAGTTTGTTATCTTATCTTATCTTTTTTGTAGGTAAGATAACCTATCTTTTGGCCAACCGCCTTCAGGTGGACTGTGATCCTCTACTCTGAGCCTGTTAGGCCTCTATAGTAATTTGGCCGAACTCTTTATGAAAAAATCGGTGACAAACCAACCTTAAAACAGATCGATCGTTTCGTCATCGTCCAAGCCAGACCTTATAACTCGGTCTAAAATATGAACAACAAATATAAAACTGAAAACCTAAAAATACACGACACACTGAAATACCAATAAAGTACAAAGGCATACCTGAAATGTTTCCTCAACTTTTTACTTCTAACAAATGGAAGAAAAATACACGTCAGTTATTATAAGAAGCAGGATAAAAACACACCCGTATGCCACCCACATTTCACTTTAATACAAAACTAATAATCTATAATACTTCTAAAATGATATTACTGCAATGTTTTATTTATATTTTAAAATTTAAAATGTCTCATTTAAATATCTACATATAATTTTTAATAAAACTTTATTCTTAAGAATATAATTTTTAAAAATAAAATAAATGTGCTGTTAATTAGATCAATCAAAATATATCCTTTTATATGAAAATAATTCTTACCATCACAAAAATATTTTTGTACTATTATATCAAAATATTCTTTATTTCCTTTATTTCTTTGTATTAAACTAACCCACTTATTATGAAATATGGAGCCAGTATTTACTTCACCCAATACTAAATTGAGTAAACTTTCTCCTTGCAGATAAAAATCCAACAATTTGTATCAACTGTACTTGCAATTTACTACAAATAAAGCAAAACATGTTGAAACATTTCTCACAAATTATGATTCAAAAATTATTACCAGGAGAGACAAACCGTTCTCAAGTACATACAACTATACAAGAAAGCTAACACGCCCCTCGCTCCCACATTACATATCCGATAACTAACAACTGAAAACGTGAACCACCAGAAACAGAAACTAACACGCAAAGAAACAGTAGTAGTGGCCATCAGTGGGGGGAATAACTAAGTATAACCGTATACATACACATATATCTAAATGTGCTTATTGATATGATGATTTCCTCCCAATGGATATGAAGGATTGGTGACTCCTCCAGCAGGCGTTGCAAGAGACCCTAACGGCTGCTGGTGCGTTGTTGTTGGGGGCTGCTGATGGTGTGCTCCAAACGAGGAAGGGTCCAGGTGCGCCTGCTTGGTGCTTAGCTTCTCGGCTGCATGCCTGGCTTTGGCTTCATGCAACTCCATTTTTGCCTTTGCTTCTCTCGCCTTTGCGCGCTCATGTGCTATCACTTTCTCCTCCTCTGTTCGTGCCCTTGCTTTCTCTGTCTGCGCTATTTTAAACAGAAAAAAAATATGATTGACTTTGTATTAGTTTGTAACTTTGACTTCGTGAGTTCCATTATATGTTAATATTGTGTTTATCTCTTAACTTTATCATTTTACCAATGCCAGGATATAAACTTGATAAAATAATAAAATAAGAATTAGTTACCATTCACCTTGTAATTTTCATTATGGGTGAATACTATAATGTGTTTAATATCTAACTTTATCACTCTCTCACTCTCCTCTTCTCACGGGGAAGAGCTTGGTCCTTTAAAAGCCGTTTGGTTCCGAGTACTGATAATAAGACTCGGAATAAAAGACACGAAAATTAAAGACATTTTTAACATCAAATAAAGATTAAAAATATAAAAACGAAAAGAAAATATTAACATCAAATAAATGATAAATCAATTAAGATGATTGTTTAATTGAAAATGATTAGAGTTGCTGTCGTCGGTAGAACATCAATGGGAGTTTGCTGCAGAAAGTAATTCCGCTCGATGTTAATCAAACGGGTAAGATCGAGAAAGAAAGCCGAAAAAGAAATTAAATGGAGAGGACCTTCTCGTCAATTTTGGCTCCGCAGATGTCAACGTGTTCCTTGGCGGCACTGGCCATGTTGCTTAGCTTCTCCTTTGAAGATTTCATTTTTCTGTATCTTCTATTGAGCTTCAATCAACAAAGATGGCTATGGTGCTTCTTCATTCTCGATTTATATGCATGTCATAGAAAGGGAAGACGATACAAAACAGCGAAGACACCACATAGCTGCTGGGAGGATGGAACGTTCGGCAGCCAACACTTGTTGAACATGCAGCAATGCTATGCCCATCAAGTATCTAATGCTAGCCACGTTGCGTTGCTTAATAATAAAGATTATGAACTTATCCCTTTTCAGAAATTGGAGATATGAAAATTTCTTGTTCACCTTTTATTCATGCAAATCAATTTTTTATTACATTCATTTATTATTTTATTATTATTTTCTTTCTTCTATTATATTTTTTTGAAAAGTGATATGGTCATCATTAATACGAGTTATATATCTCGGTCTCCTAATCGTTATCAGTAAGCACCATAATTCGTCATCATCCGTTATTACTCGGACTTGATGAGCTATAACTCGGTAACGTTAACATTTTTACAACCGACGTCTCAAAACGGCACAATAAGAAACCGACGATTTATTGCTGAAAATATAAACGGACGAGAAGCTCTTCATATAAAAGGGGGAAAAACATCTCGTTAAGGTAAGTTTTTTTTACTGTATTCCGAATACTGACTTAAGCATCGGAGTGCCTTTGCAGGTACACTCTCCCCCGTTTTTCATTGCCCGCATTCTTGCATAACAATAACCATACGAAGCTCGAACTCAGAAGGACGGACGCTCAACATTCCAGCCTATAGCTCGGCCGATCCCGAGGAGTGGAAGCCGATCTTTTTCCCAAGCAAGATCAATTGGCGCCCACCGTGGGCCAAGGAAATCATATTTTTTCTTTTGGTCCCATCGCTTCCATCTGCATCCATGGCTGATGTACCGCCTCCTTCACTGTCCGAACTCATGCGAATGGTAGCTGAGCTGCAACAAGCTAATCAATGAATGGCTAACGAGAACTAAATAATGGCTGCTCAAATTGCCGAACTAAATCATGCTCGGATTGAACACAACGATGCTCGTCAGGCGGAAGACGAGGAGCATCAGTTCCAACCGATTCATGTTTCAGAAACCGCTCGACACGAAGAGCAGCAGCCCGAAGATGAGAAAGAAGAGTCCGAGGACGCTGTAGGCCCCTTCACAGAAGAAGTAATGAACTTTGAACTGCCGAAGAGGTTCACTCTGCCGTTGACCCTTATGCCTTATGATGGACTTGGAGACCCGAGGAAGTTCATAAAGAAATTCCGATCAATAATGATCGTCAATGGTGCATCAGATACAGTTTTATGTCGTTGTTTTCCGAATTATTTAGACGGTCCTGCACTTGATTGGTTGTGTGCTTTGCCTGCAGGTTCCATTTTGCGCTTTCATCAGTTGGCGAAGTTATTTGAAGAACATTTCGCCGGATCTGCAATATACTTGCACGACTCCGATTACCTGAACACTATCAAGCAAGGACCAAACGAAAGCTTAAAGGACTATATGACTCGCTTCACCAAGATCGCCATCAGCATACCAGATCTCCACCCCGAGGTCCATCTGCACGCAATTAAAAGCGGCCTCCGACCCAGGAAGTTCCAGGAGACGATCGCAGTAGCAAAGCCGAAGACTCTAGCAGAATTTAGAGAGAAAGCAAAAGGACAAATTGACATCGAGGAGCTCAGACAAGCTCGGAAGTCTGACAAGTCACACTTTCGTGAAGAAGATAAGAGCTCATCCATTAAGAAAAGTTTTAAACTAACACCTCGATTCGATTCTTATACGCAGTTTAACACCAAGAGGGAAGACATAATCAAGGAAATCTTGAACTCCAAACTAATCAAGCCACCGAGAAAAGCCGGCACATACCAAGATGCAAAGAACGTGGACAAATCAAAGTACTGCACTTTCCACCAGAAACACGGCCACAATACCGATGATTGTGTGGTCGCCAAAGATCTTTTAGAACGACTAGCAAGACAAGGACACCTTGACAAATACATTGGTGGTCACATCCAAAAGCGTGGCCCTAGTTCCACAACAAACGACCTCTCTGAACAACACCGAGGAAAAGAGAAGGCATCTTCAAGCCAATATGAAAGACCACGAGGTATAATCAATTGTATTTCAGGAGGATACGCAAGTGGAGGATACTCAAACTCGGCAAGGAAAAGATCGTTCAGAGCAATATACTCGGTAGACGGATCGAAACAAGATGTAACAATCACTAATCCGCAACCAGAAGTCACTTTCACACATGCCGACTTTAACTCCAACATACAAAATTTGGACGACCCTGTGGTAGTCACCCTCCAGCTAGGAGATCTATTAGTGAAAAAAGTACTCTTAGATCCCGGGAGCAGTGCCGATGTTCTGTTTTACTCCACATTTCAAAAGATGAAGCTCAGCGACAACATGCTACAATCCACAGGAGGAGACTTGGTTGGCTTCTCAGGAGAACGGGTTCCAATACTCGGGTCAGTGTGGTTACAAACCACACTGGGTGAGCAACCTCTTTCCAAAACTAATGATATTCAATATTTAGTAGTCGATTGTTTCAGTCCATATAACCTTATCCTCGGCCGACCTTTTTTGAATAAGTTCGGCGCCATTGTATCTACAGTTCATCTCTGTGTAAAGTTTCCACTGCAAGACCACCAGGTTGTCACAATCCACGGCGACCATAAAGAGGCACGACAATGTTACAACATCAGCATGAAATTCCAAAATCGCTCAACGCAACAAGTCAACAACGTCAGCCTAAACCAAAAGGAGCACACGCTAGCCGAACTGGACCCAAGAGCTGATTTCCTCGATTGCCCAAAACCCTCCGATGACCTACAAAAAGTGTATTTCAACAATGACTCTAATAAATTCACATATGTCGGTACCTCACTCAATGCATCTGAGTTGCAAGCTATAACAACCTTTCTGCAAAAACACGCCGACCTTTTCGCATGGACACCATCAGACATGCCCGGAATTGACCCACATATCATCAATCATAGACTAGCAATAAACTCGTCAATTCGACCAGTGCAACAGAAGAAACGTAAACTCGGCGAAGAAAAAAAGAGAGCGTCACTGGAAGAAACACAAAAGCTCATCAATGCCGAATTTATCAAAGAGATCAGATTCACCACCTGGTTAGCCAATGTGGTAATGGTAAGAAAACAAAACGGTAAGTGGCGCATGTGCATCAACTTCACTGATTTAAACAAAACATTCCCAAAGGATTCTTATCCTCTGCCATCCATAGACTCTTTAATAGACAATGCGTCAGGCTACGCTACTTTAAGTTTTATGGATGCATATTCACTGATTTCGGTAATGATGCACCCCTCTGATCAAATAATGATGCACCCCTCTGATCAAAATAAAACAGCTTTTATCAATGATTTCGGTAACTATTGTTATAAAGTTATGCCATTTGGATTAAAGAACGCAGGTGCAACTTACCAATGCCTTATGGATAAGGTGTTCGCCAAACAAATCGGCAGGAATATCGAAGTTTATGTCGATGATATGGTCGCCAAAACAAAAATCGGAGATAACCACATCAGCGACCTTACAGAAATATTCGGCCAGATCCGCCAGTACAACATGCGCCTCAACCCCGAGAAATGTGTATTCGCAGTTCAAGGGGGTAAGTTTTTGGGTTTTTTGCTAACATGCAGGGGAATAGAGGCAAATCCAGACAAATGCCGAGCAGTGCTGGACATGGCCAGCCCTAAAACAGTAAAAGAAGATCAGCGCCTCACAGGACGACTCGCTGCACTTTCTAGATTTGTTCCTTGCCTTGCCTCAACTTCTATTCCTTTTTTCCAAACAATTAAAAAGAAAAATAAATTCGAATGGAACGACGATTGTGAGAAGGCATTTTCAAAATTAAAAACAACACTCTCACAACCGCCGATTTTACAAAAAACAAGGGGAGGATTTATTTCTATATCTGTTAATTACTGATTGGGCGATAAGCTCGGCCCTTGTTACAGAGAGAAACAAAGTTCAGCATCCAGTATACTTTGTCAGTAAGACCCTACAGCATGCCGAACTCAACTATCCAAGGATTGAGAAGCTCGCACTAGCACTGATATTCTCGGCGCAACGTCTCCGACCTTACTTCCAGAGCCACGTTATCCACGTCAGAACCGATCACCCACTAAGACAAGTGTTACACAAACCAGAAATCGCAGGCCGACTCATAAAATGGGCAGTCGAACTATCTGAATTCGACATCAGATACCAATCCCGAGGACCGATCAAGTCACAATTCTTGGCGGATTTCATCGCCGAGCTTACAATACCGTCCGAAGAGGATCATGCAAAATAGTGGATCTTATATGTGGACGGCTCTTCAAATAACGGAGGCTGTGGTGCAGGAATTTGTCTGGAGGCCGACGATGGATTCATATTGGAACACTCAATACACTTCGCTTTCAAAGCGAGCAACAACCAATCCGAGTATTAAGCACTACTCGCCGGACTCCGACTCTGTTTAGATCTTCAAATCTCGACGATCAAGGTATATTGTGATTCATTGTTAGTCGTACAGCAGGTAAACGACCTTTTTCAGGTAAAAGATCCCCTACTCTCTAAATACTTGCTATTAGTAAAAAAGTTAAGAAAAAATTTTTCAAATTTGAAATAGAACATATACCACGCGAACAAAATCAAAGAGCGGATATCTTATCTAAGCTCGGCAGTACACAGTCCGAGCTATCTACACTGCAACAGTTCACAATAACATCACCCACTGTTACTCTGACAAACGTGTTAAGTGTTTCACAGGTAACAGATTGGAGGAACGACTTTATACACTATTTACAAACAGGTAATATACCAGAAGGGGTCGAGAGCGATAAAAAGTTTCGACGGCAAGCATCTTCCTTCACAATCCTCAATGGAACACTATATCAACGAGGTTATACTCGGCCTCTACTCAAATGTCTCAACAAGTCAGAAGCCGACATAGCTTTGGCAGAGGCACATGAAGAAATCTGTGGCACACATACAGGAGCTTGGAGTTTAGCATCCAAGATCCTCCGAGCCGGATTCTTCTGGCCGACTTTGAAACAGGACAGCCAACAAAAAATCAGGTCATGCAACAATTGCCAAAGGCACGCACCACTGATACACATACCCGCCGAGGAATTACATCATTCGGACATCAGTTGGCCATTTAACCAATGGGGTTTAGATATACTCGGGCCTTTCCCTATGGCACCGGGCCAGGTAAAATTTCTTATTGTCGGCATTGATTATTTCTCCAAATGGGTGGAAGCCCAACCTTTAGCAAAAATAACATCACAGCAAATGATTTCATTTGTTTGGAAAAATATTATTTGTCGTTTCGGCATACCTCAACATATCACAACTGACAACGGACGCCAGTTCGCCGATCAGAAATTTCAAACTTTTTTGCAGAATCTCAAAATAAAGCAACACTTCGCCTCTGTTGAACATCCTCAAACAAATGGACTAGCTGAGGCTGCAAACAAGGTCATCCTTCATGCACTAAAGAAGAAGCTAGATGATGCCAAAGGACTTTGGGCCGAACTAATACCTGAAGTCCTTTGGGGATACAACACCACCCCACAAACATCAACAAAGGAAACCCCATTCAGACTGGTATATGGCTCGGAGGCCATGATTCCCCTGGAGATCTCCCAGGAACCCATCCGAACTTACATCGACAATCAAGACGAAGCTCGGAGAACCGAGCTCGACATCATTGAAGAAGTAAGAGACATCGCCACTTTGAAGCAACGCGCAACACAGCAAACAATCGCCCGACAGTACAACAAGTCGGTTAAAAGCAGATCATTTGTGAAAGGAGACTTAGTCCTCCGCAAAACCGAAGCTGCTCGGAAACCACCCTCACATGGGAATATCTGAAGTACTCGGCAACGGGGCATACATACTCGAATTAATCGATGGAAAAGTATTACCCAATACCTGGAATGTTTCATCCCTAAAGAAGTTCTACAGTTAAAAATTAAGGACAGGCTGGTACTCTTTTTTCTACTACCAAGTTTTTGTCCCAAAGGGTTTTTGCTTGGAGAGGTTTTAACGAGGCCAGCCTACCTGAAAGTTTGTATTCAAACAATTATGAATTTACCACCAACATCATCTTATTACAGTTAAATTATGCAATTTGTATCTCCTATCATTATCAATTCTCAAAATAACTCGGTAAATAGCAATGCTCGGCTATATATGCAACCTGCCATTACTCGGCAGTACATTCAAACAAGAATGATGGACTCATCAAAATCATTCCTTTCAATAAACAAAATGCTTTACCACAAAAAGGAGAGCACTAACTTCCAATAAACATTCAAGCAATTCAAAACCAAGATATCAATGTTTTTTCAAGGACTATCACCAATCTATCAATGTTCAAAATATCTACCGACTTACAAAACAAAACCAAAATACCAAACAAAGTAACAAACTAAACATTTTCTGCTTGATCTTCAGCATCACCATCATCTTCAACCATCTTGCCATCACGCACAACTTTCCCCGGATCCATGCCAGACAGGTCAGCTTCCGGTGCCAAAAACTTTGCTTGTAACAAAGCCCTTTCAAACCCCTCAACAAAAGAATCCAGAATTTCATCAGCCTTTTTCTTCTGCACATCCTTTAATTCAGCAGTTACCTCAATAAGACGAGATTGTACGCTCGCCAAATCACTCTCCTTCTTCTTCAGATCTTCCACATCCCGAGCATAATTATCTTTTGTCTCCTTCAATAACTTCTCGGCCTCAGTTAGCCGTACCTGAAGCTCGGCAGCATCACTTTTACTTTTCACTAACTCTTCCTTCAGAACAGAAACCTCCCCTCTATCTGCAGAAACTTTCTTACATTTCAACTCTTGGCTACGCCCAAGACTGGCAAGACGAAGACCAACAACCTACACAAAAGAATACAAAAAGCTTGTAAAAAATTCAAAAAACACCAAGTGAAGCAGAAAAGTTAGCCCATTACCTGCATATACTGACCAATCGCCATGTCTCCAACCTCTTTCGCAAGCGAAACATCGGCCGACGACTGACAATACTCGTCCACTACAGCCATATAAGGATATTCTCTCCCCCAGACAGAAAACCCCTCACTTTGTTCAGAAATTTTGTGAAGCCTTTTTTGGTTACCCATAAAAGCTTGTATCTCCTCGACAGGAACCCCAAACGACTTCTCCTCAGAGTCATCAGACAGGTCAACAAGATCGGACTTCCTCTTCCTTTTAACAATAACCTTCCTCCGACCTTGCCGAGGCTGGGTAACCTCACCAGTCCCAGCAATTTTCTCAACATTAGAAGATGAAAATTCCTTCTCCAAGTTCTTATTCTTGAAACGTGTCCTCAAAGACGCAGCTGAAACCCCAGGATATTTACCACCTACAAAAAATAAGGAGCATCAGATATCTGAAAAGAAATAGCAACTACATCACAAACAACCCTATCACTCACCTAAATACTTTAAAACAGCATCTTTATCCTCTTCCCACTTCAGAAGGTCATCAATTGAAATCAGGTCTCCCCGACCGATGTTCTCAACAAGAAACTCAATCAAACAAGCATTTCTCGGAAGAATAACTTCGGGTCCGAGTATATTCTGAGGTTCCGAGCACCAATATAATGGGAACTTCTCAGCCAGATTTTCATCTACAAAAAATGGAAAATCCTTTTTCCAAACCCCTAACCTTAAAGTACATCTCCTTGAAATCTTTGAAAGAAGACTTATACAACCTGAAAATGCCAAACCCAAGGGTGCTGTTGAAATTTACCCAACCCCCCTTCCACACCCCTTTAGCTTGGAATAGTGAGAAGAAAAGGTCAACAGAGGGTACCTGCTCCAGAAATTCCATTAGAATTTCAAAAGAATGCAAGAACGCCCACCCATTTGGATGAAGCTGAGATGGAGCACAATTCAACTGTTTAAGGATCTAACACTCGAAATCTGTAAAGGGTAACCTCACTCTCAGTTCTTTCAGAACACAGCTGTGCATGTAGAAAAATTCAAAACCACTCCCACGGTGATAAACCCTATCATTTACACTACATGGCAGTAACTCAACCCCAACTCCAGAACCAGGCCTCACCAACTTACTTACATCTACCTCCCTCACGGCAGCCTCATCACAAAATAACGACACCCGAAACCTCACATCATCCCCAACCCAATCGTAAGACCAATCTACTTTATCCTTCTTCTCCTTCTCAAACCCCATCAAAAACACAATAAAACAAACATGCAACCAACAAACAGAAAGAAGAAGAAGGAAGAAAAAAAATCACAAAAACGCTGACATAGCCATACCTCTCTTGCTCATTCTTCACAGAGAAGGAGAAAATCAAAATGCCCAAGTTCCAATCAGTAAAAGTTATTAATCAAAATAAAAACATTTCAAATATCACCATTGCATCAATCACACGAAAGGATGAACGGAACATTGGAAACTACCAAAACATTAATGAAGCACCCACTCATTCTCTCTCCTCAATAAACAACAAACACGTTGTCCAACGTGGCACAAACAAAGTCCCTTTAATGAAGTACGTTGAACTGGGGGCCCACTCAGGAATCCACTCAACCGAGTTATAACTCATCACAAAAAGCTCAACCTGCTTCATTAAAAAACTTTCCACAGGCTAAGCTTGGGGGCTGTAATATGGTCATCATTAATACGAGTTATTTATCTCGGTCTCCTAACCGTTATCGGCAAGCACCATAACTCGTCATCATCCGTTATTACTCGGACTTGATGAGCTATAACTCGGTAACGTTAACATTTTTACAACCGACGTCTCAAAATGGCACAATAAAAAACCGACGATTTATTGCTGAAAATATAAACGGACGAGAAGCTCTCCATATAAAGGGGGGAAAAACATCTCGTTAAGGTAAGTTTTTTTTACTGTATTCCGAATACTGACTTAAGCATCGGAGTGCCTTTGCAGGTACACTCCCCCCAGTTTTTCATTGCCCGCATTCTTGCATAACAATAACCATAAGAAGCTCGAACTCAGATGGACGGACGCTCAACATTCCAGCCTATAGCTCGGCCGATCCCGAGGAGTGGAAACCGATCTTTTTCCCAAGCAAGATCAAAAAGTCTTTCTTCTATTATTAAATTAGTGAGAGACCGATCTGATAATTTAATGTGATCTTTATTTTAAGAATTGAATATTGTATTTGTTACAAACTTACAATGTAGTCATGAATTGGCTTATTTTTGTATGGATTTTGGATTCAATTACAATTGTGTGATTATTATTTATCTCAACTTTTAGACCTGCTATAAAGCAATTTAAGATATTAGCATAAGAAAATAATTATATATTGATTTTTCATGTGAATGTATCGATTTGGCATAATGTGTAAAAAGAAAAATATATGGAACTAACTTTTAATCAGTAAAAAATTGAACAACTCAATTAATAATAATTATTTTAATTAGTTTTAATTTTTTTTTAATTTACAATATTTGTTATTAATTGTTGTTAACTCAAAATAAGCTTTTGAGTGATATGTTTCAAAAACTACTCCTGGGATCACAGAAGTGAAATCAAGCCCGATTCTTCACCCTCTCTTTTTTTTGGTGGCTACGGTGCATGGTTCTCTATTCATATCATCAACGGTGCCGACTTCATCTATTCGACGGCGTCGATCTCATCCATTCGACCATCCGATGGCGCCAACTTCGTCCATCCGACCATCTAAGTGGCGATCCCTTCTCAAGCGAAGACAAGGCTCCCGATTCTTCACCCCCTCTCTCTCTTGGAGGCTACGGTGCATGGTTCGCTCTTGGTTACATCAGCGGCGCCAACTTCCTCCAATCAAACATCTAAGAGAAGGGTGCAGTGCAATACTTCTAGAAGAGAGCATCTTCCATGGTATTTTTAACCCCGGAAGGCGGATCGATTAGTACATTGATCAATCCAACCCAAGGCGATGAAGAATTCAGTATGGGTGAAGTAGTTATTCAAGAACAAGAGGGGACTAAGGTATGTTGCATAAGTTGGTCCTGCGTTGTAAGAAATGTTATGACAATGTGTTATTTGAATGCTTATTATTCATGCTAATTAGATGTTTTTTAGGTTCAAAAAATTTATTTATTTGAAAAATTCTGGTACAGTAATATATTTAGTTGAGCAAAGTATGCTGAAAATTGCTACTAAATACTTATCCAGCATGTTTGAATCCTAAGAATTGCCATCATCAAATTATGCTTGACTCCCATATTTGTTTTGCAATATTTTTTGATGTTTTTTATTGGAGTCATGCATTATATAGTAAGGAAGGATCTTAACTTAATAATAGTTTTTCTGGTGTCTTTAATTGAAGGTCGACGAAATTACCGACGTCGTTGTGACTAGAAATGATGAGTTGGACTCGAGACACGAGGTTTGAATGTGCTATGTTAATGTTTCTTATTTATGCTAATTAGATATTTTTTAAGTTCAAAAAGCTTATTTATTTGAAAAATTCGGGTACAGTGAAATATTTAGTTGATATATTATTAAAGTATGCTAAGAATTGGTATTAAATACTTATTGTATTAGTGCTAGTTTTGATTTGTATCTAGTTTTGTGTATTGACGTTACAGTTGCCGGATCATAGTGGGATCGGTGAAGAGGAAATATCAGTCATAGGAATAAGTTTTGGATCGTTGCCTCTGGCACAGAAATTTTATGCAAACTATGTAAAGAAAGTTGGGTTTGTTACTAAAATCAGGAACACGAATTTCGACAAGATGCAGAAGGAATCAAAGATACCGGTTAATCAATCTATTCACTGCACGTGAGAAGGTTATCAAGAGTTTAGGGTGAACGCAGCAACTCGAGCAAACAAAATTACAGCCACGAGATGCAGAGCAAGGATGTATGTCATGCTGGACAAGGAGAAGAAAAGTTGGATTGTGTCTATATTAGAATTGAGGCATTCTAACCCCTGTTCGGCTAAGAAAGCTATCCACTATCGTGAGTACCAGGAGTTGACCATGCATGCTAAGTCCATCATTACGGATAACGACGAGGCTGGAATAAGACCCAACAAGACGTATCTAGTACTGGCAAACGAGGTTGGTGGGCTGATGAGCGGATAATTTATACGCTTTTTGGCATTATTTTTAGTATGTTTTTAGTATGTTTTAATTAGTTTTTATTATACTTTTATTAGTTTTTATTTAAAATTTACTTTTCTGGACTTTACTATGAGTTTGTGTGTTTTTCTGTGATTTCAGGTATTTTCTGGCTGAAATTGAGGGACCTGAGCAAAAATCTGATTCAGAGGCTGAAAAAGGACTATAGATGCTGTTGGATTCTGACCTCCCTGCACTCGAAGTGAATTTTCTGGAGCTACAAAAGCCCAATTGGCGCGCTCTCAATTGCGTTGGAAAGTAGACATCCTGGGCTTTCCAGCAATAGATAATAGTCCATACTTTGCCCAAGAATTGATGGCCCAAACCGGCGTTTCAAATCAGCTTCAGAATTCCCGGCGTTTAACGCCGGAACTGGCACAAAAGTTGGAGTTAAACGCCTAAACTGGCACAAAAGCTGGCGTTTAACTCCAGGAAAAGTCTCTACACATGATAGCTTCAATAATCAGCCCAAGAACATACCAAGTGGACCCCAGAAGTGGATTTTTACATCATTTACTCATTCTTGTAAACCCTAAGTTACTAGTTCACCATAAATAGGACTTTTTGCTATGGTATCTGGACCTCATGACATTTTACACGTTTCATATTGTATCTTCTACGGCATGAGTCTCTAAACCCCATGGTTGGGGGTGAGGAGCTCTGCTGTGTCTTGATGGATTAATGCAATTACTACTATTTTTCATTCAATCACGCTTGCTTCTATTCAAAGATATCACTTGTTCCTCAACTTGATGAATGTGATGATCCGTGACACTCATCATCAATCTCACCTATGAACGTGTGCCTGACAACCACCTCCGTTCTACCTTAGATTGAGTGGATATCTCTTGGATTCCTTAATCAGAATCTTCGTGGTATAAGCTAGAATCCATTGGTAGCCATTCTTGAGAATCCGGAAGGTCTAAACCTTGTCTATGGTATTCTGAGTAGGATTCAAGGATTGAATGACTGTGACGATCTTCAAACTCGCGAGTGTTGGGCGTAGTGACAGACGCAAAAGGATCAATGGATCCTATTCCAGCATGATCGAGAACTGACAGATGATTAGCCGTGCTGTGACAGAGCGCGTTGAACATTTTCACTGAGAGGACGGGTGGTAGCCATTGACAACGGTGAAACCCAACATATAGCTTGCCATGGAAGGGGCCTTGCGTGCTTGAAGAAGAAGACAGTAGGAAAGCAGAGATTCGGAAGATAGAGCATCTCCAAAACTTCAACCTGTTCTCCATTACTGCAAAACAAGTATTTATTTCATATTCTTTTACTTTTTACAATTAAATCGGAGAATTATTGATATCCTGACTAAGAGTTACAAGGTAACCATAGCTTGCTTCAAGCCGACAATCTCCGTGGGATCGACCCTTACTCACGTAAGGTATTACTTGGATGACCCAGTGCACCTCCTGGTTAGTTGTGCGGAATTACAAAAGTGTGATTGTGATTTCATGCACCAAGTTTTTGGCGCCGTTGCCGGAGACTGTTCGAGTTTGGACAACTGACGGTCTATCTTGTTGCTTAGATTAGGAATATTTTATTTTTGTTGGTTTAGAGTCTTTTATTTGAGTCTAGTTTCATATTTTAAGTTTGGTGTCAATTGCATGCTTTTACTTTCTCTTAATTTTTTTGAAATTGCATAATCTTAGATGTTTCTTTACCTATAAAAATTCTGAGTTTGGTGTCTTCTTTGTGTTTTCCTTTAAATTTTCGAAAATTTGCATTTGATTTTCTAAAAATTTTAAGTTTGGTGTCATTTTGTTGTTTTCTCTTTCCTCATTTCAAAAATCAAATCTTTTTCAAAATAATTTTCAATCATATCTTCTTAATTGCTAATTCGAAAATCTTTTTAATTAATTAATTAATTTAGTTTTCAATTTGCTTTGATTTTATTCCCTTTTGGTTTTTGAATTTTTATTTTATTTT
>NC_029772.3:26276128-26343180 GCF_000817695.3 Arachis duranensis | reverse complement strand
CAAGCAGCTTTGAGCTAAATCCTCAACTCATTATCATGGTGCAGCAAAATTGCCAGTATTCCGGTCTTCCACATGAAGAACCTACTAAGTTTCTGGCGCAGTTCTTACAAATTGCTGACACAGTACATGATAAAGAAGTGGATCAGGATGTCTACAGATTGTTACTGTTTCCATTTGCTGTAAAAGATCAAGCTAAGAGGTGGTTGAATAACCAACCCACAGCAAGCATAAAAACATGGAGACAGTTATCAGACAAATTCCTGAATCAATTTTACCCTCCAAAAAGGATAACACAGCTAAGGCTGGACATCCAAGGCTTTAAACAAGAGGATAATGAATCCCTTGATAATGCCTGGGAGAGGTATAGAGGTATGCTAAGGAAATGCCCCTCTGAAATGTTTTCAGAGTGGGTACGGTTAGACATCTTCTATTATGGGCTTACAGAAAAAGCTCAGATGTCTTTAGACCACTCAGCTGGTGGATCTATACACATGAGTAAGACGATTGAAGAGGCTCAAGAGCTCATAGATACGGTTGCTAAAAATCAACATCTATACTCAAGCAGTGAGTCCCCTATAAAAAAAGAAGCCATGGCAGTAACTACTGAACCTAACCCTCAAGAACAGATGGTTGAGCTTAATCAGCAATTACTCCTGATGACAAAAAAGTTAGCAAAATTTAAAGAGATGCTCCAAGAAACTAAAATGGCTAACAAGAATATAGAATCACAGTTGAATCAGACAAAACAGCAGCTATTTAAATAGATAACAAAAGAATGCCAAGCAGTTCAACTAAGGAGTGGGAAGACATTGAATAATTTATCTCAAAGTGGCAAAAATCCAAGAAAGGAACAACTGACAGAGGATGACCAAACCACTACCCAAAATTCCTCTGAGGACAGTAAGAGTCCAGAGAGGAATACTTCTGGCATTCAAACACCAGAAAAAAGGGAAAAGTTGGCGTTAAATGCCCATTCCTTGCCCAGTTCTGGCGTTCAAATGCCAGAAAAGGGTGGAAAGCTGGCGTTAAACGCCCATCCTACACCCAGTCCTGGCGTTCAAACGCCAATGAGGAATCAGACACCTGAGAGTGCTAATAGTAACCCCTCTAAGAAGGCTTCTCCAACCACCTCTGTAGGGAATAAACCTGCAGCAACCAAGGTTGAAGAATATAAAGCCAAGATGCCTTATCCTCAGAAATTCCGCCAAGCGGAACAGGATAAGCAATTTGCCCGCTATACAGACTATCTCAGGACTCTTGAAATAAAGATTCCGTTTGCAGAGGTACTTGAGCAAATACCATCCTATGCTAAGTTCATGAAAGAGATCTTAAGTCATAAGAAGGATTGGAGAGAAACTAAAAAGGTGTTTCTCACTGAAGAATGTAGTGCAGTCATTCTGAAAAGCTTACCAGAGAAGCTTCAAGATCCAGGAAGCTTTGTGATAGCATGCACATTAGAAGGTACTTGTACCAAGACAGCCCTATGTAACCTTGGGGCAAGTATTAACCTAATACCTGCATCCACTATCAGAAAGCTTGGGTTGACTGAAGAAGTCAAACCAACCCAGATATGTCTCCAACTTGCTGATGGCTCCATTAAATATCCATCAGGCATAATTGAGGACATGATTGTCAAGGTTGGGCCATTTTCCTTTCCAACTGACTTTGTAGTGCTGGAAATCGAGGAGCACAAGAGTGCAACTCTCATCCTAGGAAGACCCTTCCTAGTAACTGGACGAACTCTCATTGATGTACAAAAAGGGAAAGTGACCCTAAGAGTCAATGAGGATGAGTTCAAGTTGAATGCTGTCAAAGCTATGCAGCATCCAGACACATCAAATGACTGCATGAGCACTGATATTATTGACTCTTTGGTGGAAGAGATCAATATGACTGAGAGTCTTGAATCAGAGCTAGAGGATATCTTTAAGGATGTTCAGCCTGACCTGGAAGAACCAGAGGAAATAAAAGAACCTCTGAAAATTCTTCAGGAAGAGGATAAGCCTCCTAAACCCGAGCTCAAGCCACTACCACCATCCTTGAAGTATGCATTTTTGGGAGAAGGTGATACTTTTCCAGTGATCATAAGCCGTGCTTTAAATCCACAGGAAGAGGAAGCACTGATTCAAGTGCTAAGGACACACAAGACAGCTCTTGGGTGGTCCATAAGTGATCTTAAGGGCATTAGCCCAGCAAGATGCATGCACAAGATCCTATTGGAAGATAATGCCAAGCCAGTGGTTCAACTACAGAGGCGGCTAAATCCAGCCATGAAGGAGGTGGTGCAGAAAGAGGTCACTAAGTTACTAGAGGCTGGGATTATTTATCCTATTTCTGATAGTCCCTGGGTGAGCCTTGTCCAAGTTGTCCCCAAGAAGGGAGGCATGACAGTGGTTCATAATGAAAAGAATGAACTGGTTCCTACAAGAACAGTTACAGGGTGGCGTATGTGTATTGACTACAGAAGGCTCAATACAGCCACCAGAAAGGATCATTTTCCTTTACCATTCATAGACCAAATGCTAGAAAGGCTAGCAGGTCATGATTATTACTGCTTTTTTGATGGTTATTCAGGCTATAATCAAATTGCAGTGGACCCTCAAGATCAAGAGAAAACAGCATTCACCTGTCCTTCTGGCGTGTTTGCTTACAGAAGAATGCCTTTTGGCCTATGCAATACACCTGTAACCTTTCAGAGGTGCATGCTTTCCATCTTCTCTGATATGGTAGAGAAGTTCCTAGAAGTCTTCATGGATGACTTCTCAGTATTTGGAGACTCATTCAGCTCCTGTCTTGATCATCTAGCACTTGTCCTAAAAAGGTGCCAAGAGACTAACCTGGTCTTAAACTGGGAGAAATGTCACTTTATGGTGACTGAAAGAATTGTCCTTGGGCACAAAATTTCAAGCAAGGGAATAGAGGTGGATCAAGCAAAGGTAGAGGTAATTGAAAAATTACCACCACCTGCCAATGTTAAGGCAATCAGAAGCTTTCTGGGGCATGCAAGATTCTACAGAAGGTTTATAAAGGATTTTTCAAAAATTTCAAAACCTCTAAGCAACCTGCTAGCTGCTGACACACCATTTGTGTTTGACACACAGTGTCTGTAGGCGTTTGAGACCCTGAAAGCCAAGCTGGTCACAATACCAGTCATCTCTGCACCAGACTAGACATTACCATTCGAACTAATGTGTGATGCCAGTGACCATGCCATTGGTGCAGTGTTGGGACAGAGACACAACAAGCTTCTGCACATCATTTATTATGCTAGCCGTGTTCTAAATGACGCACAGAAGAATTACACAACCACAGAAAAAGAGTTACTTGCAGTGGTTTATGCCATTGACAAGTTTAGATCCTATTTAGTAGGGTCAAAAGTGATTGTGTACACTGACCATGCTGCTCTTAAATATTTACTCACAAAGTAGGATTCAAAACCCAGGCTCATAAGATGGGTGTTGCTTCTGCAAGAGTTTGATTTAGAAATAAGAGACAGAAAAGGGACAGAGAATCAGGTAGCTGATCACTTGTCCCGGATAGAACCAGTAGCTGGGGCGTCCCTCCCCTCTACTGATATCTCTGAGACCTTTCCAGATGAGCAACTATTTGCCATTCAGGAAGAACCATGGTTTGCAGATATTACAAACTATAAAGCTGTGAGGTTCATACCCCAAGAGTACAGCAGGGTGCAAAGTAAAAAATTAATTTCAGATGCCAAGTACTACCTATAGGATGAGCCATATCTCTTTAAGAGATGTGCAGACGGAAAGATCCGCAGATGTGTACCTAGAGAGGAAGCACAAAGGATCCTATGGCATTGCCATGGATCACAGTATGGGGGACATTTCGGAAGTGAGCGAACAGCCACTAAAGTCCTCCAATGCGGCTTCTACTGGCCTACTATATATAGGGATGCCCGAGAGTTTGTGCATAACTGTGACAGTTGCCAAAGAGCTGGTAACTTGCCTCATGGTTACGCCATGCCTCAACAAGGGATCTTAGAGATTGAATTGTTTGATGCATGGGGTATTGACTTCATGGGTCCCTTCCCACCATCATACTCCAATACTTATATTCTGGTGGCAGTAGATTATGTATCTAAATGGGTAGAAGCAATTGCCACACCCAATAATGATACCAAAACAGTGCTGAAATTCCTCCAGAAACACATCTTCAGCAGGTTTGGTGTTTCCAGAGTACTAATCAGTGATGGGGGCACTCATTTCTGCAATAAACAGCTGTACTCTGCTATGGTCCGATATGGAATTAGCCACAAAGTAGAACCTCCGTATCATCCACAGACAAATGGGCAAGCTGAAGTCTCTAATAGAGAGCTAAAAAGAATCCTGGAACGAACTGTAATTGCTCGTAGAAATGATTAGGCAAAGAGCTTGGATGGTGCTCTGTGGGCATACAGAACAGCATTCAAGACTCCTATAGGAACCTCTCCATACCAACTTGTGTATGGCAAGGCCTGTCATCTGCCCGTGGAACAGGAACATAAAGCCTACTGGGCAACCAGATTCCTAAACCTGGATGTTAAGTTAGCTGGTGAAAAAAGATTGCTCCAGCTAAATGAGCTAGAGGAATTCAGACTCAGTGCCTTTGAAAATGCAAAAATTTACAAGGAAAAGGCAAAAAAGTGGCATGACAAAAAGTTGTCATCCAGAGTCTTTGAGCCAGGACAAAAAGTTCTGCTCTTCAACTCTAGGCTCAGACTATTCCCAGGAAAACTGAAATCCCGGTGGCGGGGTCCTTATGTGATTACAGGAGTGTCACCATATGGATATGTTGAGCTTCAGGATATTGGTTCTGACAAAAAGTTCATTGTTAATGGACAAAGGATCAAACATTATCTTGAAAGCAATTTTGAGTAGGAATGCTCAAAACTAAGGCTTGAATGAGTCTCAGTAAAGGTCCAGCTAAAGACAATAAAGAAGCGCTTGCTGTGAGGCAACCCAGTCATTAGCAGGTTATTTGTTTTGTTTAATAAAAGTTTGATATAAATTCTTCAAGGTTGATCATTGAAATTGAAGGAATTCACAGAGTTACAGAAGGATTCAACGAAATAAGCAGAGAAAAGGAGCTTGCTGGCAAGAAAAAGTCAGTAAAGGGCATTCTGGGCGTTAAACACCAGAATGGATACCATTCTGGGCGTTTAACGCCATTAAAGGCACCATTTTGGGCGTTAAACGCCAGAATGGGTACCATTCTGGGCGTTTAACGCCAGAATTGTAGCATCCTGGGCGTTCAGCAAAACGCCCAGTGATAAAGGGTTTTAAGCGAAATGCCCAGTGATGAAGGGGTTTCTAGCGAACGCCCAAATTGGCCAACAATTGGGCGTTAAACGCCAGAATGGATACCATTCTGGGCGTTTAACGCCAGAATGGATACCATTCTGGGTGTTTAATGCCAGAAAGGCAGGGGAAGGAGATTTTGCTTTCCATTTCAAATTTTTTCACACTTTCATGTTTTGACCCATAATTTTCTACATAAACATGTTACAAATTTTCATCATTCACCCTCAATTTTCAAAAATCCAACAATTTTCTAAATTATTTCTCAAATATCTTTCAAAACTTTTGAAATCCCCCTCCCTTATAAATACACATTCGGCCATCCCCCTCTCTTCACCATTCGAATTTGCTTCTCCTCCTCTCTCTTCTCTTTCCTTTCTTTTGCTTGAGGACAAGCAAACCTCTAAGTTTGGTGTGCTTTTCCGTGATCACTAAGCTAAGGCTCATCAAGACCATGGCTCCCAAAGGAAAACAAACCAATTCAAGAGGCAAGAAAGAGAATACTCCAAAGAATCCTTGGAGTCAAGAGAGGTTCTTAACTAAAGAACATGCAGACCATTACCACAAAATAATGGGTCTAAGGTCAGTGATCCCGAAAGTTAAATTTAATCTGAAAGAAGATGAATATCCGGAGATCCAAGAGCAAATTCGAAATAGAGGATGGGAAATTCTAACCAATCCTGAGACAAAGGTTAGAAGAAACATGGTTCAGGAATTCTACTCAAATCTGTGGCTGACAGATAAGCAGAGAATGACTGGAACTGCTTTTTATACCTAGAGAACCATGGTCAGAGGGAGAATTATTTACTTCCATCTGGACAAAATAAGAGAGGTCTTTAATTTGCCTCAACTACAAGATGATCCTAAATCCTTTAATAGAAGAATGGTGAGAGTAGATAAGGGGTTGGATCAAGTTCTAGAGGATGTATGCCTCCCTGGAACTAAGTGGATGACCAATTCAAAAGGTGTCCCAAACCAACTCAAGAGGGGAGATCTCAAACCAGTTGCAAGAGGTTGGTTAGACTTCATTGGGCATTCTATTTTGCCCACTAGTAACCGTTCTGAGGTCACTATCAAGAGAGCAGTGATGATTCATTGCATTATGCTGGGAAAAGAAGTGGAGGTTCATCATTTGATTGCTTGTGAGATTTACACAATTGCTAACAAGAACTCCATTGAAGCCAAACTGGCTTACCCAAGCTTAATCTCTTTGCTATGTAAAGATGCTGGGGTGAGGATGGGAGTAGATGAATTGATCCCAATTGAACATCCAATCACCAAGAAGTCAATGGAAGGACAAATGCAAGATAACTCTATCAAAAGAAGGGCGCAGAAGTTCCTCCCGGAACTTCCTGAAATTGACTACTGGGCCCGCCTAGAAGCATCTGTTGCCAAGCTGCAAGAAGCTATGGAACAACTTAAGGAAGAACAGCAGAATCAAAACTGCATACTCTGCAAACTGCTGAAGGAATAAGAGAAGCAGGGGCATGAGCTACAGGAGCTGAAGCGCCAGAAGCTCTCCCTTGAAGGGTCAAACACCCCACAAGTTGAGGGAGCATCCACTGCTCAAAATCAAGGTTGTTGAGTCCTAACTCTGTGATAACCTCTATCATTAGGAATCAATTTTAGAGTCATTTAAATTTCTGTTTTTAATTTTCTTTTTTTTTATTAGTCTTCTCTTATAATTATCTTTGAGTCTTGTTCTTATTCCATGAAAAATTTAAAGTTCATGACTTAAAGCTATAAATGTCCTATGAATCCATCACCTCTCTTAAAATGAAAAATGCTTTAATCACAAAAGAACAAGAAGTACAGGATTTCAAATTTATCTTTGAAACTAGTTGAATTAGTTTGATGTGGTGACAATACTTTTTGTTTTCTGAATGAATGCTTGAACAGTGCATATGTCTTTTGAATTTGTTGTTTTAAGAATGTTAAAATTGTTGGCTATTGAAAGAATGATGAAAAAGGAGAACTGTTATTGAGGATCTGAAAAATCATCAAATTGATTCTTGAAGCAAGAAAAAGCACTGAACACAAAAAAAAAGCAGGAAAAGCCAATAGCCCTTTAAACCAAAAGGCAAGGGTAAAAATAAAAAGTGATCCAAGGCAAAAAGAGTGTGCTTAAGAACCCTGGACACCTCTAATTGGGGACTCCAGCAAAGCTGAGTCACAATCTGAAAAGGTTCACCCATTTATGTGTCTGTGGCATATATGTATCCGGTGAAAATACTGGAAAACAGAGTGCTTTGGGCCATGGCCAAGACTCATGAAGTAGCTATGTTCAAGAATCAACATACTTAACTAGGAGAATCAATAACACTCTCTGGATTCGGAGTTCCTATAGAAGCCAATCATTCTGAACTCCAAAAGATAAAGTGAGATGCCAAAACTGTTCAGAAGCAAATAGCTACTAGTCCCGCTCATCTAATTGGAGCTAAGTTTTATTGATATTTTGGAGTCTATAGTATATTATCTTCTTTTTATCCTATTTGTCTTCAGTTTCTTGGGGACAAGCAACAATTTAAGTTTGGTGTTGTGATGAGCGGATAATTTATACGCTTTTTGGCATTGTTTTTAGTATGTTTTTAGTATGTTTTAATTAGTTTTTAGTATATTTTTATTAGTTTTTAGTTAAAATTCACTTTTCTGGACTTTACTATGAGTTTGTGTGTTTTTCTGTGATTTCAGGTATTTTCTGGCTGAAATTGAGGGACCTGAGCAAAAAT
Organism: Arachis duranensis; assembly: GCF_000817695.3. NCBI lineage: Eukaryota > Viridiplantae > Streptophyta > Magnoliopsida > Fabales > Fabaceae > Arachis > Arachis duranensis. The sequence goes on along the minus strand of NC_029772.3, from coordinate 26,335,154 downwards.
CTGATTCAGAGGCTGAAAAAGGACTGCATATGCTGTTGGATTCTGCACTCCCTGCACTTGAAGTAGCTTTTCTGGAGCTACAGAAGCCCAATTGGCGCGCTCTCAATTGCGTTGAAAAGTAGACATCCTGGGCTTTCCAGAAATATATAATAGTTCATACTTTGCCCAAGAATTGATGGCCCAAACTGGCGTTTCAAATCAGCTTCAGAATTCCCGGCGTTTAACGCCGGAACTGGCACAAAAGTTGGAGTTAAACGCCCAAACTGCCACAAAAGCTGGCGTTTAACTCCAGGAAAAGTCTCTACACATGATAGCTTCAATACTCAACCCAAGCACACACCAAGTGGACCCCGGAAGTGGATTTTTACGTCATTTACTCATTCTTGTAAACCCTAGGTTACTAGTTCACTATAAATAGGACTTTTTGCTATGGTATCTGGACCTCATGACATTTTACACATTTCATATTGTATCTTCTACGGCATGAGTCTCTAAACCCCATGGTTGGGGTGAGGAGCTCTGCTGTGTCTTGATGGATTAATGCAATTACTACTGTTTTTCATTCAATCACGCTTGCTTCTATTCTAAGATATCACTTGTTCCTCAACTTGATGAATGTGATGATCCGTGACACTCATCATCATTCTCACCTATGAGCGTGTGCCTGACAACCACCTCTGTTCTACCTTAGATTGAGTGGATATCTCTTGGATTCCTTAATCAGAATCTTCGTGGTATAAGCTAGAATCCATTGGCAGCCATTCTTGAGAATCCGGAAGGTCTAAACCTTGTCTATGGTATTCTGAGTAGGATTCAAGGATTGAATGACTGTGACGAGCTTCAAACTCGCGAGTGTTGGGCGTAGTGACAGACGCAAAAGGATCAATGGATCCTATTCCAGCATGATCGAGAATCGACAGATGATTAGCCGTGCTGTGACAGAGCGCGTTGAACATTTTCACTGAGAGGACGGGAGGTAGCCATTGACAACGGTGAAATCCAACATATAGCTTGCTATGGAAGGGGCCTTGCATGCTTGAAGAAGAAGACAGTAGGAAAGCAGAGATTCGGAAGATAGAGCATCTCCAAAACCTCAACCTGTTCTCCATTACTGCAAAACAAGTATTTATTTCATGTTCTTTTACTTTTTACAATTAAATCTAAGAATTATTGATATCCTGACTAAGAGTTACAAGGTGACCATAGCTTGCTTCAAGCCGACAATATCCGTGGGATCGACCCTTACTCACGTAAGGTATTACTTGGACGACCCAGTGCACTTGCTGGTTAGTTGTGCGGAATTAAAAAGTGTGATTGTGATTTCGTGCAGCATGGGTCTTCAAACCTGAGTTTTTCATAAAAGGATGTTAGAAATTACATCACAAGCAAACTCCGATGTGCTGATGACAATGCGGACTTTAAGGGGATGATGAATTATTTCGTTCGAATGAAGGAGATCAATCCCAACTTCTTTTATGCCATTGATGTTGATGATGCTAATAAATTCAGAAGCGCACTCTGAGTAGATGCAAGGTGCAGGGTTTCGTTTGAATATTACGGAGATGTGGTCTTGTTCGACACCACTTATAGAAGAAACAGGTCTGTATACTTATTGGTGAATTGCAAAAGGAGTTATTTTTTAAATTTGTGTTTCTGTCGCTCATTTATGGTTGGTGTTTTCGCAGGCATGGTCTACCGTTTGCATCCTTTGTCGGTGTAAACCACCATGGGAAGTCTACTCTTCTTGGTTGTGCTTTACTTGGGAGCGAGGACATCCCTAGTTTTGAGTGGGTATTCACGCAATGGGTGAGATACATTGTGACTACGCCAAGGGGGATCATTACTGACCAGTGCAAGGTTATGATGGTGCTATTAGGAAGGTCTTACTGGATACTGTCCACCGACGATGCATCTGGCACATAATGAAGAAGTCATAATTCAAGCTCGGAGGGTATGTTACGTACAGAGAATTGAATGCTAAGACGAATCACATTGTGTGGAATTCTCCGTCTGCTGACTCTTTTGAAGTTGATTGGGCTGGATTCATCAAAGAATTCGACCTAGGCCAGAACAGATGGTTAGCTGGTCTGTGGTCGTTAACTTAACCCCTGTGTATGGGTTGCATATTGCCTATTTATTCACTGGTAGTAGTTTCACCGGTTTGAGTCGGTTGTTGTGCGTTCTTTTAGAGGTGTAATCGATTTTTCTATTTAACCTTGTCAGTGGATGTTCTTTTCGGTACACAAACAGATTTTTTTTCTTATAGAATAAATGGATGTTTTTTATTTATTTTATCAGACCTCATGAAGTTGTCATCGTGTTGTGTCTAAGCAACACTCATATGCTTAGTTTTTCTTTTGTTATTCTTGCAGACCACTATGCGAATCGACGGAAGTGGGTTCCAATATTCTTCAAGAGTGAATTTTGGGCCGGTATGAGGAGTACACAACGGAGTTAAAGTATGCAAGCATTTTACGGGGGGTTTCTGCATTGCAAGAGTGGGTTGGTTCAGTTCGTCCATGAATACAACAATGTGCTAGGGAACAAAGAGCAAAAGGAGCTGGAAGGTGATGCCGCGAACTCGAAAGGAGTCATTCCATGAATAGGGAGCACAGGCATTGAGAGACAGTTTTAGCAGGAATACACCAGTAATATATTCAGGATCCTTTAGCTAGAGGTAAGAAAAAAACCGATTGTGTGATTTGATCAACTAAATAACACGGTGACACAATGTCTGTTTGAGTGGACGAGCAGAAGGTATTTTGGAAGAAGCCTGTCTACCATATTTTCATAGTAGAGTATGACCCATTGAGTCAAAAGGTTCGGTGAAAGTGCAAGAAGTTTGGATCCACTGGTTTATTGTGTTGCCACACCCTTCCTGTGTGGTCATACTACAAAGTTGACATAGTACCGAGCTGCTATGTGCTTCCTCGATGGAGTAAGAACGTCATCCGCAAGCACACCTACGTCAAGAGTAGCCATGATGTGGCTCAGACCAATGAAAGTCACAACCTGTTCAGGGATTTGTGTTCAGAGTTCTACAACATTGCCCAGGAGTTTATTGGTTGTGATGAAGAAGTAGCCATCTTGCAATCTGCCATTTGGGATGCAAAGTCCAAGTTGAATGATTACTGTGCCAGCATGCGTTCCACTACTTTAGCTGCGACTCAGAATACAATGGCCACACAGGGCACGAGCGATGCTATTGAACATGACATACAGGGACCCTTAAGAGTTAAAACTAAAGGACGGCTGAAGACTAAGAGACTTGGAGCAGAGTTGGACAAGTTAATTAAGAAAGCGATGCAAAAAAAGAAGAGGAAATCGCATCTGGTATGTGCTAGAAGCAAGGTATATTTCATTTTTTTTTGCACGGTGTTTTCGATCCCTATATGCTGTTCTATTTTTTTGTGTTGTGCATCTTGTAGGATGTTGTTGACCTTCAGACAGATAATGAGCATCATGGTCTTGTGAATGAAATATTTAAGGATTCTACTACTTGAAATGCATCGGATGGTGGCAGATTCATGTCCCTGTTGAACTCTTTTCGGCATGGATAGTTATCTTTTCATTTTTGGTTGTACACTTTTTAGTGTGGGTTATTTCTCATACTTAGATACATTTCTTGGTTCTTTATACACAACTGAATAAACTCTGACTATTTTTGCTTTGTCACTTGCATGGATACTGGTATGACGTATTCAATAAAAGAAATAAAGGCAAAACTGTGGTTATCTTTTATCCAATTATCAATTATTATAGGTTATGAAACTGTTATTGTTTTAAGATCACGAAGTGTCCCTTATTTGTTGGCCAAAAACTAGTGGATTACATCTGCCATGAAACCTACTGTAGAATATCTAAAAAAACAAGAGCCATTCACTTTTCAATGAATTATGCACATTCGGGAATGCTTAACACAAATAAGCTGCTGAGTAGAGTGCAATGCTTAAAGTACCAGCAACCCTACAATTACAGTAATAAAAAAACAAGGACAAAAAAATACATAAACATCTTAGTGGAACAAAATGCCACTTATATGTAGTAATAAAGAAATGGGGTATATATATTAATCAGAGTAGACTGAATAGTATAATTATGCAATGCATTGCTTAATGAACAAAAGACATCCATAATTTGAGATCTAATTACTTGACTATCACAAATTCTTAACACACGAAATCTGTTGAGAAGTATCTAAAAAATCAAAAGCCATTCACTTTTCACTGAAGTACATGCAGCCGCGAATGCATTGCACGTCACAAGTCGAAAAACATAATCAGAACCATCCAATTCGCTATACAAAGAAACATCATTTTTCCTATTAGATGCACCATCCACATTTTCATGAGTTTTAGCTAGGCACCTGTCTTCTTCCGTTGTCTCCCCCCTTGGTTGTCTTTCTCATGGGTAACCCTGCACGCTGCAACATGGTCTTCGTGCTTGGTGCTGTGAAGGGTGATTTAACTGCCTTAGTCTTATTTCTTGGCTGGTTGCAACGCACATGATGTGTGTCCAATCCCTCTAGAGCATTTCCTATGAGTGAATTATGAGGACCCATCACTATGTCTAGTATAATTTCATTTTGGATTTCCTGCAAAACAACCTGAATGGCAACAACGTCTGTGAACGGGAAATTTTGGAAGTGAGAAATAAATAGATCGAAAAGAGGTGCAACTTAATTGTGATGGAATTTTTCAATTCACCTTGTCCCAAAATTGCAAGGGTTTATCTAGACACCAATACTGCATGAATGACGATCAGATTTTCTGTCGGTAAAGAAATTCACAAATATAATCGTGTTGTAAGTATAGCTTCTAAACCAACAGAAAATCCTTTCGTACAAATGTTCGGTTGTCACAAGTAACAAACCCCTTTGAAATTGATAACCGAAGTATTTAAACCTCGGGTCGTCTTCTCAAGGAATTGCAGGGAGGTATGATTTATTATTGGTTATGAAAAAAGATATGTTTTGGGGTTTTTTAATGTATAAGATAAAAAGCAAGAATAGTAAATGGAAAAAGGAATAAACTAATAACTAGAAAATCTCTTGGCAAGGTATGAGAACTGGAAGTCCTATCCTAGTTATCCTTATCAATTGTGATAAGAAAACACACAAGAATAAAATATTATGGTTAAATAATGTAACCATATAAATAAGCTCAAAATCACACGGGTTGTGTGTTCTTTAGTTCAAAAACCATGTTCCAAATACAACTTCAAACAAATTTAACACAAAAAATTTTGATTTTAAATTAGTTAAAATTTTCAAAAATAAGGTCTTTAGAAGAAACTTATTATTTTTCAACCAAGTAGAATATGCATAAAATCAAACAAACATGCAATCAAATATGCAAATGCAACAATGAACAAACAAAGAAAATAGAGTATTGGTGTTGAAAAGAAGGTAACTAACCCCTGGAAGTCGGTATCGACCTCCCCACACTTAAAGATTGCACTGTCCTCGGTGCATGTTAAGATGTGCAAGTGAATGGGGGTTGTGGTTCCTCAGCTGGTGCTCTTTTTGTTCCTTTCCTTGCCGGTGATTTGGGAGTAGCTGTCTCTCTACCCTTCTTTGTGGCCATCCTGAAAGGGGAAAAAGAAAGTAACTTTTAAAGCTAAGGGTTAGAGCAAGGAAGAGAACGGGAAAGGTGGTAATCAATGCACAGTAAAGAAGAATGACATTAACACATAGTCATGACTACATGTGAAAAGTCATTAATGGAAATATAGCAAGTGCATGTGATGACAGTTAAATGCAAGGTATTTATTGGCATGCCGTCAAAGACATGAGTAGCATAGATCAAGCATTCAATGTCCAAGTTAGATTACCAAGCCTTTCAAACTAACAATATGTTTATATGGACAATTATAAATAATTAATAAAATATAAAAAGGATTTTGTGAAAAACAGGCATGAAAGTAGGATAACAGAAAAGTAGTGCATGATGCCATATGGACTTTTTCACAAACATTTAGCATGCATGGTAAATAAGTTATTGAAAGTATTAAATTGAACATGCACGCAACCCTATAAAAAGTAATATATAACTGTCAAACAATTCCTTAATAAACCACAAGCAAAATAATGACCCAAATAAATTTCCAACACCAATTAAAAGAAAAAGAAAGAAAAAGAAAAAGAAGGGAAAGAAAAGATTTAGATTTGGGGAAGAAAAGATAAGATAGTTGGCGGTGATTTGGATAAGTTGTGTGGCGCAGGTGACGCGGACGCGTGGAACACGCGTTCGCGCGGTTGGCGCGATTTGTAAGTGACGCGGACGCATGGGTGACGCGTTCGCGTCATGGGGTTTGTGCTTCCAGCACCATTTGCTGCCATACACCCGTTTACGTCGATTTTACAGGGCCACACATTCGCGTGGGTGACGCGAACGCGTGGGAGGCATTTTTTCCACATGACGCGGACGCGTCAGCGACGCGGTCGCGTGGGTCAAATTGTGCCAAAGGCACGCCTCCAACCACACTTTTGCGTGACTTTCTATTCAATCTTATTTTCTTCCCAACGCACATTTGACGCGGACGCGTCAGCGACGCTGTCGCGTCGCGTGCGTTTTTTTTTAAATATGCAAAATGCAGAATGCAATGCTAATATGAATATTATGCATGATTCCAGGTTCAATCAAAACTCAAAAACAAACAAAACAGACTACAATTAAAACTGAAAAAGGGACGATCATACCATGGTGGGTTGTCTCCCACCTAGCACTTTTAGTTAAAGTCCTTAAGTTGGACATTTGGCGAGCGCTCTGTCATGGTGGCTTGTGCTTGAACTCATCCTGAAACTTTCACCAATGCTTGGACTTCCAATAAGCTCTATCAATACCAAGAAAATTTCTCAAGCTTTGATGGAGTTCTTCACAAGCTTTGAGCTCCCAAATTTGTCAGCTTTAGAATTCTCACTGAAGCGTCCAAACAACTTCCTAGACCCATTCAATTGAGCTCTACACCAACCTTTACATTTAAACTTAAAGCTTCTAACCATAATGAACCTTGCAGGACAATTCTTACCACTGACCATCTTCCTCTTACTCTTAATACCACAAAGAGCTCTAAGTTGACCATCCGTCTCCAATAGCCCATATTCAAGTGGAATTAGAAAGCTAAGGGATATGAATTTTACACACTTGAATGTTGTGAAGGATGATGGAAACTTAGGGGGAGGGGTCTCCAACAACTTTGGCAAGGTAGTTGCAGACTTTACTCCCTTGTGCTCTTCTCTGACAACTTCCACCTCTTTTCAAGCTTTTTCACTTTCAACCTCTTCTTCTTGGTAGCTTTCTTCCAATTTAATCTCTTCTTCATTGCTTACCAAGGGCATGGGAGGCTGTGCTTCTGCTTCTTTAGTCTCCGTCTCTTGATCAACCTCTTCCAAGTCTTCAACCAGAATATGCCTTAGAGGTTGTACACCCTCCTCAGCATCAATTTCAATCACCTTGGAAGGAGGCACTATAACCTGACTTTCCCATGGTGGTTCCGCATCTCCTAAGTCTTCGACCACTTCTTCCTTTTTAACAATTACGGCTTCCTCCAATTGTTCCAATACAAAGTCATGATGCTCATTGTCCACCGGAGTTTCTAGCTTTTCTTTCATGCTGCGTTCTTCAGTAGATTCTCCACATGAAGCCATGGGAGTTCCTTGAGTGTCCAGATGTCAGGAGTCTAGTCGGCTTATCGCTTGGCCCAGTTGTTGAATGGTTGCATTGAGTCGATCCATTGTCTCCTTGAAACGATCATTTGACTCTTGTTGAGCTCGGCTATCATAAGTAGGATCATAGTACTTTTGGATTGATGGATATGGAGATGGTGAATATTGAGGTGGTGGTTCTTGGGAGTAATTGGGTTGGAATTGGGGTGGTTCTATATATGGTTCATATGGTGGTTGGTATGGTGGTTGAGGGTTAGGGTCATATGGAGGTGAATGGCGGAAAGGGGCTTGTAAGTATGGTGGTCCAAAGTCATGTTGAGGAGGGGTTTGATAGGCATATGATGGTGGTTGTTGATAATCAAAAGAGTGCTCACCATAGCCATTGCCTTGATATGCATCACAGAATGGTTGTTGATAGTCCATTGGAGGTGGTTGTTTCCATGAGGGTTGATTAAATCCTTGTGGCTCCTCCCATCTTTGATTGTTCCATCTTTGGTGCATGTTGTCATTATAATTTTCTCTTCCTGCAACATAATTGTAACCAGACTCATAGCCAAAGTGGTGAGAGTTCATAGTAGTAGGAGAAAATAAAAACAAAACTAACAAAAAAATATTTTGAAAAAGATATGATTTTTGAAAAAAAAAATAAGATAAGAATTTGAAAAAGATATGATTTTTTTGACAAAGGATAAGATAAGATTTTGAAAAAGGATAAGATAAGATTTTGAAAAAAATATGATTTTTGAAAAAAAAATTTGATTTTTGAAATTTAAAACTAAGATAAGATAAGATAAAAATTTTAAAATAAAAATCTAAAATTTTTTTTGTAATTTTTGAAAAAAATCAATTAAAAAGAAAATATTTACAATAACCAATAATAAGGCACACGTTTGTAATTTTCCGGCAATGGCGCCATTTTGACGATCGAATTTCCTATCGGTAAAGAAATTCACAAATATGATCGCGTTGTACGTATAGCTTCAAAACCAACAGAAAATCCTTTTGTACAAACGTTTAGTTGTCACAAGTAACAAACCTCTTTGAAATTGATAACCGAAGTATTTAAACCTCGAGTCATCTTCTCAATGAATTGCAGGGAGGAATGATTTATTATTGGTTATGGAAAAAGATATGTTTTTGGGGTTTTTTAATGTATAAGATAAAAAGCAAAAATAGTAAATGGAAAAAGGAATAAACTAATAACTAGAAAAGCTCTTGGCAAGGTATGAGAACTGGAAGTCATATCCTAGTTATCCTTATCAATTGTGATGAGAATTGGATTTTGCTCCCACTCTAGCTACGAAGGTAAGTCAGGTGGATAAATCAATATGAATCCTCAAGTCCTAGTCTTTCCCTTGGAAAGACTAGAGTTAGTAGAATCCAAATTAATCAGCAAAGAATTCCAATTTTCAGTCAACACCTCGAGTTTGATAACTCAAGCATCACCAATTACTTAACCAAAGCTAAAAGGGAAAATTCTAAATTATTTATATCATAAATAAAAGAAACAAATCATAGATCTGAAAATACCTCAAATTATATTAAATAGAATATTCAAATATAACATGGAAAATTTCATAAATTAAATTGGAAAAATAAATAAAAGGAACATTGAACCTGAAAATTGAGAAGAAGAAATCCTAAATCCTTTAAAAGGAATCCTAATCATAAATCCTAAGAGAGGGGAGAGAACCTCTCTCTCTAAAAACTACATCTAAATTATGAAAATTGAATTATGAGTCGTCTCTGTTGTATCAAGTCCCTTATGAATGGATGCATTACCCCACTTTATAGCATCTAATATGTGTTTTCTGGGCCGAGAACTTGGTCAAAAAAGGCCCAAAATTCGCTGGTTATGAAATCAAACACGTTGATTTTCGTCACTGCGACGCGTCCGCGTGGAGCACGCATTTGCGTCGCTTAACTATACGGCTACTGTGATAAATTATATATCAAATCGAAGCCCCAGACGTTAGCTTTCCAACGCAAGTAGAACCGCTACATTTGAACCTCTGTATCTCAAGTTATGACCGTTTGAATGCGAAGAGGTCAGGTTGACAGCTTTGGCAATTCCTTCAGTTTCTTGTATTCCTTCCACTTTTGCATGCTTCCTTTCCATCCTCTAACCCATTCTTGCCCTGTAATCTCTTAACACACTTAACACACATATCACGACATCTAATAGTAATAAGAGATGATTAATATTAGCAAATTTAAAGTCCAAAGAAGCATATTTTCAATTATAGCACAAAATCCGGAAGGAAAAAGCAAAACATGCAAATAGTATGAATAAGTGGGTAAAGAGTTGATAAAAACCACTCAATTGAGTACAAGATAAACCATGAAATAGAGGTTTATCAATGAACTTGATCACGTATACACCACAATCACAGCTACATGCACAAATGGATATATTATTTTTAACCATGAGACTTTTTATCATTATCAATTTAATTGCTGGTAAGATTGTTGATAAGTAGCATTTCAACTGACCCGTTATGTTGCTTTGGGATGCTGGGATAGAAATGAGTCGGGCCGTTCTCCGTGAGCTCGTATGCGGGCATCGACACTTTAGCTATGTCTTCAATAATTCTCCCCTGAAAACGAACTATAATTTAGCAATATTACATTTTTTACGACTTAAGATGTTGCTGCATTAATTAGGAGAGATTTGCTTACCGCATAAGCATGTATTTTCGACATGTCATCATTGTGCTCTCCAGATACATACTATCCAGTATCCACAACCTTCTTTTAGGGATTTTAAAGGCATACATCCACCAATGATGATCGATACAGACGGGAAAAAACAACTACGTTGTAAACAAAAAATATAAAAACGGTGACATGGAAGCACAATGAAACCTATAATAATAGGCAATAAGTACAGATAGTCGTAAAATTCATAACACATGAAACCTATTGCAAACTATCTAAAGAAACAAAATCTAGTCACACGTCAATTAAGTACACGCAATCCCAAGTGGATAAAACATGAAAACTTAGAAACATGTACAGAACCATCCAACCGGCAATTAAAAAAATATCCTAATGCCTATCATAAGCAACATCCAAGTAGAAACTACTGCCTTGTTAACAAAAAATATCAAAAATAGTAGCATGCAAGTATTAGTTCATCAAATGGCATCAAACACCTAGAATAAGAGGCAAGAACCGTACAGTGTTTATTATAATAAGGCAATGCAATACTTAGTGCACAAGAGATAGCCACAAGTTCATCACTAATCAGAGATAGTCGCAAAATTCTTAACACACGAAACAAGTTGCAAAATATCTAAGGAAACACAAGGTAGTCACATCTCAATTAATTACACCCAATCACATGTGCCTGAGACACGATAACTCAGAAACACACACAGAACCATCCAACTGGCAATGAAAAGAAACACCCTAATGCATATCACAAGCAACATCCACGTAAAAACCACTACGTGGTAAAGAATCGTATATAAACAGTAGCATGCATGCGTTAGTTTGTTCCTATTGCTGTAGAATAAGAGGCAAGAACCATAATGTTTGTATTCAACTAGCATACTGACTTACCCATTTTCTCAAGGAAGCTGTTGCCTTGTCAAAATATCTAGAATCAGCACCAAACTGAGGACCCAGACCCACATAACTCACGGTAGGGCCCTCCCTGAAAGAATCCAGGTTTCTCTTCTGCAACACCATTTCCTGTTGAAACAGTAGTATTTAATTTCAGTATACAAATCCTAACCACTGAAAATCTACAAAATCACGCCTACCAAAATTCCTAGAGGAATACAGTAGAAGTCATCCTTAAACTGTAATGATTCCAAGTCATTCAAGGTGAAACACATCTATTAAACGATCTGCACGGTCAATTTTAACTCAGTTAGTGTCATCTTTATGAGAGATCATATCTATTAAGAACTCCATTCATTATAGCAAAGTCTTAGTATGTTCTATTTACGTTGTTATTGACCCAGCGACGGGTCAGCAGTGTTCACAGGTCCTCTCGGAGCAGTTCTAAATGCAACCTTACTTCATACGACACCACGACCTGGTCTTCCCCCAACAACACATTGGCAGCCCATGTTCGCACTCGCTCCTCATCATCCTCATCAAGCTTTCACCCCTTTAGCAAGGGATGCACCTTTATAGGAGTATACTGGGTAGGTTTCTTTTGCATCTGCATCTTTTCCAATGAAACCCGGTGGCTCGGTGGACTAGGTGTTCTGCAAAATGGAGTGGTTGGCATCACGATCTGGAGTGGCATAGTGCACTGCATTTGCTCAAGGTATTCCTATATTCTTACGCTCTTCGGGTCTCGCATCGACAATAAATCAGGATTACTACGTCAAAATCAACGAAGGTTAGAATTAAGTAACTTTGGTATGCATGCATTTCCTAATTCACTAACTAGAAAAATAGACCTAAAATGAAAGAGTTTTGCTGAGGAAACTTGCTCATCGAATTCCCATTCTTGATGTTCCACTAGTGCTATGGCGGGTGTTCCTGCATCGGGATCTCTGGACTCAGTTGTTTCATGGGATGTGTTTTCCTAGTTGAGGTAGGCGCCGGGGGTCCCGACACTTGTTTTTTGTTGTTCAACTCCCTGGGGGAACAATCGGCGCCCTCTCTTAGCAAGAGGCTCGTTGTCATCATCATCATTCGTGCTTATTGGGAGATGTTTTTCTTCAGATGGTTTTGGGTTCGACCTATGTGGACGGTCCTTTATATCCTCCCCCTTTTTCTTGCTACCTGCCCTACTCAGCTGCTTTATGCAAATCGAATATGGGAATTAAAGAAACATACAATTACATTGAAATCAACCTTCTGAAATTAGTTAAACTAGTTCAAAGTTTAATCCATACACAACTATAAACGTATACTCACTTTCTGGCTATAAACGTATACACAACTATAAACATATACTCACTTTTAGTTGGAGGTGGATTCCTAGTGCTTCCAGTTGGTCGTCTTTCCATTGCCTCCTGCTTGCTCTCTACCGATGGAGCTTCCCTATTTATAAAAATAGCGTGAACCAAATTAACACTAATAAAGGAAGTTTGTTAACATACTAAGTCTTTAACACGTGCTTACCCTTAGCGCCACCAAAGCTTTTCGTCGACGCTTTTGTGGTGCTTTTCTTGCTGCTTTCGTCCTTTCATCTTGAGCTGACGGTCCTTGTACCTCTTCACTTTTCCCCTTTCTAGTCAAGAGGCGCCCCTAAATTAACACATGAGGAGAATAAATGAACTCAACCAAATGCCCAAGCATCACTAACACGAAAACCAGAAACACCAAAAATAAGAAACCATTCACATATTAAACACGCGAAGTCATCCCCAACTACCTCGCACATCAAATTTTTTATATACATTTAGAAAGAACCATATAGCAAAGAAAAGAAACATCGTGATTCCTCTAATAAGCAACATCCACTGACATACAGTCATAAAGTAATCGATCGCTAGAAAAAAAAAGAGTACCTCAGAAATAATATATTGTGCCTTCTTTTTTCAAACTCTCTGAGGTCCACGCACCAAGCCATGGCTGATTCTCATGATAGTTGTCGAGCTGACCGTATTGCAACTGCTGAAAATAGAGTATCTGTACAGAAGAAGGGTAGAAGTTATGCTCTACATTAAAAAATGGCATGCTCAATTTACTAATATTCATCGAATACATCCTACCAGCATGACGAACATGCAGCCCTCACATGTTTTATTCCCTTTGAGCTTATACTTCTCAACTGCCGTGTCGAACCACTTTAGAGTTTGCAACGGCCAGTTGAATCTTTTCAGATCAGAAACATCCAATACGGGGTAAATGTGCCATGGCAAATTTACCTGTTGGGTTGTGGGGCACAGAAACATTTTTATTACCACGAGTAGAAAATATCTCCTGAACTCCATCCTATCTGATTCAATTGCCGTAGGACAGTTATAAACTAAATCCCAGAGTTCAGTTGCTGTCCGTCTATGGAACCTCTTTTTGATGGCCACGTGGGCCGGATTTGTCTCATCCAGGGTTTGGAATGGATCACCTACAACATTTTGACACGTCCCGATTAACTCAGCATTGAGGCGGATGTTGCCAATGTCGAGTATAAAAGTTCTTGGTTTAACATCATACCACTCGGCCAGGTGAACCATGATGGCCTGCTTCACCGACCAATTCAGAACAAGCCTCAAGAATCCGAATCCGATTTCATCAATCTCCGCAAGCTTCTCAATGGCGTTGTTTCTAGTCATCGTGCTCATCATATCATGAATGTAGCAAGGCGAGCATTGTGACTCTAGCAATTTTTGGCAATGGTAACATTAGGTGTAAGTCACAAATATGATCACGTGAAATGACAGTTCGATAAAGGTAAATATCATTGTACCTTTTTTCCCATCTTGATTGGCTTATCTGCAACACAATCCTGATGCGCGTTCACAAGAAACAGGCCCAAATCCTTTAAGCGAAGCTGCATACAAAATCAGTGGCAACATCAAGCGAGTTCTCAATTAAACATTGTTGATGCTGCTATACAAAACCCATACAAATAATACCATATAACACCCAAATTAGAAGCAACATCTATCAATCTACAAAATGTTTATTTTGAATCACTTCAAAAATTAGAGCATTTGTTCAACATAAAGAAAAAACAGCCAGAAGGAATTCTTTAGTTAAACAATTTAAATCAGATATGAGTTTAGGCTTGAAAAAATTTGGAAAGCAATCAGGTAAACTTGTCACATTGAACCAATGATTTAACAAGTCGTAATATATAGGGAGATAAGGAGAATCGACTTCAAACTCCAAATACAAAGACTTTCGAACCATAATTAGGAACAAAATTAAATTCGAACAAAATTAGACTAAATTTAATATAATTTCATCATCAAAATTCCATACCAATATTAAGGTTATAGCAACATTCAATCTCTAATTTCAGCAACATCCAATCTCTAGTTACATAAATTCAACAACATCCAACAATTTACCAAGGGTAAATCACCTTGACTGCAACCACATTTCCTGAATCTTAGCAAAGATAAGAAACCAAAATTTAACCAATTCTAATCTTTTGAATGCAAGAGACATGTTGCAATTCCATATTTCAGTTATATAAACAAAAGACCAAAAGTATAAATATTTTGATTGTGAGAGACAGGTTGCATAAATTAAAAAATCATCCAAGACCAAAAGTATAAATATTTTGATTATGAGAGACAGGTTGCATAAATTAAAAAATCATCCAATCTATGGTAAAGAAAAACCCCTCCACTCTATAGTAAAAGAACAGTAAAATTGTCCAACTAGACATATCTGAATCAATTTTTCCCTTCTAATTATATGCAGCAATAAGTATGACTTTAAATAAAATGGTATTATCCAACCCAAAATAATAAATAAAATATACTCACTTTAATATTTATAATAATCCGTTGGGTTAACAAGATAATTGTTGGAGGCAATAAATAATTCCTGCTATTTTTTATTGAAATACTTTTTCCTGTAATGTAAATTAAAGCTTATTCTCATCACATTAGACTTTTTTTTCTAAATTTTCACCCTCATTGAATTATTTACTCTCGTATTCTGATAACTGATATACCAGTCAACAACATGATAAAGATTATTTCTAGACATGTACACAAATGGTTCCTTCACATTTAAATTTTGAGCAAAATTTTTACAAGGACTAAAACTAACTAAATTATTAATTTTATTTTCATAGCAACACTCTTACCTATAAAGTAACCTTAAATGAATTTAAATAAGCATAAACACCGTAACATGAACTATACTACTTCCAATACTAGTACATGAACTATACACCCTAATAGCATCAATTCAAATAAGCATAAACACCGTAACATGAACTATACACCCTAATAGCAATATCTAATCTCCAAAAAATACCCAGAAACACCGTTATAATACATTATCCAAATTCTATTGAAAAAACATGTAGTTGAAATTAGAAGCAACATCTACATACATATCAATTAGTCATGTGAAGGTAGGTTTTCGAGGCTGGAGCAATAGACCTCAATCAGTGTTCGACGGAGCAGAGTCGGGAATCCTCAACGATGCTGCCAACACAGGCATGCAGCACCAGCGGCGCACCCTCCGTGAGCAACCGAACCTAATTGTTTCTCACAGGTGGGCGTCTGAGATTAGGGAAGCACCGAAGGGATGGTCTGGTCGTGGCGTTCTGGAATGACGGCACTCCAAGGTTGCCCGCACGTGGTAGGTGAAGGCGCTGCTTCCGATGGAGGAGGAGAGGAGATGTACGCGCAGCTCGCAGTATTCTGGCGCGATGGTGGGTGTGTTTCAAAATGTGTTGCAGTAAAACGATGAAAGTAAGGGGTAGGGTTTTGGGTAGGATGAAATTAGTTTACCTGGATATAATTTTTGAATGTTGCTGAGGTGAAATGAGCTTCTGAATCTTGGCCCAACAGCAGTTGGTAGATTTTTTGTTGGAATTCTCTTGGTTCTCTAGCACTATTGTATGTAAAAAAGAGTAACTGGTAGTTTTAGAGAACATAACTATTTTCAAGAACAGATATAGTGAGGAATATACACGAACACAGTGGAAAGATTAACTGTTAACGTTTGACTTTGCAGCCAACCGTCAAAGTTTTATGTATGTCTCGTGTCTCATGTTCTGCAATGATTCAAAGTAAATAATGTTAGTATAATTGAATAATGAATAGTATGGTGCAGTTATTATTACAGAAAAATAAAAGTTCATGAAAAAAAAGTATTATTATTGAGATGTATGAAATGAGTAAACTTAAAAGAAAAAACTATAAGATAACAAGAGTATATTTTATAGCATATCACTTATAGAATGGTGAGACTTGAAGGTTTTTTATAATCTAGAACAAAGAAAAGATTGAATCTAGAGTTGTTTTTTATCCTTTAATTCTTGAACACCATAACATATTAAAATTTTGTTATTATTGTGTATGTGTTAGCGATAATGCAAGAGGTAAAATTATTTTAACTCATACGAATAGAATAAAACAAAAATTTGCACTATCATATATTTTGGTTTAATTATCTTATACAATGTGACCTACATCTAGTCTCTATTATAATTATAGTAGAATTTTCACTATTTTTTTAAGATTATAAACACCAATTTTTTAGAATTTTCTTAATCCTATGTAAAAATACACAAGCTTCTAACCAGACATGTTTCGGTTAGACTCTCAACCTAAAATCTCAATACTAAGTGTTAACCTAACTTTGTAAGGAGAACCTCTCAAGATAATGACATAAGACAAAAATTACATCAAAAGAGATGGTCATATTGAATAGTTTTTTTTTCAAGTTCAACTTTCTTTATCTTTTTTCTCATATGATTTTTTCAAATATCTCACTTGATATCTTTTATCATGAGAAATTAAAGAGAGACTCACTGAGAAAATAAAATATTCAATGTAACTACATGAAGGAGAATGTGTGAATAACTTGAAAGATACGAAAAACTCAAATTTTCAACTCTCACTCTTTGGCTTCAATTCTTAGCCGATTTCTCCTTTTTTTTATAGGAATAATACTTCCAAAACTTGAAGTGGTCCTTGGAACAAGGTCTGAGCACAAGGACAACATTGTGTAACAACCTAACTTCCAGTACGTCATGATCGTACCAAAAGCAAGGCATTACTAACTCGTTTTCTTTATTAACTATCTAATATTGAGTCTTTAGTTCGATATTGCGTTTCAATTTTTAAGAAAATGCTTAAAAATTTTGTTTTTATCAATTAAAATCATATATCAAAGATCACCAAGTAATAGTAATCACATAATTACTACTAATATAAATGTTATACAAATAAATTCAATATAAAACTCAAATAATACAATACCTATCCCTCTGGATAAAATAAAATCCTAATCAATAAAGGTGAGGGAACTCTATGAAAACAACTTAACTTATAAACAATTCTAACTATTCGTCTGCGGCTTCAGAACAAACCACGCGTTCTTAGTAGGAAATGGGAATGCCGTAAAAGTAATGAAATAAAATGTAAATAATTAACTTTGCTCAATAAAACTATTTTTATTAAATCCCTGAAAATACTTTTAGTTTTACTTTAGATAATTAATTACTTTTCTTTAAATTTCTAAACTCAAAACATATTTTAATCACAAAATTAGTCATATTAACCATCTCTCAGTCACATAATCATTTCTCAACCACATAATCATTTCACCTCAATACATCCATGAACTAATAGCACAAGTAAGAGATCCAACCCAACACACAAACAAGTCAAACAGCACAATCACAGAGAAGTAATACAAGCAAACACAACCAAATGCAAATGTGCAAACAACATGGTGCATGTCTATCCCTAACGCAAGTAATGAGCTCATTTGTCGGTTTCGATCCACAATCGATGCAATCCGACTCGCAAGTCAGATAAGGTATTCCAGCGGCATAACCTCTGCAAGTTTCTACTTCTTGCAAGCGCTGATTCTCCAGTTGAAGTATGCCAAACATGATCTCTGCAAGTACTTGCATGCGCTAATTCTCCAGCTGAAGCATGTGACCCATGTTCCTGGAGGCCATTCCATATACACGGGCATCCCTGCACAATCATTCACATATAAAGCTCATGGCTTAACATTTTTACACCGACACCACAACTAATTACGTTCCGTCACCCTTTCATGACCTCTTAATCATTTCATAAACACACATGCCGTGTTTCCTTTTCTCTTTCTTTCCCTTTCTTAACAAACTGAACTGATATCATAACTTAAAACAAAATATCTTCTCAAAAGATTGAATTTAAATTATACTTTTCTTAATAAATCGAAATCAAATAATATTCATAAATCAGATTTGCTTTTAAATAATGCTTTAAATAAAGTCTTAAGATTTTATAAAAATTTTGGCAGTATTTCCTCTAAAGAATAGACTATGTCACCCTTCTAGGGTCCCAACCAAACAATCTCTCAATGATTCCAAAAATCAAACCCTTTTCAATAATCAAACCATTTTCACAATCATTTCCTTTGAAACTAAGTCGCATTCTATTTTAATAAAATTTTGCTCCCTTTCAAATCATTTGCTCTTGAATCAAATCAATAATTACTAATGAATCAAACCAATATTTTCTCAAAATAAGATTATAAATCAAATTTTCAAAACAAGATCACTTTTTCATATGTTTTATTAAGAACTCGGACAGAGCCTCCTCTTAAAATTTGTCTTCACCACCTTTACGGGCTACCTCACTTTTATAATTTCTTAAATCAACAACCCAACCAAGACATTGACATAATCAGAGTTTTCAACTCAATCACAGCCTCAATTCATAAAACTCAATTCATATTTCCAATTCAACAAGCAATACCAAATCTATCACCATTCACAACCACAACTCAACAAATATTCATTATAACCAGCTAATAATCAGAATTTTCAACATTCTTAAACAATCAAGAAATCAAACACATATCCATCAAATTCAGTCACAAATACAACTCAAACTCATCATTCAGTCATTTCAAATAATCATAAATTATTTACAAATACCCACTAGACTTTTATGGTATTCATAAATTAAAATAGTTAGTTTTAAAATAAAATCCCCTGCATCAGTTAGTCGAAACCCACAAAGCCAAAAAGTGTCTAAAAATCCTTTTCTCTTGGCCCAAATTCAACGACATCGAATCCGACCATTTTCCGTAGCAGTGACAGCCATAGAAGTACCGTACAGAATAGTAACTCAACCTGAGACATTAACGTCACAAAATCCTCAATAAATTATAACAAATCACTAACAGCGAGGGTTTTGAAACAAGAAAACTCACCGTATCAAGAGGGAAACAAAAGATGGAGCCGTTGCTAATCCAACGGCCCTCATCGGTAAGAGCGGAACCTGACAGAAATGATAGAAAGTGAAGGTAATGCAGAATAGCTATGGTGGTTGCTCCAATCAGCACCAACATCGGCGCAACTGCTCAGAGATGGAGCAGCAGCCAGCGATGAACTCCAACCCACAAGAACGGCAACGGTAACCCCATTCTCCTCCTTCCCCGTTCTATTCTTCCGACAACGGCGTGCATGGTAATGGCTTCCTCTGGCTCTCCCCTTCCCAGTGGCAGCGATGGAAACCCCTCTGCAGTGGTGATGACACGGCGGTGGTAAAAGCACAGCAGCGTAAACCAGAGACAGCTCCTTTGAGTTTGTCTCTCTTTCTTCGTGAATCCCACACATCGCAACAACAACGGCGACGCTCCTCCCTTCGTGACTGTCTCTCGCCATCTTGCCTGTGAATCGCACCCCTCTCCTTTGAACCCGACGTAACTGCATTTGCTTCGTGGGTCCCTCGCTTTCCTCTTCTTCAATGGCGACGCGGCTGCAACACAAGACGATGGCAACAACAACCTCGACAGTGGCAGAAGCATGCGGCGACGGTGGCGTGACGATGACCGGTGGCGGCGCGTCTCTGTTATATATATATATATATACATATACATACATATAAATTTCTGAGGCTGCTCCTGGGTTTGGTAAGAAAGGGAAACATTGGCAGTTAGGGTTAGGTTAGAAGGAATTAGGGTTTCAATTTGGAGATTAGGGTTTTGTATATGAAATTGGGGATTTTGGTAATTTAGTAACTTTAATAAAATTAAAGGGTAATAGAGTAAATGAAAACTAATTTTAAATCCAATAATAATATCTATAAAATTATCATTTAATCATCAATTTACAAATTATTTTCAACTCAATACTTAAATTCAATATTTGAAGATAATCAAATGAATTTTCTTTAAATTATAAAATAGAGCTAAAAATCTAATTATTCAAATTAAAACATATAAAATTCTTATTATCATTCAATTACTAAAACTTTAAATCATATCTAAGAAATTGCTTAATTTATATATAAAATCTCTTAAAAATATAATCTTAATTAAATATAATAAATTATAAATAAATTTCTTATTTAATTGTTTAAAAAATTCAGAGTCTTACACATTGAGTCTATCTTCTTCTCTTAGAATCAGAGCAAAAACGCAGAGATAGTAGAGACACAAAGTTGTAGAACAATATTGTTGTAACAGCAACATGATCATGCTTGGATTCTTGCTGTCATGATGTCTTCAAAGTACTTACAAGATCAGTAGTCTTGATCCTTAAGCTTTAGCTCCAAATTTCATCTTTTATTCTTCAATTTGATTTGAAAAAGGAAAACCTTTTTTTTCTTTTTCGAAATCTTGCAACAACTTAAATTTGTTTGCACATTTGGTTATCATAGCTGCAACACTTTTTTTCCTAAACCAAATTAGCATTTTGATTTTATCTTTGGCTTTATTATTTGACTTTTTCAAAACATAATTATTTGATAAAAGGTTTAGATGCTAACAAAAAGTGAACCACTTTTAGCTTTGATTTGCATTACCCAAATTGGTAAAGCTGCTGATGCAGCAACAACAGATTTTATTCATGTACTAGACTAAAGTGTTGGACTTTGTTGTTGAGACTAGGTTGCATTATTAGTTTATATACCAATATCATAGTCAAGTTATTTTTTTATTGGGCTGCTCAAACAAAAATTGATTTGGGCCTGCACTATAAACACACATCGAACAATTTTTGGGCTTTTAAATTTAAGCAAATATGTTTGTCATAATCAAATCAAAGTTTATTATTTTCTAAAATCAACAATATCTTCCTTAATGACAAATATAATATATGATGTATTAATCAAAAGAACTAAAATAAAACAAAAATTTAGAAACTTTTCTTTGATGATACCAATCCAAATGTTGAAGTGTTCTCCCTTTTTTCATAAGGGATGCTCCTCTTTAATATAAGTTTCTCTACAGTTTTAGGGATATACACGCAAAAAAAAAATCCATACAAGCAAATATTACAAACTTTTAAAAATTTACATGTATAGCAGCATGGTATGCAAAATTTTAGCAGCACAGATATAACCACAACATAAATATAAGCACATAAAATTTTATAAAGTTTAAATAACTTAAAATCAAATGAGTTCAGTCCATAATTATAAGAATAATAAAAACTAATAACCAATAACCTAAGCAAGCCTCGTATATACATTTTTCTCCCCTTTATCATTAAGGTAGGTAGAAAAAACAAAAATCGAACCTGCAAAATAATGTGTTAGAGACTTGTAAAAATTAAATGTTGCATCTTGTTGAAAAGCTTGAAAAACAAAAAAAAACTGATTAGCAAATAATTAAAATATGTTTGAAAAAATGTATGAATAAAGTCTGAAAAGATAGTACTAATAGAATCACAAAAAAACTATTTTATTTTTAAGAAAATATAAAATAAGAAAACACAAGAAACTTTTGGCCCAATGAAGTGTTTTAAGAAAACACAAGAGACCACAAGGAATAAAAAAAACAACTTGGCCACATCATATCTCATTTCAAAAAAATTAGATAACAACTTTAACAAACTTTCAAAAATTTATCATCTGTCCAAAATTGGCTCCTAACGACCCAGGAGACAAAATTCTAAAAAAAAAAACATTAGTAAAATTAATTCAAAGATTCACAGTTAATGATTTTTAAAGTAGTTTTTAGTTTACAAAATCGGTCCTCAACTAATGGCTTAGAGAATATATCAGCAAGTTATTTTTTCTATTTTATAAATTGAATGTCAATATTACATATTTTAATCTGTTCTCTAATAGAGTGATATCTCACTTCAACGTGTTTTGTTTTTGAGTGAGAAACAGAATTTTTAAAAATATTTATAGAACTCATATTACATAAAGCTAGAGTATATTTATAGCCACATCATCCATGCTAATGCGACTATGAGAAAGAATATTCTTCTCACTCCAGGCAATCCTGCCAAATCCTTTATCATAAATGCTCATCTCTTCAACAATTTTTTTTCCTTTTAAGAGGTAACTCTGAAGATGAAGGAAAAGGGGGGACAGCAACAGTCTCTGGAAGGGAGTCAGGAGAAATCACCTGAATAGAAGGAGTGGAAATAATCTTCTTTTGAGATGAAGGACCCAAATTTGACTTCTTCGGCAAAGGTCGGGTGGCACCCCCGGCTTTTTTTTCCTGAATACCACGAGCTACAACAGTTTCCCTGGTTTGGCGGAGTTGTTTCATCACTGCAGATTTGGGAGCCATTTGTTCTGCAAAACAAAAATAAAAAGGGCACCTTAGTTAAACAAATTACAACCAAGAATCCTAAAGCTAAAGGTCGAAAAGCTGCTTATTTCGAATCGAAGCAGAATTGGGTCGCTAGAACTTTTTAGTATCCAAGTGAGGAGCCCGAGCCCAACATTCTTTCAACACGTCTACCATACATTTCTCAAGCTCGTTTAGGGTATCTACATTATACTTGGCTATCACCTACTTTTCTTGTCAGTACAATAGAAAGGAAGGTTCATCATTCTTATCCAGATAGAAAGGTCGGATACCCTCTACAACTCAGACTTTGAAGAAATAGTTTTTGAACTCATTAAAGGATTCATCAAAAATAGAAAAAAATTTCTACCCTGAACAGCACGAAAAGAAAGCCAAGACAACTTTCCTTTCGAAGACCCGGGTTTGGTCAAGAAAAAAGGTAAAAAAAAAGACCTTGAGAGAAGGTCGAACATCGAGCTCCTGGCACAAAAATTGGTACATTTTGAGAAAAGCCCAAGAATTCAAGTGAAGTTAGGTAGGAGTGACATTACAAGTCCAGAGGATGTCCGTCTCAAAGTCAGAGAAAGGAAGTTTAATGCCTAATTTGGTAAAGAAGCAATCATATGCATAGGAAAAGGGGCGTTCCAAGTTGTCTAAAGGAGGGAAACACACTCTCTCCTCAGGATCTAGCACTACTAACTCATAATTTCACTCATTTTCCTGACTTTCACATATTCTATGGTGTCTACAGAATACATCTACGTACTCTTTGTCAAATACGGAAACAGGATGAAACAAAATACTATCAACCCAAGATGACAAAGAAGGCGGGACCTTTGATGACATGTTGACAATTCTAGACCGAGACAAAAAAAAGTACCCCTACAAATACAAAAATAACCAAGTCATCACTAAAGAGCTCAGCCACAGTAAAAAGAAGTCGTACAAAGCAACAAAACACATAACGTAATTTCAAAAAGATCTTTTTAGAACAGAAAGCATAAAAATGGTGTTCCTCCTACACTACCATCAGCAACACCATTGGGGGTAACACAAATACATTCAACAAGTCACAAACGATAACAAGTTCCTCCAAATTTTAAAACCACAATCAAATATTCATAATAAGTAATATCCGGCAACAAAAATAGTTTCCGCCAACAAAAACGGTTCAAAAGGGAAAGGGTTTTTTTAGCAATAAACAAGGCAACAACAGTTAAACAAGTCATTAAAGAAATCGCAAAGCACAAGTATCGATGGTACATAAAATCGTGAGTTCACACTTTTCTCACAACTCCGCATAGCTGACCAGCAAGTGTACTGGGTCGTCCAAGTAATACCTTACGTGAGTAAGGGTCGATCCCACGGAGATTGTCGGCTTGAAGCAAGCTATGGTCATCTTGTAAATCTTAGTCAGGCGAATTCAAATGGTTATAAGGTTTTGATGATTAAAAGAGAAATAAAACATAAAATAGGATAGAGATACTTATACAATTCATTGGTGGAAATTTCAGATAAGCGTATGGAGATGCTTTGTTCCCTCTGAGCCTCTGCTTTCCTATTGTCCTCATCCAATCATGCGTACCCCCTTCCATGGCAAGCTGTATGTTGGTGGATCATCATTGTCAATGGCTACCATCCGTCCTCTCAGTGAAAACATATCCGCTATGGTTTCCCGCATGGCTAATCAGCTATTGGTTCTCGATCGTGTCGTAATAAGATCCATTGATCCTTTTTCACACTGTCATTGCACCCAACAGTCATGAATTTGAAGCTCGTCACAGTCATCCCATCCCAGATCCTACTCAGAATACCACAGACAAGGTTTAGACTTTTTGGATCACAAGAATACTGCCAATTGATTCTAGCTTATACCACGAAGACTCTGATCTCACAGAATGGAAGGCTCTGTTGTCAGGAGAGACAACCATGCATCGTAAACCAGGAGGCCAAGAGATACACACTCAAGCTCTTGCAGATAGAACGGAGGTGGTTGTTAGGCACGCGTTCATAAGTGAGGATGATGATGAGTGACATGGATCATCACATCCATCAGGTTGAAGTACGAGTGAATATCTTAGAACAAGAATAAGCTTGAATTGAATAGAAAAACAATTGTACTTTGCATTAATTCATGAGGAATAGCAGAGCTCCACACCTTAATCTATGAGGTGTAGAAACTCCACCGTTGAAAATACATAAGTGATGAAGGTCCGGCATGGCCGAATGGCCAGCCCCCAAACGTGATCTAGAGATCCAAAGCTAGTCTAAAAAATGATCTAAAGATGTAAATACAATAGTAAAAAGTCCTATTTATACTAAACTAGTAAACTAGATTTACAGAAAATGAGTAACTAAGTATAGATAGTGCAGAAATCCACTTCCGGAGCCCACTTGGTGTGTGTTTGGGCCGAGCATTGAAACTTTTACGTGCATAGGCTTTTCTTGGTGTTTAAACGCCAGTTTTGGTGCTAGTTTGTGCGTTTAACTCCAGCTTTGGTGCCAGTACTAGCGTTTTACGCCAAAAAAGGGTCTCTGGTGGGCGTTTAGACGCCAGTTTGGGCCATTAAATCTCGAGCAAAGTGGGGACTATTATCCATTGTTGGAAAGTCCAAAATGTCTACTTTCCAACACAATTGAGAGCGCACCAATTGGGCTTCTATAACTCTAGAAAATCTACTACGAATGCAGGGAGGTCAGAATCCAACAGCATCTTCAGTCCTTTCTTGGCCTTTGAATCAGATTTTTGCTTAGGTCCCTCAATTTCAGCCAGAAAATACCTGAAATCACAGAAAAATATACAAACTCATAGTAAAGTCAAGAAATGTGATTTTTGCATAAAAACTAATAAAAATATACTAAAAAGTAACAAAAACATATTAAAAACTATGTAAAAACAATGCCAAAAAGTGTATAATTATCCGCTCATCACAACACCAAACTTAAATTGTTGCTTGTACCTAAGCAACTGAAAACAAAATAGGATAAAATAAGAGAACATACTATAAATCTCAACATATCAATGACATTTAGTCCCAATTAGATGAGCGGGGCTAGTAGCTTTTTGCCTCTGAACAATTTTGGCATCTCACTTTATCCTTTGAAGTTCAGAATGATTGGCATCCATTAGGAACTCAGAATTTAGATAGTATTATTGATTCTCCTAGCTCAGTATGTTGATTCTTGAACACAGCTACTTTATGAGTCTTGGCCGTGGCCCTAAGCATCTTGTTTTTCAGTATTACCACTGGATACATGAATGCCACAGACACATAATTGGATGAACCTTTTCAGATTGTGACTCAGCTTTGCTAAAGTCTCCAGTTAAAAGTGTCCAGAGTTTTTGAGCACACTCTTTTTGCTTTGGATCACGATATTTAACTACTCAATCTCAAGCTTTTCACTTGGACCTTCATGCCACAAGCACATGGTTAGGGACAGCTTGATTTAGCTGCTTAGGCCAGGATTTTGTTCCTTTGGGCCCTCCTATCCATTAATGCTTAAAGCCTTGGATCCTTTTTACCCTTGCCTTTTGGTTTTAAGGGCTATTGGCTTTTTCTGCTTGCTTTTTCTCTTTTTTTTTTTAATTTTTGCCACTTTTTTTCGCAAGCTTTTTCTTTTTAACTGCTTTTTCTTGCTTCAAGAATCAAATTTATGATTTTTCAGATCATCAATAACATTTCTCTTTTTTTCATCATTCTTTCAAGAGCCAACAATTTTAATATTCATAAACTTCACTATAAAAAATATGCATTGTTCAAGCATTCATTCAGAAAACAAAAAGTATTGCCACCACATCAAAATAATTAAACTAATTTCAAGATAAAATTTGAAATTCATGTACTTCTTGTTCTTTTGTAATTAGGAACATTTTTCATTTAAGAAAGGTGAAGGATTCATGGAATTATTCATAGCTTTAAGACATAGACACTAGACACTAATGATCATGTGATGAAGACACAAACATAGACAAACATAAAGCATAAAAATAAAAAAACAGAAAAATAAGAACAAGAAAATTAAAGAACGGGTCCACTTTAGTGATGGCGGCTAGTTCTTCCTCTTAAAGATTTTATGGAGTGCTTGAGCTCCTTAATGTCTCTTCCTTGCCTTTGTTGCTCCTCCCTCATGGCTCTTTGGTCCTCTCTAATTTCATGGAGGATAATGGAATGCTCTTGGTGCTCCATCCTTAGTTGCTCCATGTTGGAACTCAAATCTCCTAAGGAGGTGTTGAGTTGCTCCCAATAGTTGTATGGAGAAAAATGCATCCCTTGAGGTATCTCAGGAATTTCTTGATGAGGGACTTCTTCATACGTTTGTTGAGGTCCATGAGTGGGCTCTCTTATTTGCTCCATCCACTTTTTAGTGATGGCCGTGTCCTCTTCAATGAGGATGTCTTCCTCTATGACAATTCCAGCTAAACTGCATAGGTGACAGATGAGATGAGGGAAGGCTAACCTTGCTAAAGTGGAAGGTTTGTCAGCAACCTTGTATAGTTCTAGAGGTATGATCTCATGAACTTCCACTTCCTCTCTAATCATGATGCTATGGATCATGATAGCCCGATCCACAGTTACTTCGGATCGGTTACTAGTAGGAATGATGGAGCGTTGGATGAACTCCAACCATCCTCTAGCCACAGGCTTAAGGTCAAGCCTTCTTAGTTGAACTGGCTTGCCTTTAGAGTCTCTCTTCCATTGAGCTCCTTCTACATATATGTCCATGAGGACTTGGTCCAACCTTTTATCAAAGTTGACCCTTCTAGTGTAGGGGCGTGCATCTTCTTGCATCATTGGCAAGTTGAATTCCAGCCTTACATTTTTCGGACTGAAATCTAAGTATTTCCCCCGAACCATTGTGAGCCAATTCTTTGGGTTCGGGTTCATACTTTGATCATGGTTCTTAGTGATCCATGCATTACCATAGAACTTTTGAACCATTAAGATTCTGACTTGTTGAATGAGATTGGTGAGAGCTTCCCATCCTCTTCTCCTAATATCATGTCGGATCTCCAGATATTCACTCTTTTTGAACATGAAGGGGACCTCAGAGATCACCTTCTTCTTGGCCACAACTTCATAGAAGTGGTCTTGATGGACCTTTGAGATAAATCTTTCCATCTCCCATGACTCAGAGGTGGAAGAAATTACCTTCTCTTTCCTCTTCCTTGAGGTTTCTCTGGCCTTAGGTGCCATTAATGGTTATGGAAAATTAAAAAGCAAGGCTTTTTCCACACCAAACTTAAGAGGTTTGCTCATCCTCGAGCAAAAGAAGAAAGAAGAGAGTAGAAGAAGGAGAAGAAAAGTGGGAGATGGAGGCTAGAGAGGGTTCAAGGGGTTTTAATGTATGTGATGTGTGAAAATGAAGGAGTAAGGAGGGGTATTATAGAGTAAGAAAGGGAGTTGGTTCGTGTGAGAAGGGGTGGGTTTGAGAGGAAAATAGTTTGAATTTGAGTGGGTGGGGGTAGGTGGGTTGTATGATGGGTTTATGGGAATTAGGGAATGGGTGTGAGTGGTCAAGAGAATATGGGGAAGAGGGTAAGATTTGATAGGTGAGTGGTGTTTTGGGTAGAGTATTATGGAGAAGTGTGAAGAGGTGAGAGAGTGAGGTGGGATAGGTGGGGATCCTGTGGGGTCCACAGATCCTGAGGTGTCAAGGATTTTTCATCCCTGCACCTTTCTGGCGTTAAACGCCCCTCTGTGTGCCATTTATGGCGTTTAAATGCCAGACTGATGCCCTTTTCTGGCGTTTAAACGCCAGTTTGCTGCCATTTTCTGTCATTTAAACGCCAGTCTGCTACCTTTTCTGGCGTTTAAATGCCCAGAAAGGTGCCAGACTGGGCGTTTAAACGCCTATTTTTCTACCTTTACTGGCATTTAAACGCTAGTTTGCCTGCCAGTTTTGGCGTTTAAACGCCAGACTGCTGCCCATTTCTGGCGTTTAAACGCCCAGAATGGTGCCAGGCTGGGCGTTAAACGCCCATTTTGGTATCCTTGCTGGCGTTTAAATGCCAGTAAGCTCGTCCTCCAGGGTGTGCCATTTTTATGCTGTTTTTTATTTTTCTTTAATTTTTGCAGTTGTTTTTGTGACTACACATGATCATCATCCTAAAGAAAACATAAAATAACAATGGAAAATAAAATAAAAGAGTAATTAATAAAGATAAATAAAATTGGGTTGCCTCCCAATAAGCGCTTCTTTAATATCAATAGCTTAACAGGAAGCTCTTACAGAGCTTCACAGGTTCTCAGAGCATGATTGTGGCCTCCCAACACCAAACTTAGAGTTTGAATGTGGGGGCTTTGCATGACTCTGCATGGAGAGAATTGAATGAAGCTTTTCATGCTTCTTCCCCATGTTTACAGAAGAAGATCCTTTAGCCTTAAACACAAGGTAGTCCTCATTCACTTGAAGGACTAGCTCTCCTCTGTCCACATCAATCACAGCCTTTGCTGTGGCTAGGAAGGGTCTTCCAAGGATGATGGATTCATCCTCATCCTTTTTAGTGTCTAGGATTATGAAATTAGCAGGGATGTAAAGGTCTTCAACCTTTACCAAGACATCCTCTACAAGTCCATAAGCCTGTTTCTTTGATTTGTCTGCCATCTCCAGTGAGATTCTTGCAGCTTGTACCTCAAAGATCCTTAGTTTCTCCATTACAGAGAGTGGCATGAGGTTGATACTTGATCCTAGGTCACACATAGCCTTTTCAAAGGTAATAGTGCCTATGGTGCAAGGTATCAAGAACCTATCGGGATCCTCTTTCTTTTGAGGTAATTTCAGCTGAACCAATGCACTTAGTTCATTGATGAGCAATGGAGGTTCATCCTCCCAAGTCTCATTACCAAATAATTTTGCATTCAGCTTCATGATTGCTCCTAGATATTGAGCAACTTGCTCTTCAATAATAACTTCATCTTCTTCAGAGGAAGAATACTCATCAGAGCTCATGAATGGTAATAGGAAGTTCAGTAGAATCTCTATGGTCTCTAGATGAGCCTCAGATTCATTTGGTTCCTCATGAGTGAACTCCCTAGTGGTCAGTGAAAGTCCCATGAGGTCTTCCTCACTGGGAATCACTGCCTTTCCTTCCTCTATAAGTTTGGCCATGTTGGCCATGTTGCACTCTCTTTTTGGATTCTCTTATGTATTGTTTGGGAGAGTGTTAGGAGGAGTTTCAGTAACTCTTTTACTCAACTGACCCACTTGTGCCCCCAGATTTCTTATGGAGGACCGTGCCTCAGTCATGAAACTGAGGGTGGTCTTAGATAGATCAGTGACTATATTTGCTAAGCTAGAGAGGCTTTGCTCAGAATTCTCTATCTGTTGTTGAGAAGATGATGGGAAAGGCTTGCTATTGCCAAACCTGTTTCTCCCACCATTATTGTTACTGAAGCCTTGTTGAGGCTTCTATTGATCCTTCCATGAGAAATTTGGATGATTTCTCCATGAAGGATTATAGGTGTTTCCATAGGATTCTCCCAAGTAATTCACCTCTTTCATTGCAGGGTTCTCATGGTCATAAGCTTCTCTTTCAGAGGAGGCGTCTTTAGCTTGCAATCCAGTCAGACTCTGAGAAATTATATTGACTTACTGAGTCAATATTTTATTCTGAGCCAATATGGCATTCAGAGTATCAATCTCAAGAACTCCTTTCTTCTGAGTCACCCCATTATTCACAGGATTTCTCTCAGAAGTGTACATGAACTGGTTATTTGCAACCATTTCAATGGGTTCCTAGGCTTCTGCAGGCATTTTCAGATGAAGAGATCCACCAGCAGAGTGATCCAATGACATCTTGGATAACTCAGACAGACCATCATAGAATATACATATGATGCTCCATTCTGGAAACATGTCAGAAGGACACCTTTTGGTTAATTGCTTGTATCTTTCCCAAGCTTCATAGAGGGATTCACCTTCTTTCTGTCTGAAGGTTTGGACATCCACTCTGAGCTTACTCATCTTTTGAGGTGGAAAGAATTTATTCAAGAGAGCATTGACCAGCTTGTCCCAAGAGTTCAGGCTTTCTCTAGGTTGTGAGTCCAACCATGTTCTAGCTCTATCTCTTACAACAAAAGGGAAAAGCATAAGTCTGTAGAGCTCGGGATTAACCCCATTGGTCTTAACAGTATCACAGATCTGCAAGAATTCAGATAAGAACTGATGAGGATCTTCTGATGGAAGTCCATAAAACTTGCAGTTCTACTGCATTAGAGAAAATAATTGAGGCTTAAGCTCAAAGTTATTTTCTCCAATGGCAGGAATTGAGATGCTTCTTCCATAGAAGTTGGAAGTTGGTGTAGCATAGTCACCAAGCATCTTCCTTGCATTGTTGTTATTATTTTCGGCTGCCATGTCTTCTTCTTTTTTGAAAACTTCTATTAGGTCCTCTCCAGAGAATTGTGCTTTAGCTTCTCTTAGCTTCCTCTTCAGAGTCCTTTCAGGTTCAAGATCAGCTTTAACAAGAATGTCTTTATCTTTGTTCCTACTCATATGAAAGAGAAGAAAACAAAGAAAGTATGGAATTCTCTATGTCACAGTATAAAGATTCCTTGATGTGTCAGAGGAAAAGAAGAATAGAAGGATGAGGTAGAGAGAGAAATTCGAACTTATAAAGAGGGAGGGGGTCCAAATTATTAAAGGATGATAAGTGTTAGTGATTAAATAGAAAGAGATAGGAGAGAGAAGAAATTCGAATATTGAATAAAAGAAAAAGGAAAAATATTTTTGTTTTTATTTTAAAATTAGTTAGTATTCAAAAATTAAGAAAGGAATAAAATAGAATTAGAGTTTAAAACAATTAGTTAATTAAAAAGATTTTTGAAAAAAAAAGAAGAAGGTGATTTTCGAAAATGAGAAGTGAAAAAGTAGTTAGGTGGTTTTGAAAAAGATAAGAAATAGTAATTTTTGAAAGGAAGTTAGAAAAAGATTTTAAAATTAAAATTTGAAAAAGATATGATTTGAAAAAGATTTGATTGAAAAAGATATGTTTGAAAATATATGATTAAAAAAGGATTAAAAAGATTTGATTTTTAAAATTAAAATTGATGACTTGACTAACAAGAAACTAAAAGATATGATTCTAAAATTTAAAGATTGAACCTTTCTTAACAAGAAAGTAACAAACTTGAAAAAAAAATTTGAATCAAATCCTTAATTGTTAGCAAGGTTTCCGAAAATATCAAATAAGAATAAGAAAAAGATTTTGAAAATCAATTTTTAAAATTTTTGAAATATTAAGAAGAAAAATGAAAAAGATTTTATTTTGAAAGAGATATGATTGATAGGAGAGGATATGAAAAAGATAGGATTTTAAAAAATTAGTTTTAAAACTTGAAAAATTGAAAAAGATTTGAATTGAAAACAAAATTTCCTCCTTGGTGTTATCCTGGCTACCTCCTTGGGCGTTAAACGCCCAGCCAGGTACCCTGGCTAGCGTTTAAACGCCAGAAATCCTTCTTTACTGGGCGTTTTGAACGCCCAGCTTTTTCTCTGTGATTCCTCTACTGTATGTTCTCAATCTACAATTCTCTGTATTATTGACTTGAAAAGACATAATTTTGAATTTTTTTTGAATTTTTTATGAGAGAGAAAAATACAAACTGAAATTAAACATGAAAAACTAAGATCAAAACAAGGAATGCATGCAAGAATACTTTGAATGTCAAGATGAACATCAAGAACACTATGAAGATCATGATGAACATCACGAACATATTTTTGGAAATTTTTAAGAAAAGAAAGACATGCAAGACACCAAACTTAGAAATTTTCATACTAGAGACACTAACAAATTGAGAATGCACTTGAGAAACAACAAAAGACACAAAACAAGAGAATTTAAAGATCAGACAAAGTAAATCATCAAGAACAACCTGAAGATCAATGAATAACACAAGAAAATATTTTCGGAAAATGCAAGAAGAATAAAGACATGCAATTGACACCAAACTTAAAAATTGACACTAGACTCAAACAGGAAACACAAATATTTTTTATTTTATAATTTTATAAAAAAAAATTTGTATTTTTTTTCAAAAATTATTTTGAAAAAGAAAATAAAGAAATTCAAAATTTTTAATAAGAATTTCAGGAATCATGCAATGTAGTCTAAAGCTTCAGTCTAAAAAGATTATACATGGCTAGCCAAGCTTTAACAGAGCATTACATACAACAGCCAAATTGATGGGAATCAAAAAGGCTCTTGTGATGATAAAAGCATCATCTGAAACTCTAGAAGTCATTCTTAAAAATTCTGAAGAAAGAGAAAAAAAATAAAAGAGAAAAATACCTAATCTAAGCAACAAGATGAACCGTCAGTTGTCCAAACTCGAACAATCCCCGGCAACGGCGCCAAAAACTTAGTACACGAAATTGTGAGTTCACACTTTTCTCACAACTTCGCAAAGCTGACCAGCAAGTGCACTGGGTCGTCCAAGTAATACCTTATGTGAGTAAGGGTCGATCCCACAGAGATTGTCGGCTTGAAGCAAGCTATGGTCATCTTGTAAATCTCAGTCAGACGGATTCAAATGGTTATGAGGTTTTGATGATTAAAAGAGAAATAAAACATAAAATAGGATATAGATAATTATGCAATTCATTGGTGGGAATTTCATATAAGCGTATGGAGATGCTTTGTTCCCTCTGAGCCTCTGCTTTCCTATTGTCCTCATCCAATCATGCGTACCCCCTTCCATGGCAAGCTGTATGTTGGTGGATCACCGTTGTCAATGGCTACCATCCGTGCTCTCAGTGAAAACATATCCACTACGATTACCCGCATGGCTAATCAGCTGTCAGTTCTCGATCGTGTTGGAATAAGATCCATTGATCCTTTTGCACACTGTCACTGCACCCAACCATCACGAGTTTGAAGATCGTTACAGTCATCCCATCCCAGATCCTACTCGGAATACCACAGACAAGGTTTAGACTTTCTAGATCTCAAGAATGCTACCAATTGATTATAGCTTATACCACAAAGATTTTGATCTCACGGAATGGAAGGCTCTGTTGTCAGGAGAGACAACCATGCTTCGTGAACCAGGAGGCCAAGAGATACACACTCAAGCTCTTGCAGATAGAACGGAGGTGGTTGTCAGGCACGCGTTCATAAGGGAGGATGATAATGAGTGTCACAGATCATCACATCCATCAGGTTGAAGTACGAGTGAATATCTTAGAACAAGAATAAGCGTGAATTGAATAGAAAAATAATAGTACTTCGCATTAATTCATGAGGAACAACAGAGCTCCACACCTTAATCTATGAGGTGTAGAAACTCCACCATTGAAAATACATAAGTGATGAAGGTCCAGGTATAGCCGAATGGCCAGCCCCCAAATGTGATCTAGAGATCCAAAGGTAGTCTCAAAAATGATCTAAAGATGTAAATACAATAGTAAAAAGTCCTATTTATACTAAACTAGTAAACTAGGTTTACTTAACTAAGTGTAGATAGTGCAGAAATCCACTTTTGTGGCACACTTTCTATGTGTTTAGGCTGAGAATTGAAGCTTTCATGTGCATAGGCTCTTCTTGGAGTTTAAACGCCAGTTTTGGTGCCAGTTTGGGTGTTTAACTCCAGATTTGGTGCCAGTTCTGGCTTTTTACGCCAGAAAAGGGGTCTCTGGTGGGCGTTTGGACGCCAGTGTGGGCCATCAAATCTCGGATAAAGTATAAACTATTATACATTGTTGAAAAGCCCAAGATGTCTACTTTCCAACGCAATTGAAAGCGCGCCAATTTGGCTTCTGTAGCTCCAGAAAATCCACTTCGAGTGCATGGAGGTCAGAATCCAACAGCATCTTCAGTCCTTTCTCAGCCTCTAAATCGGATCTTTGCTCAGGTCCCTTAATTTCAGCCAACAAATATCTGAAATCACAGAAAAATACACATACTCATAGTAAAGTCCAGAAATATGATGTTTGCATAAAAACTAATAAAAATATACTAAAAAGTAATTAAAACATATTAAAAACTATGTAAAAACAATGCAAAAAAGCGTATAAATTATCCGCTCATCAATCGACAACAAAAAGTAAAACCTTAGTGTCAATGCTACTATTCAGGGACCATTAATAACCGTTTCTTGACTACAGAGTACAAGATTATTAGCAAAAGTAAATAAGACACCAACCTTGATAAGATTCGAAAAAAGGAGGGGCACGCAAAGCAGCAAATCACGGACGATCCTCTTCGCTAAAGAACTTTTCCAAACAAATCAAGATAAAAAAATCTTGAAAATGGGAAACGGTTGTGAAACGAACAAGAAGGATTCTTTGTGAAGAATGGAGCAAATGAAGTACTTTCAGAAATGAGAAAAGGAGATGAACAAGAGCGCACAAACACTTTATAAAGGAGAAGAGGCAAAAAAGGTAATTCCATACCCCTCTTTAAAGCTATGCGCGGATTCCAAGAAAACTGTCGTGCAAAGCTCGCCTCCCATTTAATGCAGTAACGTTCAAAAATTTGAAACACGTTGAGTACCCGACCTCGTGAATGCAGGGATACCCGACGTCGGAGCTGAGGTCTCAAATTACTTGAGCCCGACCTTTTGAAAGCTCGGACTCAACTAGGGACACTGTTCATACCCTGACCTAAAACATAAAGCTAGCCCCAATAAGGAAGAAAGGCCCACCCAAAAAGGATAGCCTTCACCACAAAAGAGGTCGGGCATGGTGAAAGAGATCGGATACGCACTTACAAATAGCTGCCTTCTTGAATCTCCCATACTATCTCTATCTTCCTAAAAGATAGATCCTAACAAACCCCCAAGATAAAGGGAACGGATATCCACCAATAAAGGTGGAACTACTCCAATAAAGGTGGTTAACAGCTCTACTATAAATACACTGACACTCCTCAGGTATATTCACGTTCTAATTTACTAAAAACCTGCCTAAAGCCCTTGCTAACTTAAGTATCAGAGTCTCTTGCAGGTACCATCCTCACCTCCTCATAAGAATCTCGGACAGAGGCTGGTGCACGAAAATTACACTCACACTATGAAATTCCGCACAACTAACCAGCAAGTGCACTGGGTCGTCCAAGTAATACCTTACATGAGTAAGGGTCGATCCCACGGAGATTGTTGGCTTCAAGCAAGCTATGGTTATCTTATTATTCTTAGTCTGGATACCGATAGGGTTCTTTAGTTTCAGTTATAAAAAAAGTAAAAGAGCATGAAATTAGTGATTGTTACGTAGTAATGGAGAATATGCTGGAGTTTTGGAGATGCTTTGTCTTCTGAATCTCTGCTTTCCTACTGTCATCTTCTTCACGCATGCAAGGTTCCTTCTATGGCAAGCTGTGTGTTGGTGGATCACCGTTGTCAATGGCTACCATCCATCCTCTCAGTGAAAATGGTCCAAATGCGCTGTTATCGCACGGCTAATCATCTGTCGGTTCTCGATCATGTCGGAATAGGATCCATTGATCCTTTTGCGTCTGTCACTACACCCAACACTCGCGAGTTTGAAGCTCGTCACAGCCATCCAATCCCTGAATCCTATAGATTTTCAGGATTCTCAAGGATGCTGCCATTGGATTCTAGCTTATACCACGAAGATTCTGATTAAGGAATCCAAGAGATATTCATTCAGTCAAATATAGAACGGAGGTGGTTGTCAGGCACGCATTCATAGATTGAAAATCATGATGAGTGTCATGGATCATCACCTTCATCATGGTTAAGTACGAATGAACATCTTAAAGAGAAACAAGCGTGTTTGAATGGAAAACATAAATAATTGCATCAATTCATCGAGACGCTGCAGAGCTCCTCACCCCCAACAATGGAGTTTAGAGACTCATGCCATCAGAGAATACAAAGTTCATATCTAAAATGTCATGACGTACCAAATAGGTCTCTAAAAGTTGTTTAAATACTAAACGAATAACCTAGGTTTACAAAAAATGAGTAAATTAAGATAGATAGTGCAGAAATCCACTTTCGGGGCCCACTTGGTGTGTGTTGGGGCTGAGACTTAAGCTTCTCACGTGCCTGGGCTGTTTTTGGAGTTAAACGTCAGGCTGTAACCTGTTTCTGGCGTTTAACTCCAACTTGTAACCTATTTCTGACGTTCAACGCCAGAATGCAACATAGAACTGGCGTTAAACGCCAGTTTATGTCATTTGTCTTTGCATAAAGTATGGACTATTATATATTGCTGGAAAGCCCTAGATGTCTAATTTCCAACCCAATTAAGAACGCGCCAATTGGACTCTTGTAGCTCCAAAAAATCCATTCCGAGTATATGGAGGTCAGAATCCAACAGCATCAGCAGTCCATTTTCAGCCTAAATCATATTTTTGTCCAACTCCCTCAATTTCAGCTAGAAAATACCTGAAATCACAGAAAAATACACAAACTCATAGTAAAGTCCAGAAATATGAATTTTTCTTAAAAAATAATAAAAATATACTAAAAACTAACTAAAACATACTAAAAACTATATGAAATTACCCCCAAAAAGCGTATAAAATATCCGCTCATCAGCGGCACCTTGGTGAGAGGCCGAAGCGGGTTTAGGAATTTTCCTCAAAGAAGAATTGGCGTTGCAAGTATAATCCCAAACCCACTATCAACTCTTAATCAAAGTTTGAATTCAAAAGAATGTCACAATTCAAAATCAATTCAATTCCGGGAGTGTTTAGTTCCCGGGTTGTCTCCCAACGACACTTGAGATCAATGAGTGTACAATTCTGGTTGGTGATCAAGGGGTTTGCAATGAAGAGATAAACATATGAAGAAATAAAAGAACTTTCAAAATTTCAATAAATGAACTAATAAAGGAATTAAAGAACTAACTATGTAATATAGACAAGTAATGTGTAAAAAGGACTAATGTAAATGTACGTGAAATATTGAAAGCATAAAAGGTATTTTGGCTTGGAATGAGCTAAGGGTCCTTTTCTTGTTGGAACCACAACTATGACAATTAGAATGGATTAATCTCACTTGGTTAACCCTCACATCGGAGAGTAAGTTAAATGCGCATAAGTGTTCTTAACCTACAAATCCTAAATTGCTTGCTAATTGCCTTAGCAACAAATTAGCATTAGTGGGAACAAGAACAATTAACAATCCAAGAATTGACACTAAATGTTGGACATTCCAACTCTAGGAACCCGATTGCTCACTTTTCCCAAGCCAAAAGATAGAAAACTAGCCCAAAATCATAATTGACATTTTGTCAAACACTTGGTGGGAAAAAACATTAAACATAGAAAAAATGAGAAAATGCTTGAAACTAAAAGCAACAAATGATCTCAATCAACAATAACAACTCAAGAAAGCATATAACAATAATCAATCATCAAATTCATCAACAAAAGTTGCAATTGCAAGAGAGAAGTAAAATTGAACTATAACTTGAATTATAAGAAAGAGTAAGAACAATGTAGCTATAAAGAGTAGTAACAAAGAGATACTTACAATGGAAGCTAGCAAAATCCAAGATCAAAATTGGAAATGGAACTTGAATGTAAAACCCTAGTATAAACCCTAATAGAGATGATGAAAAACTTAGAGAAAAACTATACTAAAGCTTCCTAATACTACTCCTAAGCTACCCTAATGTTATCCTCTCTTCTCTCCTTCCTTTTCCCTTAAATATGAGCTAAATGGCTTCAGAAATGGGCCTCCAATCCACCAAAATCGCGAGTTACGTGCAATTTTAATGAAGGCATGTGCGAGCACCTGTGCGTACGCACAGACGTGTGTGCAAGCACACTCTACCAAAATCTCTTCTTGTGCGTACACACAAGTAGCTGTGCGCACGCACACTAGGCGATGCTCTGAATGTACGCGCAATGCGCATGATGCGGCTCACGCTCACGTGTGGATCTGTTTTGATGCCTGTGCATACGCACGTAGGTCTGTGCGTACGCACACATCGCTGTGCTCTTCTCCTTTGATTCTTCATGCTTCCTCCTCTTGGCATGCTCTTCTTCCATTCTCTCCAAGCCATTCCTACCTTATACATCTGAAATCACTCACAAACAACATCAAGGCATCGAATGGAAGGCAAATGGAATAAAATTGATCAAATTAGGCACAAAAGAGCATGTTTTCATAATCAAGCATAAATTAGGAGGAAAGTTCAAAAGCATGCTATTTAAGAAAATAAGTGCAAGTTTATATGATGAAATCCATTCAATTTCAACAAAAAATCATCATCAAATATGAATTCATCACACTTCGGCACTGAAACAAGTCGGACGCTGCCCCACAAAGAGTCTGGAGCTCACGCTCAGACCCAGATCAATGTTTCAAGTAACATTCGAAACAGTGGGTAATTTTACTAAGAAGAAAATCAGATGGCAGTTGACTACTCATAGATCAGATTCTAACAATGGAAATGCCGCTTGTGAGGCTATTATTAGAGATCATGAGGAAAGATTCTTAGCCTATTTTAGTGCGAATTTAGCCTGTGGCATTGTGACTTTATCGGAGCTATGGGTATCTTGTTGGGTATTAACTTTGTCATGAGTCTTGGTTATGTTAATTTATCTATTGAAACTGGACTTGATTGCAGCGGCTAAATTCTGTCTTCATTATGATATTGATTTGCACTCGTTAAGAGCTCGTGTTTCGGCTATTAGAGAGAGATGTAGCAGATTAAGCAGTTAGAAGATTAACCACCAATTTAGAAAAGCTAATTTTTATCCTCATGGAATAACTCATTTTCGCTGTAATTTACAATTTCATTGTCATGATCATTTCAATTAAACACCTCTTTTTTTAAAAATAGTTTGTTGAGATTTTTTTTGGAACATTCAGTCATGTTGTTAATCAAATAAAAAACTAATTATTTTTTTTTTTTGAGATAAATCTTAAATTTAACTGAGTTAAAATAATTAGATCAAATATAATATAATAAAATAAATTTATTTTTTTTATAAATAAATTCATAAAAATATAATTTTTTTATAATAAATTTTAGTACTCTGTTGTACAATAAATTATTGTTGTCATAGTTAAATTAGTTATTTAGTATTCATTCATTTTACTTTCAAAATCCTATATATTATTCAAATTAAATAATTTTATGTTTAATTGAAGTGATATATTAAGTATAGCATTGAATTAAAAAAAAATTTCAAATTTATGACACGGTATAAAATAATAACAAAAATAGCAATGGAAAAAAAATTAAACTAATAAAAGTTTTTTTTTGGTGACAAAACCAATAAAAATTTAGTATTAAGTTAACCGTCGGTATGATTTGTAGTAAGATATTTGATTAATAGCTGAAAATTTAAATATAGTTAATTTTAAGTAAAATTAAAAATTATTAAATAATTTAACAGATTTAATTAAATTTGTATGTAATGTGACTTGAGTTTTCACCTTCATTAATAAGTAGTGTAAGGGAAAAAAAAAATAAAAAGATAGAGAAGAATGTGAGAGTGCACACATGTCCAACGTCAATTGGAAGGAAACAGAACCAACGGTTCCTGAAGCGGCTTCCTTATCCGTCGCTGAGTGTGTTTGTTTGTGTTAGAGAACGATAACCAGCAGCCACAACATGGCTCTTCGAATTCCCTGTAACTGCTGCATTCCATTCTCAAACCACCAATCTTCCGCTTCTAACGCTTTCTACACCGCTGCTTTCACAAACCGCCGCAAGTCCACCTCGGCGGCGAGGGCGGAGCTCCGGACGCAGGTGGATGTGACCGCCCGAACTGCTTACTCGTCACCGTCCGGTGAGGTTCCTACTCACAAGGTCACCGTCCATGATACACAAAGAGGAATTGTTCACGAGTTCGTGGTTCCTGAGGTTTTTTCTCTCTTCCTTCTTCCGCCTCCAGCATAATTCTCAACTTTGCTGAATATTTTAGAAACAAATTCATATGTGGTTGGTTGATTATTGTGAAATGCAGGATCAGTATATATTACACACTGCTGAATCTCAGAACATTACCCTTCCGTTTGCCTGCAGGCATGGTACTGTTCCCTCCTTTCGTAATTCTTACTGATCGTATGAGCTTAATGTTGATGTAATGACAGCCTTAAACGTTTTTAAAACAGTGTCCAATCGCATATTTTCTTTAGGATGACCATTCACACGGTGAATGTAAAGGCAGGTATATTGGATGCGTTATGTGACTGGATGGTCGTGTTGAACTGCTTTGTGCTTCAAAACTAAATTTGATGAAATATATGTATATTAATTTGTGTTACCTTGTTTTGGATTGGTCTGGTCTTAACTGAAGTGAGGATAATACCTTGGATAGAATTGAATCTTTTTGTGCCTTCTATTTGTCTAGTGATCTTAATCCAAAGATTTCACCATTTATCCATTTTGGGGCCACTGCCATTGGCATTGGAGATTACTCACTAGAATTTTATTATTATTTGGGGTTTGATGACAGGAAGAACCTACTTAAAGTTTATTGATCATACAAAAATCATAATGTTTGCATTAAAGATCATTTATAAGCTATATAGAACAAGACACACCAACTAAGCAAGATGTCATGTGTGAATGTCTGACATTCAAAGACACTCATACAACATGAGACATAACTATATCTATTGTTGATCAATTATACTTCAAACTTGAATTGCACAAAATGATAATAAGGTCTAGAAACATCTATATTGGTAGTTTGACATTTATAAATACTTGAATACCGAATAAATCTTCAAAATTTATACACATACTGTTTCCATGTCATGCATTTTAAAAGTTTGGTTTGTCTACATGTCTGTATTGAGTATCCGTGTCAGTATACATGCTTCATCGTTGATGAACCTATGACTCTACTGACTCCCTTGCTACTTATCTAATGTTCTGTTACATTATTTACAAGGTTCCGTATTGCTGATATAACTAGCATTGGCTGCTACATTTTGCATATCCTGTAACTATTTCTCATACAAACTATATAAATCATCTAATAAAGTCCTTCACTGGCCCTGCTTCAGGCTCCTTTGATCTATGCACCTACTTCATTTGAGCTTTTAGTTGTATCATGATTCCCTTATATATCCATAAATCAATTAATTTAAATCTGCAGTTATCATCATTCATAACTAGTATGCATGGATACTATATTTCCTAATTTGATATCTTTACCCTTTTAACCTTTCAAGGGACTATGCTCTTCAGTTTTTATTATTTCAATTTTGAGGCTCCAACATTTCTTAACATAATTACTTACTTTATTATGTTTTTGAAAGTAACGCAAAGTTTGTTGTGGTTTATAATTAACCCGTTGCACTTGGTTTTTCATTCTATTAGAAATGACTTTTGTTGTTGGTAGATTCCATTTCTTCAAATGGGTAAAAATTCAAAAACTTTTATCTCCTGTAGGAACAAAGACAATTATGACTATTCTATGTAGTTTTAGGGTTTCGTTTGATTCTTTATATTTACTGCTAAATTACCATAGTCAAGATTGTATATATGGCGCAGTTCATCTGTGATACTTCATACTTGTTCTTTTTGCTGCTTCTATGACCATCTACGTTGAAGTCAACTCATTTGATGCTACTACTAGCTTCCTGATAGTCTGATACTCTTTGTTGAAACTTTGTGCTGGCAGGTTGTTGTACTAGCTGTGCTGTACGTATAAAGAACGGACAGATTAGACAGCCAGAGGCACTTGGGATATCTGCTGAATTGAAAGAAAAGGCATGCTTGACTTCTTTATTCTAATCTATTTTTCATTACACGGATGAACCAGTAATTTTGACTTAATCTCTTCTAGTTGTGATTCTATTATTAGATTCTTTTATGCAATTTTCTCATGAACTACTGGATGATGCCAAAAGAAGAGAACAGGTCTTCCGCAATAAATCATTTTCTTGTAGTCATAATATTGAGAAATAAAGATGATATTGGACATGATAAAATACTCTAGAGCAAAAGAGAGGAGGAAGAAGTGGCAGTTTGGAACTGCATATTCATGAAGTATTGATATGATAATACTTGGACGGGTGATTCTTAATCAGGCATCTCTCCCCTGACGCCTAGGTACTCCATTCCATGCTAAATATCTGCAAGGTGATGTGACGCACAATTAAAAATCGCCAATTACCATGACTATGTTTATGTGGAAACAGTTGAGTGAGGCACATGATACATGATTCGCAAGTGAACACTCCAGATGGATCCAGAGATTTATGAATGAGTTTACTATAGAAAAAAAGTTGGGGTAGAGAGATGGTATATCTTACTTTAGTTGATTTGAACGTGTTTGGAGAAGACCCTTAGAGACCTTAGTTATGATAGTGTAGAGTAGATGGAGGGTAGACTGGTAGTCCAATAGTTAGAGGTAGAGGGTGACAGAAAAATCATTAGGGAAACTATCAAAGTAGATTCAATTGCTAGATGTTAGTATGATTTAGACTCGAATATTATGAGATCCCCTAATGCATGTAGTTGTAGTCAAACAAGACTTGGATGCTGTACTATATCCCACTATTTTTCCTTGAATTTGTGTGAACTGTGACGGATCCTATCATGATTTTATTGTGGCATACTTTGATGCATTTCTCCCCCGAAATATATTGGATGGTTCCAAAGAGTAGAATGAGAGTCTTTTATTGTCATTATTAAATTTTGAAAGGTAAAAGGTCATATCAAGCATGATGCGGAAAAAAAAAAAGGAAAAAAGAAGAGAAAGTTTAAGCAGTAACAGAGAAATAGCTTACTGGATTTTAACTTGTGAGCTCCAAGTCAGAAAACAGCAACTTCATTAGTGCTGAATCTCACTGTCTACCTTGCTCTTTATATTAACTGTGAATAGAGGAGATGAGAGGAGGAAGAAGTTGCAGTTGTTTCAGTGTAGAACTACCAGATAATCTAATAAATAAGACCTTAGTATTAGCATGTGCCATGTGTCTAACCCTGTTAAATTTTACCTTATTCTTTTGGCACCTAAGAGGATCGAAGGTGTTGTGTTTATGCCATAGTGCTCACATTGCACTGAAGTTGTAATTAATATGTTCCTTTAGTTATTTTAGTAACTTCAATTATAATATTAGAGAATCAAAATTTGTAAGAGTAATTATGAGCCTATTACTTCCATACTTCTACAGAACATTCAATTAATCGGTTCTGTTTCTCACACATTGTTCTAGACTGAAGATTTGTATTCTTCATTGTGTTTTTATTTTTATTTTGGGGTCTATTCCAATAATGAAACTGAAACATAGTCTGAAGGGGTTTATGTATATTTTTGTTACTATTACATGCATGTTTAACAGTTTGTTTTTTTGGTTACTATTCTGTATGTACAACTGAATAAAGATATAGTCCAGTTTATGGTTTGCTTTCCTTTCTTTTTCTTTATCATTCTTTCCTTCATTCGTTAACAACTTTGAACAACATGCCATACATGTTTTTGCAAATTCCACTGCCTTTTATTGCTGAGCTAGACAAGTGTATGGAATTTTTCTTCAGGGCTATGCACTTCTTTGTGTGGGGTTCCCATCCACGGATGTTGAAGTAGAAACGCAAGATGAAGATGAGGTAATGAGAAGGAACACCAATCACAGCTTTCACTTTGTCATGACTGCTTTGTGATTTCCATTTCGATCTTTTAGGGTATGTTTGATTGAGGGTTGGAAAATCAAACCCATCTAAAAAATTCCCATTCCATTTTTTAACCCCAACTAAACATATTTTAATATGTAAACTTCTCTCTTGTAAATTGAATTGGAGGCCTAATCAAATCATTATCATCGTTCTTATTT
The DNA here is from genome assembly GCF_000817695.3 of Arachis duranensis. Taxonomy (NCBI): domain Eukaryota; kingdom Viridiplantae; phylum Streptophyta; class Magnoliopsida; order Fabales; family Fabaceae; genus Arachis; species Arachis duranensis. The sequence goes on along the minus strand of NC_029772.3, from coordinate 26,290,631 downwards.
TTTGTCATTGAATCATGAATACGACAATAAATCCATGGCATATACAGGTATATTGGCTTCAGTTCGGACGGTATTTTGCCCGAGGACCAGTGGTATGTTCTGTTGGCTCTTGAATTCTTAGAGTGTATTTGGTTTGCGTTTACATTTTCTATTTTTATTTTTAATGTTTTGTGTTTTCAGGATTTTTTGAAGAAAAAAGAGAATAACAATGAAAACAATAAAATCTTGTTTTCTATTTTCACTTCTAATTTTTCTTTCCTTTACCAAATCTTTAAAACAGAAAACATTGAAAACAAAAACATAAGATGAAAATGCAAACCAAATGCACCCTTAATCATTTTGGAAACTATTAGAGAAAAAAAAGGGAAACTAGATAGCTTCCCCTCTACTTTTTCATTTATTTGGTTGTGTGACTTCTAATGCGTTGCAGGAGAGAGATGACTATGCCTTGGAGTTGGCCATGGGCGACGAGTAAGTAAAACAATGTAAAATCTGAGAACCATTGGAGCACACAATGCGGAATTTTCTGTTTTCCCTCTCTTTTTACATGGTTTTAGCCTTGAATATTTGCACGTCAAGTAAAATCCCCAATCCTATGTAATCCTTATGTAATCTTCATCATCTCTTAAAAGTAGTGGACTGTTGTCATTAGCATAGTATACAAATGTAGGTAATCTTCATGCATATCTCTGTCATCGTGGTTTGTGTAAATTAGTATTCTAATACTTGATTATATATCGCCGCGTATCAAACTTTGAAGGTCTTTAGTCATAAATATGTTCACTTATTATAAAAGAGGTTTTGTTTTGTTAGGGAACTAATAAAGTAGTGGATGAAAAAAAAAATTAACGAGATAAAAAGATGAATTTAAAGAAGGGTAAAGTATTGTTTTGGTCTCAAATGAATCTTATCTTGGTTTTTAATGTAAAATCCAAAAAAAATTAAATTAAGAAAAATTGATTAATTAAAACTGCGTTAATTGGAATTAAAACGTTTGGAATATGTAAAATATATTAGAATCTGTAATTTAGAAATTTAATGAAAAAATTGAATTAAAAATATTAAATTGAGCACGAATTGATAGTTATTTTGGGAAAAAAATAAGTACCGACGTTAAAGTGTTTTTGTAGCGGTTTAAATTTGTTCAGTACTACGAGTGAGGAAAATTGAGAATGTAGAAATGATGAAAAAATATTTGGAATAGAAATTCGGACATTTATTTTAAAGATTTTAATCCAGGGTTAGACTAAATGAGTTAAAAATCACCAAACATCAAACAGGTTCATGTTGGGCCCAAAGCCCAAACCCACATATATATAAGTTGATAACTTAACAAGAAGAGAAAAGGGAGAAGAATAAACCCTAACTTCCATCATCTTTAAATCACCATAACTTTTACTATAGAACTCTGATTGTCGCACCGTTTGCGGCCACGCGAAACTTGTCTCCTCCTTTTCAATTTTATCCAATTAGTTTGGTAAGTAATAAGAAGTTCCAGCTTTAGTTTCTCATTTGAATCTGAATTTGTATTTTAAGTTTGGGTATGATAATTTTTGGTGATTTTGATGTTATAGGAGTTCTCTAACTTGTGTTCTTGGTAGTTTTCATCATTAAATCAGTGGTTAAAGATAAGGATCCCTTTTTTTCTCTGGTTTCATCGATTTATATGAGTCATAGTTTTGATATTGTGCCAAATTGTATAATATGATGTTAGATTGAGTAATTGAAAACTTGATTTAGTGGAGTTGTAAAATTTGAGTTTGGACTTTAGTGTGAGTCAATTTGGAGGCTTGGAAATTTGGAAGCTTGAATTTGCGATATTAAGGTATGGGTTTAAGTTTCGAGTAAATATCATGTAATGTGACATGAAAATCCTAAGCTAATGGACCTAGGATTATTGTTGAATTGTTGTGGTTGATTGTTTAGTTTAGTGAAAATTATGATATATGTTGGTCGCTGAGTGAGTATTGATGAAATTAAGTGTGAATTTGCAAAATGAGTATAATTTTGATTTAGTTTCAATAAAATTGTGATTGAATAAATGTTGTGATTTGATTGCGTATTGAAGCGTTGATATGAAAATTGGGTTGGAGGCCATGATAGGATGAGAAATTCCTATGTGGTTATTCTTCTATAACTTTTGTCTCCTTTTCTTGTGACTATGTTTTTTATTTTTTGGTATTTTTTATGGTCCAGTTTTTAAGAATGTTGGTGGTTTCTTTGTTTGTTTTCAGTTGTAGGATTCGATGTGCTTTATTTGGTGAATATGTTGATGAACTTAATCAATTTCTGTCTTTTGAGTATGCTAAATAACCAGTTGTCATTTTGCAGCTTGCCAAAGTTAAAGATTTTTAGAGGTTCGTGTAATATACCTTGCTTTTCTTTGGGTGAATTATCTGATTGTTTTAGGTTTTAATGTTAGATTTGTGTAATCAATGTATATTATTTTTAGATAAAGTTAGACTTCAGAATGTTATATTTGCATCAAAGTTTGGATTTAATCTTGACATCCTAGAAGTGGTAGTTTTTTGAAAAAGGTATATAAGTTCACTTGTCTTATGGTATTCATTTTTCTTTTTGGTCATTTCTTAGAGATTTAATTTGCTGTTCTATCTGTTAACAATCATATTCTCCATGGAGCTAGTACATCCCAACTCATTGGGATTGTTGGTTCTGAAAAAAATGTTGGAGTCGAAGAGGACTTTATGAAGTTGACACTTAAATGTACTGTTAAGTCGCTTAATGATAACAATATGGTGGGAATTATGTTGATCATTTTTTCTCTTTAGTCTTTAATAATTTTTGTGTTATTATTTTTTTTACTGTTTTATTTTTATTTCACAAATACTACTGTGTTTTAGAACTATGTTCATCCTTTTTTTTCTCTATAGTCTTTGACTATTTTTTTATGTTATTATTTTTTTTACTGTCTTAGTTTCAATTTGCAAATACTATTGTGCTTGGTTATAATATGGTTATTTTTTATTTTTGGTATTTTTAGGGTGGAACTTTTGTTGTGCTTGCAAAAATTATTGAGATAGTTGAGGATGATCTTTGGTGGTACTCTACTTATGTGTGTGGCAGAGCTGTTCAGACAAAATCTGAGATTTATTTTTGTCAATTTTGTAACATCAATGTTATGAATGTTACACGTGGGTATAATTATTTTACAATGTTGCCTTTGTACTTTGTTAATTTCTAGATTTTTTCTGTATAGTAGTTAGCTTATACCAGTATTTTTGTGCCTTAAAAAATACAGGTTAAGAGTGAAGATGTTGGCTGAAGATTTCACTGATGTGTTTATTTTTGTGCTCTTTGATTGTGAAAAAAGGTTATCTATTGAATAGGCCTTGCGCTCAACTATTTGAGCAACATCTTAAGGATGTGGATGTAAGATCTCTCAACAATATTTTCTTTATATGTGCTGAGTTTATGGTTATGGTATTTATTTATCTCTCAGTTTCTCTTTATATATTTTGATTTGTTACTTTTCTTTAATTTTTTTAGGTTGTGTTTGGTACACAATCTCCTCTTATATTCCAAGAAATAGTTGAAAAGATTATGCTTTTCAAAGTTTGTAGTAGACCCGTTAGAATGGAAAAGTTCAAAGGTACTTACTTGGTGAGTTGTGTTTATGAAGATGCTGTAATAGTTGGAATGTTTGAGCTTTCAGGAACATATTTGAGTCCTAAAAGGGTATAAAATGAAATTCTATGATATTTTTATTTTATTAAATTGATATCTAGTTTACCTCTTTTTTTATTGGTTCACTTTTAATCAGGGACGGATTTATTCCTATGGGTGTGGGGGCAAGTGCTTCCACTACAATTTGGAATTTTATTGAGTAGTATATAATAATAATATTTATTTGTTCCCACTAATTATTAAATTTGATCCGCAATAACTTTTTATTCAACTTTCGATACTAATACTATTGATAGTCAATTTGAGAACTTCATATTAGATGTCCATTATAATGATCTATTTTCAAATTTAAATAAGATTGGTGTTCTTTCTTAAAAATCGACTCGGAAGAATATTATCTATCTATTTGTGTTTCTTCTTTTGAAATTATATTGTTAAGGTTTTAAAATATGAAATATAAAAAATTAATTTTAAATTATATGTTATTATTTAAATTATTATTTTAGTATTTTAATTTGTAATTAGATATTTTGAAACTTAATTATATTTTACAATAATAAAATATAATTATAACAATAACTATGCTACGTATACATAAAATAATCACTTGTATAGAATAAATTTTAAAATACAAATTTTGAAATACAAAATATATATTAAAAATAAGTTAAATAATATATGTATTTATACACAAATTTATAGTAGATAATTTGATAGCTAATTTTTTATGTAAACATAATATTTTTATTATAAAAATTATTATCATGTTATATATATTTCGCCTCTACTATCAAAATTTTCTAGATATCCTATATTGAATGTATTTTGTATTGTCTAAGGCTGAGTTTGTTTCAACAGGAAAAAGATCATTTGACCCCTTTAAAGTTACCAAAACACCGGATGTGGTGTTGACTCTTTCTAGCTATTCCAAGCTTTTTGTTGTTTCACCTCAGTGTACTTAGAAGTAATCCAGTATTGTTGACTTGGAAGCTGATGAATATGCAAAGGTTCTATGTTTTTCATTTTTTCTCTCACTATTATATTCCCCTTTTCCCTTGTTTTTCTGAGCCTGTGTAAATTCAAACTATTCTGTTTTGTCCTATAATAGTGTTCTCTTCTCAAAAGAAAATCTATTGATGTTGTCATAGATATATTAAATGAAATAGATAATTCTAAAAATTCATGTGACGAAGTTGATGAAAGTAAGGAGGTAAATAACGTTGAATTATTTCTCTGACATGGTATTGATTTTAATATTTTGCATTCTTTTGATTACAACTATTTGTATTTATCTCTCTAATTTGGTTTTAATTTTCATGTAAATTTTGAAATTAGGAGTATGTTTTTGGTTTTAAACAAGGCTATGTTGAGGCAGAGAAAGAGGAGAAGCCTCCTTTAAAGAGGTTAAAAAGATCCTTAAGATTGAAGTCTCATGTCTTTGGAGATGAGTATGCATCTAGACAGGGAATTAAGTGAGATAGGTGTCCATGCCTATTATCTAGAGCTACTGATTATGATTAATAGGACATTAGACATGAAAAGTGCAAATAGTATATGCACTTTTTCTGTGAAGAACGTTAAGTTTTTTGGTTGTACCCATGTAATAGCATTTGATATTTTGGGTTGTGATGTAGAAAATGTGTGGATTAAAATATTTTGATCTTCTGTATGGAATATTTTATAGTTTTTTATTGGACTTATTTCTCATGTAATTGATTAAGTGCTAGGATGTAAACACAATATCATTAGTTACTAGGAAAATTAATTATGTAGCCCCTTATCTTTGTAGTTCAGTTACTTTTTTGAAATTTAATTAAATGTAGTAACTCTTTTATGATATGTTAGAATTTTTCATTCTATAGTTTAGGTTATTGCTTCACCTATTTATTTTTGGCAAGTGAATATTTTATAGGATTTAGATGAATGAATATTTAGGCGTGCTTGAATTGTTATGCAGCTTCTCTATATTGAACAATTTGAAACTGATTCTTTGGCCACTTTGCTTTTGACATAGGTTTCTAATATATATGTTGGCCAAATTAATTAATTTAGCCTAAGTAACAAAATAATAGATTTTATTTTTTTTTAACTTTTTATATCGACACTTTCTTTTAATTTCATTAGAGTTTTGTGGAATATATTTGAATCATGAAATGTTTATTTTGCTCGAGTCTAGAGATTATGGCCTTATTTTTCACATGTGCCACTTCATATTGCTTAATAGATAAAAGGTGTTTTTTTTGTTTAAAATAATAGGGTGGATGTGTTGTTTAATTTTTTTAGTCTATATATATTACAAATATTTTTTAAGCAAATAATAATATATTATTTTGTGAGAGGTGCATTGAAGATAGAGATTTCAATAATGTTAGACATCTTTTACCCATGCATTGCATGGATCTTTGGCTAGTATATATATATAAGTAATAAATGATGTTCCAAATGACATTCCTAGAAGTAAGTGTATATGTGATGTAAATTAAAAAAGAATGCATAGTGAGTGTGAAAAATGAGTTATGGGTAGCTAGATTCATGAAGTAGGATCAAGTAGCTTGTTGTAGGTTAGGTGGAGGTTTAAGCTAATTAATGATTTAAATTTCTAGTCGACTTGACCATATACATCTCTACCTTTATCTTAGTCCCATTAAAACCATTTAAAGTCTTCATGATATTTGTATGTATACATTGAATGTTTGTTAATTGTTAGAAGAAGAACAAATCTTAGAAAGTATGATTAAGAGAGAATCAAGTTAATCAACCCTTTATACTAGAGCAATAAAAGAGTAAACACATTCGATGAGGGTTTGATTGCTCAACTCTATGTTCTCTTTTCTCATGAAAATCTTGCCTTGTAAGTTTGTAAAATATTTTTTAGGACTTAAAAAATTGATGGAATTGAATTGATTGTTATATTGCTTTTGGCCCTCTATACTTATATATGTTCTTGGTAGAATTAGGTAGAGTAGTTGAATGAGTGTTTGGTAACTTGCTGTTAATGAATGCTTGAGAACATATTTTTGTTTAAGTGTAGAAGAGTTGACAAACCCATGTTTTATGATAATTCTTGAGTTGAAAAGGGTAAAATTTATCAACTTAACTTGCACTTATTTATTGTAAATGCATAATTTTGTGAATTTTCTCCTACTTGTACTTAATTGATTAAAACATGCTTTTTATACTTTAAAAGTATCAAACTAATTCTTTTTTTTTATCATATTCTATGCCTTTTGTTCAAGTGGTTTAAGGTTTAGAAGGTAAGGATGGGTTGAAAGATGGAGAAAAAGCATGCAAAAGTAGAGAATTTATTAAGAAATGAACATTTTGTAAAATTGCTAATTGTGCATACGCATCATTCCCAAATCATGCGTTCGAATCATGCATGCATATGCATCATTTTTAACGTGTGTCTCACCTAAAATAGCACATAAATCTCAATTTGAGGCCTATTCTTGGCCCAATCCAACACATTTTTGAAGCTATTGAAGCATGGAATAAAGGAGATAAAGACACACATTAACATACACACTCATTTTTTTTAGGTTTTAAAATCTTGAATTTTAGAGAGAGAAGCACCAATTTCTCTCTAGAATTGAAGGATTTATTAAGAATTTTTTCTAGTTTTAGGGTTTAATATTTTTTAATTGTAGTTTTTCGTCTGTAATTTCTTGTTTTGCTACTTTGCTTTTTTTAGAATCTTTTATTAGTTTCATTTATTTTGTCATTTTAATTTAAGAACCGTTGTTGAATTCTAAATTTTTTCTTTAATGAATTTGATGCTTTTATGCTTTATTCTTGCTCTTTTGCATTGCTATTGCCCACTTCTTGTAATTGGTAGTTGTAGATTTTACTAATTTTTATAATTTATGATGCTTTATATTTATGTACACTAAGTGTTTGATAAATATTTGCATTAGTTATGAAGTAGTTTTTCTCTCTCTTGGCTTGGGGTTGAGGAATTAGGTAATCTTGATTCATTGATGTCCAATATTGACTGGTAATTTAGGGTTGTTAACTAATCTTGTTTTCATTGAGCTAATCTTTTACTAGTTCAATTAGTAAATTAGTTAAGACGTATGGATTATGATTAATTATGCCTACTTGACTTTTCTCAATGTGTAGAGGTTGATGAAGTGGGATTAACAATTCATAATTTCCATGTTTATAGTCAATGACAAGGATCATGATCCTTAACCCTCAACCCTTGCCAAGATCATTTTTACATTTGAAGTTACTTTTATTTTCTAGTAAATTATCCTAATTATTTTTAGTTTAATTTCTTTTATCATTTAGATATTGCTTGCTCTTTAAGTTTTTGCTATTTAAATTCCTGTTAATTATGATCCAAACTCTCAATTTTCCATAGCCAAAAATAATGCACTTGTAAGACCCGGTATTTTTAGAAATTAGATTAGGATATTTATTTATGATTTTAAAGAAAAATTTATTTGATTATCTCTAACTTTAAAATGATAGTATTTATTTGAAAATCATTTGTAAGTTGATGAATAAATAGTATTTTCTTTAAAGATAATTTTGTTGGATTAAAATTGGTTTTCAATTACTACATTACTCTTATTTTTATTGAAAATTACCAATCTATCCTCACCCTTTTTTTCCAAATCAAAACCCAAATTCTAATCTAAGTGAGACACTCTCTCACCCTTCCTTCCCCCCTCAGCAGCTACCAAACCCTTTCCAAAACTTATACCACACATAGAAATACCCACACAGTTGAGAGAAAAGAGAGACAAAGAGAAAGAAGAAGAGAGAGAGAGAGGGGGAGTCATAGTGCCCTGCTGCCGTCAAGCCTGTCTGCCGAATTTAAATTGATTGGTTTTCAGCAAGTTTTTCGATTCCACGTCGATTTTTGACTCTGTGATAAACCCCAATTTGGTGGTTTATCTTGTACTTATTTTAGGTGGTTTTATCACTTTTTACCCACATTCATCCAAAGGAATAGCATGGTTTCATGATTGTCTCCTAATTTGTGCTTAAGTGTGAAAACATACTTTTTAGGCTTTAATTAGCTAAATTTAATTCACCTTTGATTCTACTAGATGCCTTGATGTGTTTGCTAGTAAATTCAGATTGGAAAGGCTAGGAATGGATCAAAGGGATGAAGAGGAAAAGCATGCAAGTGAAACAAGGATTTGGGATGTTGAGATCGACGCGCAAGCGCAGCAAACGCGCACGCGTGGATTATGGAGTCACATGGCGACGCGTACATGGCGTGTACGTGTCGATGCTGCACGTGACTCACTTCAAGGCAAAATGCTGGGGGTAAATTTTGGGCTTCCCAGGCCCAGATACAACTCATTTCTGAGGCTATTTAAGACAAAATTCAAGGAGGAGTCAACACATTAGAATCACTTCACACATTAGTTAGTTTTAGTTGAGTTTTGGAGGGAAAGTTAGTTTTTAGAGAGAGAAGCGCTCTCTTCTCTTTAGAATTAGGATTAGGTTAGATCTAGATTAGGATTTCTTAGATCTAGGTTAATTTCATGCTTTGATTCACTTTTTTTTTGTAATTCTTCTTCTTCTACATCTCCTCTCCCTAGTTTAGCATTTAATTCTTGTAATTCTCTACTTTTATGTTGATGCACTTTTGTTTCTCCTATTTTTTTTTCTAATGCAATTCATGTCTTGATTTCCTTTATTGCTTAATTGAATTATTGTTGTTAATTTCCTTGCAATTGAGTAGTGTAGATTTACTTTTATTGCAATCTTATTATGCTTTCCTTTTACACCTTCCAAGTGTTTGATAAAATGTTTGGAAGGATGTTAGACTAGATTTTAGTGCTCTTGGCTTGGGAAGGTAACTTTGGAACTCTTGAGTCACTAATGTCTAAGTAATTGATGATTGGGATCCGTTGACTTTAGCCATCACTAATTGATTTAGTGGATAGCTAGGACTTATGGACTTGGATTGATATAGCTCATTTGACTTTCCTTTACTAGTTAGAGGATGATTTAATGGGATTGATGCTTGCCAATTCTCATGTTGTGGTTAGTGATAGGGATAGAGATCCGTGACCACCAAACCTTGCCAAGACCTTTTTAGCTATTAGTTTACTTTCTTGCCATTTATCTTTCATGTCTCTTATCAAAACCCCAAACATAACTCATAACCAATAACAAGAATACTTTATTGCAATTCCTAGGGAAAATGACTCGAGGTTTGAATACTTCGGTTTATAATTTTAGGGGTTTGTTACTTCTGACAAACAAATTTTGGTATGAAAGGATTATTGTTGGTTTAGAAGCTATACTTGCAACGAGATTTCATTTGTGAAATTCTATACCATCAATTTTCCGTTCATCAAAATGGCGCCATTGACGGGGAGTTGCAATGGTGTTATGTGATGAGCGGATAATTTATACGCTTTTTGGCATTATTTTTAGGTAGTTTTTAGTAAGTTTTAGTCACTTTTTAGTATATATTTTTTTAGTTTTTATTCAAAAATCACATTTCTAGACTTTACTATGAGTTTGTGTGTTTTTCTGTAATTTCAGATATTTTCTGACTGAAATTGAGGGACCTGAGCAAATATCTCATTCAGAGGCTGAGAAAGGACTGCAAATGCTATTAGATTCTGACCTCCCTACACTCGAAGTGAATTTTCTGGAGCTACAGAAGCCCAATTGGTGCACACTCAATTGTGTTGGAAAGTAGACATCTTGGTCTTTCCAGAAATGTTTAATAGTCCATACTTTGCCCGAGGTTTGATGGTCCAAACTGGCGTCCAAACGCCCATCAGAGACTCTTTTCTAGCATAAAACGCCATAACTAGCACCAGAACTGGAGTTAAATGCCTAAACTGGCATCCAAGCTGGCGTTTAACTCCAAGAATGGCCTATGCCCGTGAAAGCTTCAAACTCAGCCCAAGCACACACCAAGTGGGCCCCGAAAGTAGATTTCTGCACTATCTGCACTTAGTTACTCATTTTCTGTAAACCCTAGTAACTAGTTTAGTATAAATAGTACCTTTTTACTATTGTATTGGGAGCTTTTGAGATCATTTTGCACATTTGGGAGGCTGGTGATGAGCGGATAATTTATACGCTTTTTGGCATTGTTTTTAGGTAGTTTTTAGTAGGATCTAGCTACTTTTAGGGATGTTTTCATTAGTTTTTATGCTAAATTCACATTTATGGACTTTACTATGAGTTTGTGTATTTTTCTGTGATTTCAGGTATTTTCTGGCTGAAATTGAGGGACCTGAGCAAAACTCTGATAAAAGACTGACAAAGGACTGCTGATACTGTTGGATTCTGACCTCCCTGCACTTGAAATGGATTTTCTGGAGCTACAAAACTCCAAATGGCGCGCTCTCAACGGCGTTGGAAAGTAGACATCTAGAGCTTTCCAGCAATATATAAGAGTTCATACTTTATTCGTGATTAGATGACGTAAACTGGTGCTCAATGCCAGTTCCATGCTGCATTCTGGAGTCAAACGCCAGAAATACGTCACGAACCAGAGTTGAACGCCAAAAACACGTTACAACTTGGCGTTCAACTCCAAAAGAAAGCCTCTACACGTGTAAAGTTCAAACTCAGCCCAAACACACACCAAGTGGGCCCTAGAAGTGGATTTCTGCATCAATTACTTACTTCTGCAAACCCTAGTAGCTAGTCTAGTATAAATAGAACATTTTACTATTGTATTAGGGGTCCTTCTCCTTTATTTTCAAACTCACATCATATTTTGGGGGCTGGCCATTCGGCCATGCCTGAACCTTCATCACTTATGTATTTTCAACGGTGGAGATTCTATGCACCGTAGATTAAGGGTGTGGAGCTCGGCTGTACCTCAAGTTTCAATGCAATTACTACTATTTTCTATTCAATTCTGCTTGTTCTTATTCTAAGATATTCGTTGCACTTCGACATGATGAATGCGATGATCCGTGACACTCATCATCATTCTCACCTATGAACGCGTGACTAACAACCACTTCCGTTCTACCTTAGACCGGGTGCATATCTCTTGGATTCCTTAATCAGAATCTTCGTGGTATAAGCTAGATTGATGGCGGCATTCATGAGAATCTGAAAAGTCTAAACCTTGTCTGTCGTATTCTGAGTAGGATTCCGGGATTGAATGACTGTGACGAGCTTCAAACTCGCGATTGTTGGGTGTGATGACAAATGCAAAAGAATCAAGGGATTCTATTCCAACATGATCGAGAACCGACAGATGATTAGCCGTGCCGTGACAGAGCATTTGGACCTTTTTCACTGAGAGGATGGGATGTAGCCATTGACAACGGTGATGCCCTACATACAGCTTGCCATGGAAAGGAATAAGAAGGATTGAAGGAAGACAGTAGAAAAGCAGAGATCTAACAGGGACAAACACCTCCATACACTTGTCTGAAATTTCCACCATTGAATTACATGAGTAATTCTATCTTTATTTTATGTTTATTATTTATTATTATTTGAAAACTCCATAACATTTACTATCCGCCTAACTGAGATTTACAAGATGACCATAGCTTGCTTCATACTAAAAATCTCCGTGGGATCGACCCTTACTCACGTAAGGTATTACTTGGACGACCTAGTGCACTTGCTGGTTAGTTGTGCGGAGTTGTGACTAAGTGTGATTCACGTTTGAGAGCGCTACCAAGTTTTTGGCGCCATTGTTGATGATCACAATTTTGTGCACCAAGTTTTTAGCCCCATTGCCGGGGATTGTTCGAGTTTGGACAACTGACGGTTCATCTTGTTGCTCAGATTAGGTATTTTTCTTTTTATTTTCTTTTCAAAATATTTTCAAAAAATTTTATATTTTTTTTTAAAATATTTCTCATCTGTTTTCAAAAATTATTCTAAAATTTTTAAGCATGAATTCTAGTGTTTCATGAAGCATGTTGAAGCCTGGCTGGCTGTAAAGCCATATCCAAATTCTTTTGGATTGAGGCTCCCAATCATCAGCATAGAGGCAAGTTAATTGAAATATCAACTGTTGTATGACTGATTTATATCCTAAAGCTGGTTGGCTATTAAGCCATGTCCAACCCTTGGATTGGAGCTTTAGGCTAACATTGAAAGATTCCTGGAATTCTTCTTAAAAATTTTGAATTTCTTATTTTCTTTTTCCTATATGTTTTTCGAAAAAAAATAAAAGAAAATACAAAAAAATAATAAAATAAAAAAACCAAAAATATTTTGTGATTCTTGTTTGAGTCTTGGGTCATGTTTTAAGTTTGGTGTCAATTGCATGCTTTAAAAATATTTCTTGCATTTTTCGAAAATTCATGCATTCGTAGTGTTGTTCTTCAAGATCTTCAAGTTGTTCTTGGTAAGTATTCTTGTTTGATATTGATATTTTCTTGTTTTGTGTCTTTTATTGTTTTTCATGTGCATTCTTGCATTCATATTGTCCAAGCATCAAAGGTTTATAAGTTTGGTGTCTTGCATGTTTTCTTTGCATAAAAATTTTTTCAAAAATATGTTCTTGATGTTCATCATGATCTTTAAGGTGTTCTTGGTGTTCATCTTGATATTCATAGTGTTCTTGCATGCATCATTGGTTTTGATCCAAAATTTTCATGTTTTGGGTCATATTTGTGTTTTTCTCTCATCATTAAAAATTCAAAAAAATATCTTTTCTTTTTTCCTCTCAAAATTTCAAAAATTTGGGTTGACTTAGTCAAAAAATTTTTAAAATTAGTTAATTCTTATAAGTCATGTCAAATTTTCAAATTTTAAAAATCTTATCTTTTTAAAACTTTTTCAAAATTCAAATCTTTTTCATTTTTCTTTCATGATTTTCGAAAATTTCAAAAATTATTTTCAAAATCTTTTCTTAATTTTATTTCAAAATTTTCGAAAATTATGCTAACAAGTAATGTGATTGGTTCAAAAATTTGAAGTTTGTTACTTTCTTGTTAAGAAATGTTCAATCTTTAAATTCTAGAATCATATCTTTTAGTTTCTTGTTAGTCAAGTAATTAATTTTAATTTTAAAAATTAAATCTTTTCTAACCATATCTTTTTAATCATATCTTTTTATCTTATCTTTTATATCATATCTTTTTCAAAATTTTATCTTGTTTCAAAAATTTGATTTTAAAATATCTTTTCTAACTTCTTATCTTCTTATCTTCTTATCTTTTCAAATTTGATTTTCAAATCTTTTTCAACTAACTATTTGACTTTTTGTTTGTTTCTTATCTTTTTCAAAACCACCTAACAACTTTTCTCTCTCTAAATTTCGAAAATACCTCCCTCTTTTTTCAAAAATTCTTTTTAATTAATTAATTGTTTTAAATTTTAAATTTTAATTTTATTTCTTATCTTAATTTTTGAAAATCATTAACTCCTTTTCAAAATTATTTTCGAAAACTTCTGTCTCTCATCTTATTCTATTTATTTATTCATTCACTAACACTTCTCTTCATCTCAAATCTCTACCCCTATCCTCACCTTTGTGTTTGGATTTTCCTTTCTTTATTCCCTTTCTTCTTCTACTAACAATAAGGAACCTCTTTACTGTGACATAGAGGATTCCTCTTCTTTTTCTGTTCTCTTCTCTTTCATATGAGCAGGAATAAGGAAAAAGGCATTCTTGTTGAAGCTGATCCAGAACCTGAAAGTACTCTGAAGAGGAAACTAAGAGAAGCTAAATCACAACAATCCAGAGACAACCTTGCTGAAATTATTGAACAAGAAAAGGAGATGGCAGCCGAACCCAACAACAATAATGCAAGAAGGATGTTTGGTGATTATACTACACCTACTTCCAAGTTTGATGGAAGAAGCATCTCAATTCCTACCATTGGAGCAAACAATTTTGAGCTGAAACCTCAACTAGTTGCTCTAATGCAACAGAACTGTAAGTTTCATA
>NC_029772.3:26270126-26276066 GCF_000817695.3 Arachis duranensis | reverse complement strand
GAGTGGATGTTCAGACCTTTAAACAAAAAGATGGTGAATCCCTCTATGAAGCTTGGGAAAGATACAAACAGATGACCAAAAGATGTCCTTCTGACATGTTTTCAGAATGGACCATGATAGATATATTCTATTATGGTCTATCTGAGTTTTCTAAGATGTCATTGGACCATTCTGCAGGTAGATCCATTCACCTAAAGAAAATGCCTGCAGAAGCTCAAGAACTTATTGACATGGTTGCAAATAACCAATTCATGTACACTTCTGAGAGAAATTCCGTGAATAATGGGATGCCTCAAAGGAAGGAAGTTCTTGAAATTGATGCTCTGAATGCCATATTGGCTCAGAATAAAATGTTGACTCAGCAAGTCAACATGATTTCTCAAAGTCTGAATGGATGGCAAAATGCATCCAACAATACTAAAGAGGCATCTTTTGAAGAAGAAGCTTATGATCCTGAGAACCCTGCAATAGCAGAGGTAAATTACATGAGTGAACCTTATGGAAACACCTATAATTCATCATGGAGAAATCATCCAAATTTCTCATAGAAGGATCAACAAAATCCTCAACAAGGCTTTAATAATGGTGGAAGAAATAGGCTCAGCAATATCAAGCCTTATCCATCATCTTCTCAGCAACAGACAGAGAATTATGAACAGAGTACCTCTAACTTAGCAAATTTAGTCTCTGATCTGTCTAAGGCCACTTTAAGTTTCATGAGTGAAAAAGGTCCTCCATCAGAAATCTGGAGGCACAAGTGGGCCAGTTGAGTAAGAAAATCACTGAAACTCCTCCTAGTACTCTCCCAAGCAATACTGAAGAAAATCCAAAAAGAGAGTGCAAGGCCATTGATATAATTAATATGGCCGAACCTAGAGAGGAAGGAGAGGACGTGAATCCAAATGAGGAAGACCTCATGGGACGTCTCTCAAGCAAGAAGGAGTTCCCTATTGAGGACCTAAAGGAATCTGAGGCTCATATAGAGACCATAGAGATCCCATTAAACATTCTTTTGCCATTCATGAGCTCTGAAGACTATTCTTCCTCTGAAGAGGATGAAGATGTAACTGGAGAACAAGTTGCTCAATATTTAGGAGCTATCATAAAGCTGAATGCCATGTTATTTGGTAATGAGACTTGGGAAGGTGAACCTCCCTTGCTCATTAGTGAACTAGATACATGGGTTCAGCAAACTTTACCTCAAAAGAGACAAGATCCTGGCAAATTCGTAATACCTTGCACCATAGGCACCATGATCTTTGAAAAAGCTCTGTGTGAACTGGGGTCAGGTATAAATCTTATGCCACTCTCTGTAATGGAGAAGCTGGGGATCATTGAGGTACAGCCTGCCATATTCTCATTACAAATGGCAGACAAGTCAGTAAGACAAGCTTATGGATTAGTAGAGGACGTGTTAGTGAAGGTTGAAGACCTTTACATCCCTGCTGATTTCATAATCTTAGACACTAGGAAGGAGGAGGATGAATGCATCATCCTCGGAAGACCCTTCCTAGCCACAGCAGGAGCTTTGATTGATGTTGACAGAGGAGAACTAGTCCTTCAATTAAATGGGGACTACCTTGTGTTTAAAGCTCAAGGATCTTATTCTGCAACCATGGAGAGGAAGCATGAAAAGGTTCTCTCAGTACAGAGTCAAACAAAGCCCCCACAATCAAGCTCTAAGTTTGGTGTTGGGAGGCCACAGCCAAACTCTAAGTTTGGTGTTGAATCCCCACATCCAAACTCTAAGTTTGGTATTGGGTGTCTACAACATTGACCTGATCACCTGTGTGGCTCCATGAGAGCCCATTGTCAAGCTATTGACATTAAAGAAGCGCTTATTGGGAGGCAACCCAATTTTTATTTTATTTTTCTTTTATTGTTCTTTAATGTTTTATTAGGTTCATGATCATGTGGAGTCACGAAAAAAATACTAAAATTAAAAACATAATCAAAAATAGTAGAAGAAAAATCACACCCTGGAGGAAGGACCTACTGGCGTTCAAACGCCAGTAAGGAGCATCTGGCTGGTGTTCAACGCCAGAACAGAGCATGGATCTGGCGTTGAACGCTAGAAATATGCAGCAATCTGGCGTTTAAACGCCAGGATTGCACACTGAGGAAAGCTGGCGTTCAACGCCAGAAACATGCTGCAGATGGGCGTTGAACGCCCAGAACAAGCATAAAGCTGGCGTTTAACGCCAGAAACAAGCATCAATCTGGCGTTAAACGCCAGGATTGCACTTAGATGGCGTTTTACACGCCTAATTGGTGCAGGGATGTTAAATCCTTGACACCTCAGGATCTGTGGACCCCACAGGATCCCCACCTACCTCAACTCACCTTCTCTCTTCTTTACCAATCACCTCAATCTCTCTTCCCCATCACCTCTTCACCACTCACATCCATCCATCTCTTTCCCACCCAATCCCACCCATATGGCCGAAACATACACATCTCTCCCTCTCCTCCATATCTTCTTCTTCTTCTTCCATTCCTTCTTCTTTTACTCGAGGACGAGCAACATTCTAAGTTTGGTGTGGTAAAAGCATAGCTTTTTTGTTTTTCCATAACCATTGATGGCACCTAAGGCCAGAGAAACCTCAAGAAAAAGAGAAAAGGGAAGACAAAAACTTCCACCTCTGAGTCATGGGAGATGGAGAGATTCATCTCAAGGGTCCATAACTCAGTAGTAAAGCATTTGACTGCAAATCAAGAGATCCCTGAGATACCTCAGGGGATATATTTTCCTCCACACAATTATTGGGAGCAACTAAGGATAGGAGCACCAAAATCACTAGGTATCAAACAACAAAGGCAAGGAAGAGACATAAAGGAGCTCAAAAAGCACCATTGGTCCTTCAAAAAAAAAAAAAGCGCCACCCTCACTAAGGTGGATTCATTCCTTGTTCTTATTACTCTGTTTTTCGATTTTTTATGCTATATGTTTATTTATGTTTTGTGTTTTTACTACATGATCATTAGTATTTAGTAACTATGTCTTAAGGCTATGAATAATTCTATGAATCCTTCACCTCTCTTAAATGAAAAATGTTTTTAATACAAAAGAACAAGAAGTACATGAGTTGTGAATTTATCTTTGAATTTAGTTTAGTTATATTGATGTGGTGACAATAATTTTTATTTTCTGAATGAATGCTTGAACAGTGCATATTTTTTATCTTGTTGTTTATGAATGTTAAAATTGTTAGCTCTTGAAAGAATGATGAACAAAGAGAAATACTATTGGTAATCTAAAAAATCATGAAATTGATTCTTGAAGCAAGAAAAAGCAGTGAAAAAGAAAAAGCTTGCGAAAAAAAATGGCGAAAAAATAGAAAGAAAAAGAAAAAGCAAGCAGAAAAAGCCAATAGCCCTTAAAACCAAAAGGCAAGGATAAAAAGGATCCAAGGAAATAAAATCCAGGCCTAAGCGGCTAAATCAAGCTGTCCCTAACCATGTGCTTGTGGCATGCAAGTCCAAGTAAAAAGCTTGAGACTGAGTGGTTAAAGTCGTGATCAAAAGCAAAAAGAGTGTGCTTAAGAGCTCTGGACACCTCTAATTGGGGACTTTAGCAAAGTTGAGTCATAATCTGAAAAGGTTCACCCAGTCATGTGTCTGTGGCATTTATGTATCTAGTGGTAATACTGGAAGACAAAGTGCTTAGGGTCACGGCCAAGACTCATAAAAGTAGCTGTGTTCAAGAATCAACAAACTTAACTAGGAGAATCAATAATACTATCTGAGGTTCTAAGTTCCTAGAGATGCCAATCATTCTAAACTTCAAAGGATAAAGTGAGATGCCAAAACTATTTAGAAGCAAAAAGCTACAAGTCCCGCTCATCTAGTTAGAACTAATATTCATTGATATTTTGAGCTTTATAGTATATTATCTTCTTTTTATCCTAATTGATTTTTAGTTGCTTGGGAACAAGCAACAATTTAAGTTTGGTGTTGTGATGAGCGGATAATTTATACGCTTTTTGGCATTGTTTTTAGGTAGTTTTTAGTAGGATCTAGCTACTTTTAAGGATGTTTTCATTAGTTTTTATGCTAAATACACATTTCTGGACTTCACTATGAGTTTGTGTATTTTTCTACGATTTCAGGCATTTTCTGGCTGAAATTGAGGGACCTGAGCAAAACTCTGATAAAAGACTGACAAAGGACTGCTGATGCTGTTGGATTCTGACCTCCATGCACTCGAAATGGATTTTTCGGAGCTATAGAACTCCAAATGATGCACTCTCAACGGCGTTGGAAAGTAGACATCCAGAGCATTCCAGTATTATATAATAGTCCATACTTTATTCGTGACTATACGACGTAAACTGGCGCTCAACCCCAGTTCCATGCTGCATTCTGGAGTCAAACGCTAGAAACACGTCACGAACCAGAGTTGAACACCAAAAACACGTTACAACTTGGCGTTCAACTCCAAAAGAAGCCTCTGCATGTGTAAAGTTCAAAATCTGCCCAAGCACACACCAAGTGGGCCCCGGAAGTGGATTTCTGCATCAATTACTTACTTTTGTAAACCTTGGTAGCTAGTCTAGTATAAATAGAACATTTTACTATTGTATTAGGGGTCATTCTCCTTTATTTTCGAACTCACATAATATTTTGGGGGCTGGCCATTCGGCCATGCCTGAACCTTCATCACTTATGTATTTTCAACGGTGGAGTTTCTACACATCATAGATTAAGGGTGTGGAGCTCTGTTGTACCTTAAGTTTCAATGCAATTACTACTATTTTCTATTCAATTCCGCTTGTTCTTAATCTAAGATATTCGTTGCACTTCAACATGATGAATGTGATGATCCGTGACACTCATCATCATTCTCACCTATGAACGCATGACTGACAATCACTTCTGTTCTACCTTAGACCAGGCGCATATCTCTTGGATTCCTTAATCAGAATCTTCGTGGTATAAGCTAGATTGATGGCGGCATTCATGCGAATCCAGAAAGTCTAAACCTTGTCTGTGGTATTTCGGGTAGGATTTCAGGATTGAATGACTGTGACGAGCTTCAAACTCCATATTGTTGGGCGTGATGACAAACGCAAAAGAATCAAGGGATTCTATTCCAACATGATCGAGAATTGACAGATGATTAGCCGTGCCGTGACAGAGCATTTGGACCTTTTTCACTAAGAGGATGGGATGTAGGCATTGACAATGGTGATGCCCTACATACAGCTTGCCATGGAAAGGAATAAGAAGGATTGAAGGAAGACAGTAGAAAAGCAGAGATCCAACAGGGACAAGCACCTCCACACACTTGTCTGAAATTCCCACCATTGAATTACATGAGTAACTCTATCTTTATTTTATGTTTATTATTTATTATTATTCAAAAACTCCATAACATTTACTATCCGCCTAACTGAGATTTACAAGATGACTGATGAGCGGATAATTTATACGCTTTTTGGCATTGTTTTTAGTATGTTTTTAGTATATTTTAATTAGTTTTTAGTATACTTTTAGTAATTTTTAGTTAAAATTCACTTTTCTGGACTTTACTATGAGTTTTTGTGTTTTTCTGTGATTTCAGGTATTTTCTGGCTGAAATTGAGGGTCCTGAGCAAAAATCTGATTCAGAGGCTAAAAAGGACTGCAGATGCTGTTGGATTCTGACCTCCCTGCACTCGAAGTGGATTTTCTGGAGCTACAGAAGCCCAATTGGCGCGCTCTTAACGGCGTTGAAAAGTAGACATCCTGGGCTTTCCAGCAATGTATAATAGTCTATACTTTGCTCGATATTTGATGGCCCAAACCGGCGTTGCAAATCAGCTTCAGAATTCCCAGCGTTTAACGCTGGAACTGGCATAAAAATTGGAGTTAAACGCCCAAACTGGCATAAAAGCTGGCGTTTAACTCCAGAAAAAGTCTCCACACATGAAAGCTTCAATGCTCAGCCCAAGCACACAC